>NC_133796.1:9208846-9516554 GCF_043250625.1 Sebastes fasciatus
AAAATTCCATAATAACCTTTCAGCGTACTTCAGCTTTAAAAGCAGGGTAAACTTGTGTTTATTCAGAAATTGTTTCAGCATGGTGAAACACTCATGCAATTGTAATTTTGATCTAAATTCAGTCTTCCTCCTTACAAGCGTGTTGTGTTTGCAGCAGTCTTAATCTGTCTGTTTTCAGACACTGAAAAAACAAGCAGTGTAAATTGCTGACATTATTTTATGTTAATGGCGTACACACTTGGAACCTCATGCATAATTAATGCTTAAGCCCGTGAATACAGATAAACACATTTCGGTATTAGTATTTAATTATCCCTTGGTTCCCCATCAGGTTCAGGAGTGGTTCTGAGTCTGCTGCATCCAGCAGAGAGGACCAGAGAGGATCATGGCTGATTCTCTGTTTCCTCTTTTGTTACTTGTTCCTTGGTAGCTGTCATTAGAGGTTGGAGGAAAGGCACATGTGCTGTATTTCCTTGTAAGGGTCATGTTGCGACAAAGTCTTTTATAACTCCTACTTCCTTGTAATGGCTCAGTAGTTTCAAGAAAAAAGTAAAAGTACTAAGAAGAAGCATGGCATTGGCACTGATTGATTGGTGGTGATTACATGGCGACCTTTACATAAGTAGCTGCTGTTTTTGTACCCATTGCTCTCCAGCTTCTCTCTGGAAGTTTTTTTTTTTTCTGTTTAAAGCACATAGAGGGTGAAGTCTGGCATTGGTGCACAGTAGGAGTACTTTGCTAATAGCAGCACTCCGCTCACATCCATAATCCCTTTGTAGAGCTGCAACCAACACCAAGATGCCATTTATCAATTCTACTGAAATAAACCACAGTGGACCTGTTTATTGCTTATAGTGCTACAATACAATTTGCCATGCTTGTTGAGAGCATGCTTTGGGCATGTAGAGCTACTAAATTATCCATGTGTGTTTGCGAAATGACACACCTCGTCTTCGGTTATGGAACAGAAGGACAAAGGCTTTCTTGAAGTGATCATTAAGGACTGATTGTCTAATGCTTGTTCCCTGTCACCTTGTCTCCCAGCCAGACTCAGATTGACATTGAACAATGTTAGTGTCTGGGCTGACAGGGCGAGGATGGTGAGAGGGGAGTTGTTCTGTTGCAGAGTGATAGACCGAATCCTGAGATGGCTGCAGCTTACTGAAGCTATAATTGTAATGGAGATGTACTGAGGTAGTGGAGCTGCTGCTGCGTCTTTAACTATAGGTCAGACTGCAGCTGTGCGGCCTAGTGGTCACCACAGCTATCCCGCCAAAACACACACACATACACACACAAACAGACACGCTCCTGTTGAATTTTCCAATCTCTTATAGCTGCAAGATTCATTTTTGTATTTTGTCTGAGTAGCTGCATAGGAAGCAATGAAGAGTGCGGTTGCCATGGGTAACGCAAAGGTGCATGCTGTTTGGGTTGGAGGTAATTAGCAGAGGGTGGAGTTTGTGAGGGTCTTTACTCAAGGAAGACAAGGAGCAACGTGTTTTAGTCAATCACTTAAAGAAACATCATTAATTAATCTTCACTTTAATAAGAATAAGAACATTTTTCCTTTTTTCCCCACATCGTTGAGTCAATGCTCTCAAGATAGATTTGTGATCTCAGAGGGGCTTGATGAATTTAAATTTAATTGAAAATACTCTTTCAAACCCCAACAACAACAATCAATCTTGTCCTGCCAAAGTGTTTTAAAGAAGCAAGTCCTCATACCTAAACAGCTAAATGGGTGGTTTCTCTGGTCTCCAAAATGATCTTTTTGACCATTATAAACCATTCGTATGGGTCTTTCTTGATCTGCCACCTCTGTGGTTAAAGGGGCAGTAGGCAGAATATTTTTGGCATCATTGGGCAAAAATTCCATAATAACCTTTCAGCATGTTGTAATTCAAGTGTTCTGAGAGAAAACTAGACTTCTGCACCTCCTCATGGCTCTGTTAACAGGCTTTAGAAAATCTAGCCCGTGACGGAAAACTTTGACCAATCACAGGTCATTTCAGAGAGAGAGCGTTCCTATTGGCTGTGTTCCGGTCATGTGACCGGCGCTTGGCGTTCCTTCAAGATATCTCAACATGGCTGCCGGGTCACAAACCTTCTCATTTTACAGCTAAACCGTGCACTACAAGATGATTCTGAGAACATTTGAGGGGAGAAATAGGCATTAACGTACCATAATATTAATTCATATTTGATCAGCGCTGCCTAGTTTGACCGTTTGGTAAGAGTTCTTGAGTGATTGACAGCCGGCTCTCATAGACAGCAGATGGACAGCAGATCCCAGGTCAACTCTGCCTGCTTGTTTTTCTCCGGTCTGTGAAATCTTGCAGATGTCGTTAGGAGCACCGGAGGACACAGAGGCAAATGATTTTTTTCAGGTTACCTGTTTCATGTACTACTGTCACGACCGTTTTATAAAAATAACTTTTTTTAATCATATTTGCTCCAATCTCGCCTACTGAACCTTTATGGTTTGGTTCAATTTAATCTACTAAAACTACTTGAATAGGTTAAAGAACAACAATGGACATATTTTTGTCCAGAATGTATAATGACTGCTTGAACACGGTCTCTAAAGTTTTTATTATATGTCTTATCACCTTGTGACTAACTAGTGATGCAGTAGCCTACAGTAGTTGCGTTTTTGCCGGTATCGTGTGTAGCGGTCTCCACTGCCCCACTCAAAGCCACTCCAGGCCGCTCACGCTCAACTCATACAATGTCTGTCATCATATTTTTTTTACAAAATTTTCAATTTCAATAAAGTGATTCATCAGATTAAATGAGTTAGCCTTTTTTTTTTATTGAATAAACTTTCTTTAATGAAATTAACCTGTCAGTTTCGTTAGATTGCTGCTAGACCGCCCCGTTAGGTGCGTTCTGCATGCCTCCCTTTGTGTGTGGCAAGCTGGAGAGCAAATAGTTTTTTGACCGCAGTGAAAAGTAGTTTTTGAAAGGCTAAACGGCAACAAGTATGAATTGAAGCAGAATATTTTGTTGGATAAAATGTTTTGAATTTTGGAAATGATTACATCTTTCTTTTTTCAATACATTTTAAAAAGGCTCTGGAGCTTTTGGAAATGTTTGGATCACACGAGTCAGAAACAATCCTTCGGAGCCACCACTGGAATCCATTTCTACAAATAGTATAATAAATATTAGTCTGTAGCTTTCTTGGAAGACAGGGGTCTTTAGCCTGTCACTTCATTTTAAATACATAACATTTGTGTAGTACAGTTATGCTGATGTGTTCTTCACAGTAATAAGCAGCTAACTGAGTCCAGACAGGGCTGCTTCAGTTGCTGATGTGTGAACAGCGTATGACGTAAGAGCTTTAATCCATCAGCCATTATGACAATAACAGCACACAGAAGTAATTGCAGTATGTGCTGTCTCCATGGAGCTGTTATTCTTTTCTATTATCACTGTCCCTCCTTCTTTTATCTCGTAGGTTGTTGATTCATGAAACCAACAAGCATAAATATAATGAGAGGAACATGGCCAGCATTAATGGAACGGTGTTTGAATTAATCATAAACTGTATAAGCAGAGCAGGGGCGTTAATATAGACAGTTGGGGCTGTAGAGAGAGCTATTCCCAAAACAATAGTAACTTATTCGACTGTAAAATGAAATACATTGTTGGTAAAATATATGCAGTATATACGCCTAATTGTGTGTGTGTGTGTGTGTGTGTGTGTGTGCTTCATAACTAGTAACTAGTGCACACCAGGACCCGTCATAATAGCATGCACCGCGGCCCGTCGTAACTACTTTGCACCACTGCACCGTGGCCTCGTTTTTTTGGTGCAATAAAGGAATTGTAGTTTTGCTTTTGTTGGAGTTTACTGACTTCCAAAATTTAGGATAGAAACGTGTTTTGCTTGAGTCAAAATTATGGCACCGATTTAAACTTCAGATTAAGGTTGTTAAATGATTTTGACAAGGGTTTGTTCAACAAAGGCTTCAAGCCACATTTAATGGGAACTGAACACAGACTTTGTTCTCACCACAGCCAGACTACATTTCGAGACATTATGCTCATTTTATAACCATGGTGCGACCAGACTCAAATGTCATCACATCTTTCATTGCGCTGATTATGCTGAAATAACCTCATCCCTTCTGAGTGTTAAAAAGCTGATCTGGAAGAGAAAAGTCCAGAAAACTGATGTTTTGTGGCATCGGTTGAGCTTGAAGGTGTGAACACTTCTCAGTCAGAGCCTTTAACAATCATACCGCTCTGACAGTTATTCCCTTATGACCCTGGCAGAGCCCAATGATTACTGCTTTATTTAGAAACACTCCACTTCTTCCTGCATTGCGCCGGTTCAGCTGATGAAAAAGTGCTGTTGTGCTTTAGCTAAAAGATCCTTTACTAACAAGCTTGATGTTTTATTTATAAGCTCTAGGTGTTGTTCAGGCCACGATTTAATGTGTTTTTATGTTAGTGAGAGATGTATGAGGTTTGGTCCAATCCAATCCTAAATGTGGTTGTTGTTTTACCAGGTTTGAACACTGCCAACCAACATGATTTAGCATGTCAACTTTACTATTAGTGCATGTCATAGGCACTGATGGAAACAGTAATATTCTTTGGGTGAAAATGCCAGATTACTGTACAGACTACCACAGACTACTGTATTATACACTATAATATACACTACTATATTCAGCACTCGTGCACTACCATTGGCACACTGTCACGTCACTGCTGTACTTATGTTATCTTATTTTTATTTTATTTTACTTTATTCTATTTGATTTTATCTCTTTTTAAGGTGTACTGGTGTTGGGACGTGTTGTTTAAGCTACTGGATGCCTAAATTTCCTTCGGGATCAATAAAGAGTCTAGCCAAATGCTGATTGTCCAGCACATTTCAGTTAAATCTGTTTGCAATTTGTTGATGTATATCCCTGACAACAATAAACAGACAAACAGGTAGAGATGAAAAGAGAAGATCTCCTTCCTAACTCTTGGTGGAGCTGTTGTGTAAATTGTCTGCCTATGTCACGCTGCTAGACAGCCCGCTGTTCAGTCACTGCAGCATTAAGCATTTGCAAAGTGCCTGCTCTAGTTATTGTACCATAGAAACACACTAGTAAGTTTTCAATATCTGTTACATCTTCAGAAATGTCACATCCCAGTCTTCTGATCTTCATATTTGACTAATTTCAGTTTTCTCCTCCCACTATAACCTTCTTTACATTCACACTTCAGATGCAACACTGACACTTGTGGTAACACTTCATTTTACAGATCCGCAAATGTTATTGTAATTAGGTGATAATTAGCAAGTAACCTATTTGAAATTTCTTTAAAATTACTGCCAAATTACCCCAATTTGTACCTCAAAATGTATCGAAAATTACTTTATTATAAACATTATTTAATAATTATATGCTAAAATAGCATATTATGGTTAAAATAGGGCCCTTAGGCTTGAGAAGCAGCTTTGCGCTGCAAAACTAATAGAAGACATTTCTGATCAGGCACAAATCTCACCATTCTGTGACTTATTGTCTACACAAAAGTAACCTGGTAGCTAATGTAATGATTCAGGGAGTTTTTAAAGACATTTCAAATAAGTTTTTTGCTAATTATTATCTATTTACCAGCAGACATGGGAATAAAGCATATGAATTAACTTTGTATTCTTTTCCTGGAAATGTATTAAATAAATTGCCAGCTATTGGGAAATAGCGGTACATAATTATTAAATAATGTTTATAATAAATTAATTTTTGATAGATTTTGAGGTAAATATTGGGGTAATTTGGCAGTAATCACAAAGAAATTTAAAATTGGTTACTTGCTAATTATCACCTAATTACCATGAAATTTGCGGAGCAGTAAAATGAAGTGTTACCACACTTGCAAATCTTTCGTATTCCCAGCACTTGAATCAAGGAGTAGAAAGTTTCAGAAATGAGGTGCACAAGCCAAATAAATCTACCCGTTCGTACGATTGGTAGTACTAGCAGGGCTTTAACATCTTTGACACGACAGGAAGACATTTGATTTAGTGTTCATATTCAAAATGTTGCTGAACGGCGCTTAAGCAATCTGTTTATGACCAGTAACAGGTTAATGTACCCGAGCTGATCTCTACTTCCTGTTGTGACTAGCCCAATGCTAAACACCTGCTGATGTGACTGCTGGAATTGACCTTTAAGTTTATACACTTATTCATGCACACACACACACACACATACACACACACACACACACGCACACACGCACACGCACACACACACACACACACACTCATAAACTTGATGCTTATAAAATACTAATGTATGACCACTACTTAAGAATGTAATTTGCAGATCGAGGGGTGTAGGCTGTTTTGGCCCATGCTTTGTCTAAACATGTATTCACCGGGTATTTCTATAAACTGGACTATGTTTACCCATTTTTTAATAATCAGATCGAAACTTCAAAACATAGGACTTACTAACAGTTATTCCTACACATAATATCACTGAGAGAATAGTATTCAGTCTGGTTGGGTAGACTGTAGAGGTTTCAACCTTTTTTACAACAATTTACGACATCACAGGATAAATGAGTAAGATAAGATGAGTTGTCGAATCATGAGGTTGTGACTTTAAAGCATTTCTTTGCATTAGGTGCAAAAAAAGAAGGTGCATCTAGCCAAACCTAATGTGTTCTAATACAATAAATCTTGCCTTCATGAAGGTTATAATATTGAGCTTTTCAGAGGTGTTGATTGGAGGCAGTAGATTGTGGTGCTTTTGAAGTGCATTGTGATATAATGAGAGGTATTTCTAATATTTAGGCCACTCCATTTATGACAAAGGGTACACTTTTTGGCTGACCTTTTCTGAGGGTAGTTTCAATGATGCAATGTTTTAAGATCTCCTCCAATCTTACTGCATGTATTTCCACCACTGTGTAATTTAACCAAACCATTGAACACGATTCCGCTCTTATCACATTCCAGTGCCCGTTGCTGCTATGGGCCTTTCTCTCTTTCATTTACAAAATACAATGCCTCAGGCACTACTTCAGAAATAATTGGGAAAGGAGATGACGCATGCAGTTGTATTCCCAGGAGCCCAGTGTTTTTGGATAAGGAGGAGTGAGAACTAGGCAATCCTGAGGTAATAGAAGTTTGAAATGGAGCTGTGTGAGCTACTGTAGTGAGTCTGTCCCCAGGGTGTCATCTTTGTCTGCCGTAGTCATGATGGTTGTGGCCGTCGCAACAGTAAAAATCAGCAGATACCCTGACACTTTAAAGGACATGATGCAGGGAAAATGAGTCAGCCATTAGTGCAGTGATGTATGAATGAGCCGCATGACCATTGTAGTGCTGCATGTCACCCGTTATTCAACCTAAAAGCACCTTTCCTCACTACTACAGCACACACACTTACCTTCAGTGTGTTTGCGTCACATCAGTCTGTTCACCTTCTTTGCTAATCATTTGGGTTCAGTTAAGTTTTTCAGCCTACGTGTTATTAGTATTTGTATTTTTAATTTAATGTCCTTTATGTGGCCCGATCAGCTTGCACTTGACTGACTGACTTCCTTGTCTTCTCTCTTCTCTTTGCTCCTCCAGGGAAATAGAGGAAGAGTTGGAGATGGTGTGGCAGGCAGCAACCAGGGAGAACCAGCAGATCTGCACCTCTAATCAAAGCCCTGAGCTCCAGAGAAGGTCCACATTTAAATCAGACTCAGATCACCAAAACAACTCCTTGGACGAGAAGCATAAGCACGGGCTGGATTTCTATTGCTAAGATTCTTGGAGCCATAAACCATTGGTGTGTTCACTCATAAGATAGACCGGGTACATAACTACATTAGTTACAGTCCTGAACATGTCAACGTACAAGCATCTGTCCAATTGACTTTCTTTGCAGATAAAACCTTAAATTTGCACCATCCTCTGTAACAAACTCATAACTGTATTTAACTACATTGTAAGCACAATTCTCTGGTGTTCAAGTTCACTTCACACTTTTTTGTCCTGTAAGGAAAACTTGGTTCGGAAACGAGGACTGCAGTAAAACATATAAAACATGAGAGGGGCAAGAAATGATAATAAAACAGCTCACTTTATTACACAGCTCAGTTTTAACAGTGTGGCCAAATATACCTGACATCATTCTGGGTAGTCAAAAAGCCATTTTATGAAGATTTTTAATTTATTTTGTATTTTTAAATTCGTCTCAGGGTTTTATAGACCGTGCCAACTAGTATAATAGATCAACAAGTCTACCCAATGAATGTGTCCCAAAAGAACATAGCCAACGCTGCCATCTTCTGGGCACATATGATAATGGTATTATCACCGTCACAGTGGCAACGTTACGTGGTACAGAACAGGTGGACATGGAAAAAGTACAGGTACAGGTAAAGTAGTATGCTCAAAATGACATTAGGTGATTTATCTGTAGCAGATACTGTTGATGGTATTACAGGGAATTTCCTGAAAAAAAGATAAAATAGGTGTTTATGCACTAAGAAATGCATGTATATTTATATGTGCTTGGCTCATACTATTATTTCTACAGATTATATTTTGAGGCATGGCTGATTTAGCGGAATTTTTACTTTTTACTTGATTTTGACTTGTAATTAAATCTGCTTTAGACACAGAGGAAGTGACTGGAAGTGTTATTTATTGGAATAGTTTGTATATGAATAATTGTTTTTCCACTACAAAGTAGTAGTGATACCAGTGAAACCAGTGGACTGTTATTGTTGGTCCCTATTAAATACAAGACCTAGCACTAACCATTGACGAAGAACGTGACACAACAGATTTTTCTTTGACTGAGACACGATAACATCAGCTCAAACAAATATTAGCAGAAGGGTTTGGCAGATGTGTGGGAGGATTTCAACATTTATTTATTTCCTTTTTTACAGTTAAAAATAAGAAATGGTTGTGATTGTGAACTCCTTAAGATGAACTCTTTTACCTACATTAGTGAGTATTCACTTTTGCTCATGGTGATCATATCTTCCTCCAGACAGAAAACGAAAATGTCTCTTTATGACCCTTTCTCTACAAACCCAGTCACGCCATACCTGCTCTGAGTCAGTTACTCTTCTAAATCACCTGAGGGCTGTTATTCAGCTGTGAATAAGTCACCCTCCTTAAGGCATCCTGCTGAAGACTGGGCTGGATAAAGGGACTTCCCAAAAAGGACATCAAATGGAATTCTTGTACACTTATTTGATTCATTGGTTGGTTTATATTGGGTTTAAACAAAATGTTGTCACCCCCTCCTCACAGTTTTTATCTTTAGAAATCTCATCTGATTGACTTTAACGAGTTTTGGCAGAGTAACACATGGGATATTTTGCAGTACCTCTGAACAGGCCAACCTGTGATCTCTATAAAAGCGACTTGTGTAACACAAAACGTTTTACTCCTGTGATAGCTTTAGAGTCAGCATCAACAAGCTGCTGCAAGTCCTCCTCTTCCTCCACACAGAGGTATTGTTTCATTTTACTACTTCAACTCAGTTTAAATTAGTTTTGATCGGTTTATTGTAGTCTTTCTATTTTAGTTCAGTTTTATCAATTCAGGTTTTGGTTGTGTCACGTTATTTAGGATCTACTACCTGATGTTTAGATTATTTATTATATCAGATTTTTATTTACATACACTATCATTCAAAAGTTTGGAATCTCCGGCCACAAAAGCCTGATTGGGTCCAGTCAGATGAGGGAGAGGACTATTCTATATTTTTGAATGGTCTTTCATGCTTTTAGGTTGTTGAAAGTCACAATGTAGAAAGAGACAGAGATACCTCTGAGTAACAGTTAAATAATACAATAAATCACCAGTCACTGGTAAAAGAAACTGGAAGTTTACACACATCAAAATGTGTGCAGATTTAAATAGAATCCTGTTTCAGTGTCAAGAGCACAATAATGCCAATAACAAGCTGGAATAAACAAACAAGCATGTTGCTTTATCAAATCTATTCTTCAAACTTCACAATAGAAATAGAAGGTTAATTTAGGGTTAGCATGATTGGAAGTGGATCAGGGAATATCAGCTGAACATATCACAGTTTAAACTTATTCAATCTAACCACTGAGTAGACCGCAGAGGGCACACAAACAATATTTAGAGCCCAGTTGCACTGTTGTGGTTAAATAATGATCGAGGGTCACTTACGCTTTTCTGGAAAGTGAAACAAATTTGTATTTGTATTTGCGGGGAAAAAAGGGTTCCAACAATATTCTCCCCTGTCATGCAACACTGCAGGGACATTGACTAAATGGATTTAATTCTTCTTCTTTTGAAAACTATTTCAAATGTTAAAAATAGATTTGGTGTCTGAGTTATACTGTTTTTTTGCAAAATACCCATTATTAAAAGAAAGAAGAAAATCATCAATATAACGGGTGATTCCAAACTTTTGGACGATAGTGTAAGTTAAGATTGTTTTATGATTAACTCAAATATGTCATTGTGTTAGGTCTAGTTTAACTTAATGGCATAATAGAATAATAGCATGTAACCCCCTTTAAAGCTCTTGATATACTATTTTGTTATTTGTTTCAAGTATAGTGCTGAAATCTTTCGCCATCATTTTTTGTCAGAATATTCAATGTTTTGACGTGTAAAAGTTACAGGACATAACAAAGAGAACATTTTGAAAATCAGCTTAACTAACTTGTAAAACTGATGTATTATATTACAGATGTATTATATAGTATACATTATAACACATACAGGTGTTACACCTAATCAGAAATACATCATACATTTTGCATGTAAGGTTGTAAAGTATCTCTTTTTGTATTCATATTGTGTATTTTACTGTGCAGTAACAAGGGTCAATGAACTCATCTTCAATGACTGTGCATGTAGTTTGGCTGTACTGTAACTAGTTAACTTTGACACAGTGTGAATAGAGGTGAGAGGCAGATGGGAGGGGGATTCCTGTAATTCATATACACATTCACATGTATTTTCAGATTATGACGCATGAAAGACTGGTAGGCTATTCAAGATTCAAGTTATTTATTGTTATATGCACATTTGCACAGGCAACGATGACAGAGAAGCAGTTGTGAAAATCTTAGAGCTCAGGCTCCCTCCAACAATGATCTAAATATAGGGATTAAAATATAAAATATAAATACAATAATATATATATATATATATATATGTCATAGACAGTAAGTGCAAAATGAATAAACTGTAAACAGGGATGTAGTTAAGTATAGTATAAGTATAGAATTGTATAGTATAGTATTGTATAGTATATAGTATCACGCTCACATACACATTCACACTTACAGGTGATTTAGAGTTAACAACTAACCTAACCACCTTTTCTTTGGACTGTGGGAGGAAACCGGAGAAAAAAAGATACATACTGTATATATATGTGTACAGCGATGTAAACAGTGTCAAAGGGCTGAGCCTGATGCTGCGGGGCCGTCCAGCAGGCGTCCTGCTGACCCAGTATTAACACTCAATTACATTATATTTTAATAAGGCTGTGTTTTCATTTCCCCTGACATACACCACTGTTTTGAAAGATTCCAATGCTCGCTCAAAGTTTGATATCAGTATTCTGCCATGTTGTTAGTAAAACTTCATAACCTTTCATGCAATACGGCTACATTTTTGATATTTGACCGAGTAAAGTATTTTGATCCCACTTGTAATACCTTGTGACTTGTCATAACAGTTATGATACATAACACATCCTAAAACATCCTGAGTGATTATCAACTCTTGTGATGACTGACGATTGTGTTGTAATGCGTTATGAAGCTTCAAACACATCATAATCATAACAACGTTACACTGTTACACAGCAGAATGAGAAATGATTACAGCCTCCGTGTTGATGCTGTTAAAATTATCTGGTAAATTCAGCTTCAAGCAATATTTCTAATTAAAATCTCTTGTTGACGAGTAGAAGTGTGACTTTTCCATGCTGGCTGCCCTCCGCACAGGACAACATGAAGGAAGCCTATTCTTTGGAGAGGAACGATACTCGAGGAGTCTCTTTTGTAAGTATAGAACAAACAGCAGCTTCCACCAGAACACTCCTGCCCTCTTCACATGTTGCTTTCACTGCCTGAGATCTTTTCCTCTCCTATTATTTCTCCTGCATCCTGTGTTTTTGTTGCGGATTTGTTTGATCCACTTTTTGAGACTCTTTAGCACGAATATTTACAAAAGTCTCTCTCTCTCTACCATCTCTGTCCAACTCTGCCTTTCTGTCTGATTATTTCACTCTGTCTCTTTGAATCTGTGACTCTTAAGACAGAAGGTGGTATCCTACAGAGAACTGTACCTGTGGTCTCCAGTCCAGAACATAATGATTTGGACAACAGAGAAAAAGCCTACCCTACCCTATTCGGAAAATACAGCCAGAGCCTTCAGACCCTCAAACCCTTCCGCTGGTCCTCATCCCAGTCAGTGCCATTGATGACATCATTTTTCTGTTTTTAGACACTTATATATCATTTGATAAATAATTTTAAGGTAACATGTTTACTACATATTTTTACCCATTGCATATTGGGTGATGTTTCCATGTCTAGGTCCCACCCTCTGGACAATGCAGGTTTCTTTTCCTTTGCAACCTTTGCCTGGATGATCCCCATGATGTGGGACCTGTTCAGGAATAAGTTGGACATGAGCTCTCTCAACCTGTCTCCTTTGGATGTAGCCGACGCCAGCGTAGAAAGGTCTGACACATTGCAGTATATTTATAGACATGACACATGACAAGCCTAGTTGCTGAAATTCATATCTGGAAAACGTGTGTAGTGCATCTCATGAGTGTTACTGTTTTACTTTAATAACAAGGCTGATTGTGTGCGTTGTGCTCAGGTTCCACAGACTCTGGCAGGAAGAATTGGCAAAGGTGGGCCTGGAGAAGGCCTCTGTGGTTCGAGTGATCCTTCGCTTTCAAAGAACCAGGCTGATTCTGTCTGTCCTCGTTGGTTACCTTGCCATGGTGACAATTTTTCTGGGCCCGGTAATTTTATTTGAATTTTAATATCAACAGCACGAGTGTTTCCTTTATTGACAGGATCCAGTGGCATTCTCTGAAGTTTGTCCTAATATCACATTCATTGTTAATGTGGTGGAGGAAGTATTATAATGTTTTTCTTAAGGAAATTATCAGTATAACATTATAATAAAAAAAATACTCCACTACAAGTAATATGATCACAAGATAAATGTGAGGGGGCGTGAGATGATTAATGGGATACAAAAGAAAAACAAAAACATTCTGCTACACAAATCTGTAGTCATATTTTGCACCTTTTGTAAAATATTGGAAAGTTTTACCTCTTTGAGCTTAGAACAATTGTTTAAATGAAACCATGTGAGACGTTTAGAGGGTGCACATGCTAACAACTCATAGATATACTGTATTAAACATGACAAGGGGCCCCAGGGCACTGCTTTTTTGTAAGGTGTCACAAGCCAAAAATATTGGAAACAACTGGTTTACTCTTTAAAAATGTTGGGAACGAGTAGAAGCAGGTGTGGTTATCAGCAAATATCAAAGATAATTATTAATATCAATAAAATATTAGTATTAATAAAACTCAATCAATTGATATTAATACTAACGAGGCACCAAAATTATGTAGGTGCATAAACAGACATTACAACAAAGCTCTCAATAACATCAAATCAAATCAATACATGTAGGTTACCATTGACAGAAGTTAAAGTTAAATAGTCTTCCTTAGCTATGTGCCATTACTGTGCTAATGCTGTGCTATGCTAGGCCCAGTGACATTTCCAAGTCCGTGGAGGAAAAGAGAGGATCCGGTGTCAAATGATGCAATCTCCGCTGTGCTGCGTCCTGATTATCGCTTCAGTGTTTTGTTCTCGGTATACTCGTGTAGACCATAGAAATAGAACATTCCCATTCAAATCAACATAGCAGGATGGTCAAAGCAGCGGCCATTTTTATGTGTATCGTGATCATTTTAGATAGATTTTGAGGTAAATATAATAATTACATAGTAATTTGGCAGTAATTCCAAAGAAATTTCAAATAGTTTAGATGCTTATTATCACCTAATTACCATGACTGATTTGCAGACCTGTAAAAAGTGTTACCTTGAATTGATAAAAATGTGTGGGAATTGCAGGGCATGCCAAGAAATGCAACTAAATGTCATGGATATCATATCATATATATCATGGAAAACTCACTTTTTCAGTGTTTGTGCACACACATTTGGGTATCTGGAGTCCCTACCAACCCACAAACTGTGAAATAAGACAACCCACTCAGTTTTTTTAGCACTGTATAGATCAGGAAACATGTGATTCAACAAGCCATTCGGATTTGTTTCCCTTTCCTATGTCACATGTGGGCTCATTATATACCGCCCCCAATCTGAGTATCTCCACCCATGACTTGAGAACTATACCTATGTAAAGGTGCACCGTATTTTTCTCACAAGCCAATCAGAGCAGACAGGGCATTTTCGGGAGGGGGGGGGGCTTAAAGAGACAGGAGCTAAAACGGAGCACTTCAGATGGAGGGTGAATACAGGTATATTCAGACAGACAGTAAAAATAAAGTGTAAACATGTTCTGGTAGAAACCCAAAATACCAGTATGGACTTGAAAATGAGCAGGATATGTCCCCTTTAAGTCTTTATGGATGACATCACACATGTTTTGTGACTGATAAAAT
Source organism: Sebastes fasciatus (assembly GCF_043250625.1). Classification (NCBI taxonomy): domain Eukaryota; kingdom Metazoa; phylum Chordata; class Actinopteri; order Perciformes; family Sebastidae; genus Sebastes; species Sebastes fasciatus. The sequence goes on from NC_133796.1 coordinate 9,223,543, forward strand.
GAATGGTTGTTTAATGTTTAATGCTCTTCTGTGTTTTACAAACCTCTCTGTCCTCTCAGGCTGTTCTGGTCCATGCGATCCTAATCTATGTTGAGGACCCAGAGAAGTCCACAGTAACCTATGGTGTTGGCATGGCCTTCGCTTTGTTCACCTCAGAGTTCTGCAAAGCCTTCACATTCTCCTTGATGTGGGCGTTGAACCTGCGCACTGCAGTCAGACTGAAGGGTGCCTTCTCTTCAGTGGCCTTTGAGAAAGTCATCTCTCTGCGGGTGCACAGCGGCATTTCAACGGGAGAGGTAAAGACTGGGTTACATACATAAGGGTTAATGCTTATTTAATGCAGGGTGTCTACATTTCTCTAGGAAAGTGATCTTATACATCAGAATCAATCTCTCTCTCTCTCTCTCTCTCTCTCTCTCTCTCTCTCTCTCTCTCTCTCTCTAAGGCTAATGTGGTTATTTTTTTATGTGGTAGTTCTCTCTGTATCTGTATTAGAGTGTGTTAAATGAGTTGAGTATGCATTGTAGCATGTTGGGTATTTAAACAGAGACCAAAACTTCTTACCCTTTACCTACTATTACTTCATGTTCTTCTGCCAACAAGGAACAAGAACTTCAATAATATTAATAATATGTTGTGCTGGATATGTTGATCCAACTCAACAACAGTCACATGGGGAGAATGACTTACCAAGTCAATATGTGAATGGCTGTATGTGGGGCATGAAGAGTTTATATGCATTTGCGGATTACTCATAAAATCATACGACCAAAGCATCCTACGCGCCAATGGAATTGGTGTTACAGGGGACCACAAGTGTAGCTAGAAAAAAAAAAACGGTGGGTGTGCATCAGAAAAACTGGGTGTGCCACATGATCCAGGGGCGGACTGGGACTGAAATTCAACCTAGGACTTTGAAATGGAGAGGCTCTTTGTGCGAGCACCTATAGTTTTTTTGGCTGCTTTAACACTAATACAGCCACCCCACCTGCCGCCTCAGTTTTGGACAATCTAATTAAAAAACAAAAAAATAACATATATACAGTAAATATACTGTATATATGCTATATATAAACTTGCAAAAAGCTCTTGCGAGACTCGTTGCCCGACGACATATCCTAGCCTTAACAATTCAAGGTCAATGCCTTACCATTACTCTTCGAGGTCAATGCCTAACCTAAACTATCTTGCGGGAGTTTCGCAATTTGCGTCTTACCTTCTAACCACAACCCCGTTTTCTACCGGCCTCAGCAGCTTTCTGTGCAGCCTCTCCCGGTCCCGGTGTTACGTTGAGGTATGTCCCCCGTCGAATAGTGTTTCCCTCCTGTTAAATTGACAACCCCCCCCCTCGGTAGTCAGCGTTATGTATGAGGTTTGGTTCAGGTTTAGGTAGGAGGAAAAATATATCGCCGGATTACAGTACTCGACACAATACCAGCCGCATGCTTCATGCAACGTCTACTAGTAGAAATATAGAACAGCTGCAGATGGATAATTGTTTTGTTTAGTAATATTAATTTTTTCGAGTAAGGCTATAACTAAACATTTATTCTGCATCTGATTGTTGGGTGTGCCAGCTGCCTCTTTGGGTGGCACGCCCGTGGCTACGCCATTGCAGAAGACTTATTTGCATAATGCATTTCTTGAATAATACATTTTGTTATCAAACTTTTTATTTGATATTATTGCATTTTTCTTCATTTTCTGCTTAACCTTGTTTTTAATCCTGTTTTGTAAATCCAAACTTCTTTGTCATAAATGTCTTGTGGAATTCACCTACTGTGACTGTTAGTTCAAGAAACATACCCTGGTAATGCAATCTTGGCAATGTGGATTACAGTCTTTCTTTCACTCTCTCCCTCTCTCTCCTGTACAGTTGATTAATGTTTTGACCAACGATGGCCAGAAATTATTTGACGCAGTATTGTTTGGGTGCTTTCTGATGAGCCTCCCAGTGCTCTTTACTGTGTGTATTGTCTATGCCTGCTACATTCTGGGCTACAGCGCACTGGCTGGAGTCTTCACCTACCTCATCATCATCCTCATACAGGTCTGTACATTAGAAACTTCACATATAGACATATTTTCAAAAGCAGTGTGAAATAAATCAAATCCGATTTTACTACTATCACAATCAGAGCTAAAAAGTGGCACTGTAATTATCAAAATGTATAAACAAATATCAAGTTTAATTAACTACTAGTTGGCAAATAATTATAGCTTTCTGTGTTACATGAGATATATTACTAACTAATTCAGCCACCAACGTGGACAACCCTAAAATATTTACTGCTTTGCAGCTTGTCTCCCGTTGTCACTAATTTTACCATTGTTTTTTTTTTGCTTTCAGGTTTGCTTGGGCAAGCTCACTCACGTCTTCAGATGGAGAACCACTCTGATAACAGACAACCGTGTTCGCACTATGAATGAGATTCTCGACAGCATCAAACTTATCAAGATGTACGCCTGGGAAGATTCCTTTGAAAAGAAGATCGAGGGTATGAAGTTAGGCAGGCTGCATGTTGACTCATGACACATGTTGTTAATCTTTATTGTATACCAAATATTAGGGGAATCATTTATACAAACCAATCTAGTGTGCTACTTTCCATGTTTCATGGTTGAAGGGAAATTGTGTGCACCTTTTACAGGAATCTGGAGATGGTGGGAATTGCCAACACAGATGGCGAAGTAGTTTAATTGAAACAGCATGTTTTAATTATTTTTTTATTAGTCTTTGATTGAAAATCACATAGCCATGCTGCCAGAGGCACCAGAGGCTGGATATGAGGCTGCAGCTGCCACATACTCTCCACCTTCACGTCACTTTGCTCATATAGAATGGTTTGCCAATATAGATGCAAAACAGGTATCTGATACGCCCTTGCCTCCGGCAGTCCATGCCCTGTGGGTGTGCAGCAATGTGCTTCTTGAAATGCATTAGAAGTTGCTGCAGCCATCAGCCTCTCTAACTTGTGACGTAGTTCATCGAGCGGCTTTTATTGAAAATTGCGTGGTAATAACACGTGTAACAAGTGAGATAGTCCTCTAAGGGAGGAAGGGAGGGGGTGGTGACTGGGTCAAACAAACACAGGACTTCCACCCAGTAGACGGCTGTTCGTGTCCTTTGGGAAACCAACAGTAAACATTGACTTTACGATTGTTATATAACATTGTTACAATTGATACCTAAAGTTACATAAGAAAGTCCAAAAAGGGAGTCGTGGCTAGAAGGTAACGTGCAAATTGTGAAACTTTTTGCGAGATGGTTAAGGTTGAGCATTAACCTCGAATAGTTAAGGTTGGCTTCAAACAGCCCCCAGTGCGTGCTGAAGATCACGGTCTGATGAAGCCAACAGAACCACATCATCTGCAAAGAGCAGAGACGCAATTCTTAGGTCCCCAAACCGGACACTCTCCTTCCTCCGGCTGCACCTTGAGATCGTGACAAGGGACAACCCTGGTGGAGGAACACGTTTACATGAAGCAGCATATTTGCCCACTCCCATGTTGATAAGAGTTGATTCAATATTTTAATCGATTGACAGCCCTAGTTATTAGTGCTCTGTGTGTCTGTCCGTTAGCGTGTCACACTTTCGTTTCCGGAGCAGAACTCGGAAACTATTTAACTTAGGAACTTCAAATTTGGTGAGATGGTTGACAGTGTGGTCTAGTTGTGCCTTTTCGGGGTTAGAAGTCCAGGGTGCCCACATTTTTCTTAAATTATTTCCAAAAGGGAAAGTTTGTTGCAAAACCTTTGGCAAACGTGTACAGAGAGCTCCTTAAATATCGAGCTTGTTTAAACACTTAGTTTCCACATATGGTTTTAGGAGAGGGACAAATAAGAATAGAAACACCTCTTTTAGAAGCCACCATATGTCTCTTCAACTCTGACCCAGGACCCCCAGGATCCTGCTGACCTAGCATTTGGCATATATTTACCTTGACCAGCTCTAAATCAGGAAGGCCCAAACAACAACTAACATTCCAATATACTCTCCTAATACAAACCCATACATGTAAATATGCTGCATCTAACAGCAGACACCTCACTACTTTAGCAGGGGTCAAGCAGTGAGCTTGTGAGCCATGCTCACTTTTGCCTTGTTACGTTGTCACATTATTACGTTGATCCATTTCTACGTTATTAACACATGATCTTTTTTCTAACCTGAACCAAGTAGTTTGATTGCCTAAACCTAACCGATCATTTTATGATCGTTTCACAAAATGAACCACGTGGCATTGCGCATTTCTGCAAGCGTGATGAGGCTGATATTACTTATTCACAAAACATATTTTTGGTTCAGAAACACCAAAATTCAACGTATCCAGTGGTTTGCAGAAATGTACAATGCCAACCTTTTTTTATTTTCTGGTGACTGAATTGTTAAAAAACATTTTCTAGGTACTTTTGAGCAAATAACTTATCCCAAGTTGCTACAGTGAAGGTGCTCAGTGGACAACTGTGGGCTGAAATGTGATTGCACTGGGAGATCCATTTACCAGGAGAGGTAAAGTTAAAGAAAACAAAAACTATTATGTTGTCTCTCTTATAGGCTTAAGGAAAAAGGAGAAGAAAGAAATACGGAAGTTCGGTTACGTTATGAGTGCTAATATCAGCATCACCAGCATGAGCTCCACCATTGCCACCGTTATCACCTTCATTGTACACACTGCGTTCAACTTGAAGCTCAACACGTCTGATGTGAGTACCACAGCAGTGCAGCACATATAGTAATACAGCACAACAACCATTGCAAACATGCCCACTGTGTGATTTACGTGGTTAATAGAGGTGTATTGAAAAAAGAACATAGAGAGAAGTCTGTACGTAGTTGGACAGAACAAAAAGCTCTGTTCAATTACAGCGTGTATGGATCTGAGACATAAAATAAATATGTGTTTAGATGATTGTTTTGTTGCCACTTATTCATGATGAATTCACCTCTTTGTTTGTTTGTGCTTGCACTGAACCAGAGCAGGCTACAGACAAGTGCTGGTCACTAGAGCATTGTGGTCCATTTAAAACGTTCAGTATATATGACCTTGTCAGGGTTGTAGTGTAAGGTTGTGTTTGAGCATCATTCTTTGTTATTAACAGGCCTTTGCCACCATCGCCGTCTTCAACTGCTTGAAGTTCTGCTTGTCTTTACTGCCTCTGGCTGTCAAGGCCCTGGCTGAGGCTGCTGTATCACTAAAACGACTGAGGGTAAACCCAACCACTAACAATGGTTATTAGCACTAGTAGTAGTATTCATTACTACTCTGATCTTATATAATGTTATTTTGCTGTGATGTCATCCAGCGATACAAACTGCAATATCTTGTATGGCTGTTTCAGAAAATATTGCTGATCCAGAATCCAGAGACCTACCTGATCCAGACAAAAGACAGTGACTTCGCCATAGTGATGAAAAATGCTTCACTTTCCTGGATCAAACCAGACAGACTGCCAGAACCCCCACCCAGCTCAGCCAACAGGGACACAAAGGGACACAAAGTGGAGGAGATGTCCCAGAATGGGAAGACTGAAACCTTGCCAACTCTGAGAAACATCTCCTTCACACTGCCTAAGGTGTTCTTTACCACTGATAAGGATACATGAGGTGAACTAGATTGGGTTAAAGGTAAACCTTTATTCTCTGTGTTACCTCCTGAAGGGCAACCTGCTTGGTGTCTGTGGGAACGTGGGGAGTGGAAAAACGTCACTGATTTCCAGCATGTTGGAACAGGTTGGCTCCTTCTTTGTCTTTTTTGTCCTTTATTTTCTTTTACAATCTCTACAAGTCTCTGACATCATGTTTGACATTTTTATTAGCTGTTAATTTTCACTGTTATTGTCCACCACTCTGTTACACAACTGTTATGAAAAATGATGCTCCTTATTTACATTGTGTTACCTCTAAACCAGATTTAACTGATGCTATTTAATAGCTTTTCTCATGGTTGTCTGCTCATTTTTACATTTTAGATGCACCTTCTGCAGGGCTCCCTCTCAGCTGATGGGACATTTGCCTACGTTTCCCAGCAGGCCTGGATATTCCATGGAACAGTTAAAGAAAACATCCTGATGGGGGAACCTTTTGACCAGTCCAAGTATATAACCACTAAATTATAAGTAACTGCAGACCTTTGAATACAGAACATGAGGAGCTATTATTAACTAAGGGGATACCATTTTGAAGTGAATGTTTTACCATTGTTCCTCATTGCATGCTTGAATAGGTCTTTCTTTTGAGGTTATCTCACGTGACAACTGTTTAACTGGGAGAAAGTTCCTCTCTTATCTCTGTCAGTCTGCATCAGGCTCGGTAGTCAAACAAGAGTACAGTTAATCTCTGTTATCTGAAAGGAAACCACTCCATGCTGCCAGAGATGGCAAGAAGCCACCTGTGCCAGTATTTTAATGAGTCACGTCATTCAGCTGTTTATGACTGTAGTTAGGCCTATAGCTCTGCTGTAATCATTATATGAAGGAAATACGGTAGGAGAAGTCAACATAGACCTGACAATGTTTTCCGAAACTACATCCAGAAATGCATAATTTCTGAGCCTTGTATTTTCTTATCGACTCTCTTTCATGTGCATTGTCTGTGGTTTTGCAGAAATAGTGAAATGAGAAGTAGGCAGTGAGTTTGCTCTTACATTAATTCTCATAAACTTTCAGGGACAGTATATCTGAGCAATTAAAAGCATTGCTTAGATTCTTAAGACACTGCATACAAAATATCTTGCGATGTATTTTAGATAGAGGCTATAAAACGGGCTATAAAAAGGAGAGAACAAGATTTAGGAGTTTCAACACCAGACAGGAATATAGTATAGGCTTAGTCTTTTTGGCTGCAAAAAGTATGATTTCGTAAGCCAAAAATGTTTCTTAATAGAAACATGGTTACTTGAATTTTTTAATGTTATTTGTATGGAACGAATAGCTGATGTGATCAGCGATACTAGATACAATTCTGAAATTAATTGGGATCAAGTTTGAGAATCCTTTTCAGCACTGCGTAATACAGACATATACTCAGCAGCCCTATTTGAGTATATTTTGAAACTTTGGTTCCCCCTATAGAGATCAAACACAACCTATGATAAGGAAAATAATGATGAATTGTGAGGCACTGCAGTGTACACCCGCTGTCTATGTTATGTGATGTTGTATAACGTGTCTTAAAAATGGCTCTGCTGAATACGTGGCTGTCCCTTGACTTTCAGGCAATTAATTGTCTTACTCCGCAGATACGACAGAGTCATAGATGTCTGTAGCCTCAGAGCTGACCTGAAAATCCTCCCATATGGTGATCAAACTGAGGTAGGAGCTCTCTGTTGTACTCTCTACCCTCCAAACTGAATGTTTTTCTTCTTTTTTTTAATGCATTTTAATGATTTCTTACAAGCATAGTGGAACTTTAAACACTAACATCCTCTGATGTGTAGTAGGAAACCCCTCAGTGGACATAAGGATTCACAAAAGATGGATAAAGAGAAAGACCACCAAATGCTGTTCAAAGTATTGCATGACGTAAAGAATCGTATTGTTTAAGTCTGAGTCATAACTAATGATTACAAATTGAATACCAGGCCTAATTATTTAGGCAGTTTGAGTTGGTATAACCAAATTTCAGAAGTCCAAGTCTGACCTATGTTTATGAGTTTATTTGAAGCTGAGAAGCTGTCTTCATTGTCAGTTTCTGCATTTGCCCCCTCTCTATTTATTCTACATTGTTGTAGAGTGAAAAGTTGATTTTGTGATGTACCAGACCCTGTTGCCAGTGTTCTTAATAGCTTTCTGCTGTTTTGTTGGCAGATTGGAGAGCGAGGGCTGAATCTGTCGGGGGGACAGAAGCAGAGGATCAGCCTGGCGAGAGCTGTCTACTCCAATAAAGACATCTTCCTCCTTGACGATCCACTATCTGCCGTCGATGCTCATGTAGGGAAACACATCTTTGAAGAATGCATTAAGAAAGAGCTCCAGGGAAAATCCGTCATCCTGATTACACACCAGCTCCAGGTAGACACAGATTTATTCTTTAGCAGATAGTGAATCTTTAATAGCTTATTATTAGGCATTTCTCAATCAAAGTTGCATAATACTTGTTTATACTTATTGTACAAATTTGAGATTTATATCTTATTGTGGTAAACCCCTAAGTAAAAGTAAAATCACAACCCAGGAAGTGGTGTCTGATTGCTGCCATTAGTATTTCCTTTATCATGAATTATGAGCAGTATTATAAACCACTCTTGATAAGAGCGTCTGCCAAATGCCATAAATGTAAACGTGCTGATTAGACTGTGTTGGGTAGACCTCTGCCACAGTGCTGGGATTTTGTTTCATTGACATGGTTGTCCTTGTTTGTCCTCGTTTGTGTCTTTCAGTATCTGGAGTTCTGTGATGACATTTTGGTTCTGGATGATGGCGAGGTGCGGGAGGCCGGAAACCACCAGGCCCTGATGGAAGCCAACGGACGCTACGCCCAGCTCATCACCGACTATCAGATGGAAGAGTCTGAAGTAAATAACCTGCAGTTCAAAACTCAGATGTACTGTAGCTATTATGTCTTTCCTTATTGTTTTACTGGCTGTGAAACCCGTTCACCAGTTCTTCATTGTTTTACTAGCTCAGAAACAATAAACTGCTACATGTAATCTGTAAGACAAATATTGAAAGATGTCAGAGGTTTATATGAGGCAGAAACATGTCGTCTACGAGGGCACAAGTTAACGGTTCATCATCTACTTTAGGGTGAAAGTGAGAATGAGTACGAGGAAGTGTCACCCCAAGACGCTGCCCAGCTGAAGGACGTTGAGCTAAGTGATGGCACAGACAGCGGGCTAGCGAACCCAGGTATGACAACCAGGAATAAAATGTTTTAGTGTAGTGATCTAAATTATTCAGATGTAATATATCCAGTCTCTGCAAGGATGTCAGACTTATATGGTTCTATATCAATGTGGGAACCTAAAAGACAAAGGGTGTGCAAGTTAAGTGGCCAGAAGTGCTGGCTGGATGGTTGAACAGCTTCGGAAACCCCCTCCTCCCCCACACCTCTCCAGCAATTTCTGTAATTTTCCAAAACAGATAATCTGACATTCACTTACTACAGTGATTGGCCCGGTGTGCGGAGGTCAGGAGATAGGCAAGGTTTCAACTTCTCTCTCAAGATCTCTATTTTCCTTTTTTTACACAACTATTTCTGTCACCTTTGTGTTAACGGCAAACGAGTACTACTCTATGAATGCCTTCCAGGAGAGAATATGTGCACCGTTATTCCTGTATTTCAACAATTTTCACATTTTGCCCCTTTCTACGATGGTTTTCACTCTGCCTTTTCTTCCTCTTAAGCTGTTGTCGGGGATCAGCTGGTCAGTCAGGAGTCCATCACAGAACATCCCGTCTCCTGGAGAATCTACCAGCAATACTGCAAGGCAGCTGGAGGTCTGATACAGCACACACACACACAAACACACACATGCATTGGCATGATTCTATGCAATAATGCACAATTCACAAATGGACAACCCGGTTGATGATGTTTGATGTAACTGTGTTGCTGCAGGATACATTGTCACCTTCCTCACTCTCCTGAACATCGTCCTGATGATTGGATCCACATCCTTCAGCGGCTGGTGGCTCAGCTTCTGGATTCAGAACGGGGATGGGGTGAGAACGAAATCTCTCCCACAAACACATGCACATATGACGCACACACACACACACACACACACACACATGCAGCCCTATGTGAAATGTGAATGTGTTCTCAGTGATTGTGTGACTTCCAACAGCTGGAAACAAAAATGATTATTTTATGCTCCAACAGGTTTTTTGACAGTGAGGGTATTGAATAGTTCTCTTCACACAGTCTTTTCCCAAAACTGACAATCCAACAGTCACACACTTTTTCCACATAGTTGGTCAGGTGTGCACAGACGTTGGTAGAGCTGCACAACTCTCTTTTTCCTCACATAACTTTGTCTGTGTTGTCAGCGATGAAGGTGGTGTGCTTTTAGAGAACAGACAGAACTAAACTGTCTGTGGCTAAAATCACGAATATGTGTTGTACGACAACAAGGACAGATACAAACTCTTTCTATACGGTACCTACACTCTATGTTTAATTAATTACCAGCTCAAACAGCTCAACTCAACTTTATTTATATATCCTTGTGTGGGGGATTAACGTCCCTATCAAGAAATAATCCCTATCAAAACTGTTGATGCTAACTAAAGAACTAAGAAATAATGGTGGATTTGGTGGTTAGTGAGATCAAGAGAATATACAATATTAAGTGGACTGTTTGTAACTTTTTACGCGTATAAATGTAGCGGGTCGGCACACATGCGCGTTCGCGTGTGGCCGGAGCCTCGTCTCCGCTGCCTACTCTCCTTCACTCAGACAGCGCGCGCGTCCTCGCTGTCTCGCTCCACCTCTAGATGTGAACGCGCGCTCACTACACACTGCAGAAGAGTTAGTTTAGCTCTGAGAATATCTAGTGAATGTAGAGTGGACGTTTGTGCAGAAATAAATGCTGCAGCTCCTCCAGACCAACAGAGGTTTTCCGTGTCTTGCGAAGTGACGGGGCTCCTCAACGAGTTACGTTATCGTCTCGTTACCGACCGGGTGCCGGTGTCTTCGGCTGCCGGCTGCGGTCGGGAGGCGATAACGTAACTTATTGAGGAGCCCCGCTGCTGAAGCCTGCGCTGAGCAGGAAAAGCCAACACTAGGATCAGCATTGATTCATGGAGAGACCTTCGTCTGGTCAGCTAACATTACTGCCAAGCAGCTGAAATATTGAGTGATATTGTGGTTTTAGCTGACGTGTGTCGCCTCACTGTTTTGAGCGATGCTCGTTCATGTCTATGTAGAGCGAGCAAGCGCGAGCTCGACGCTGACTTTCGTTGATTTCAAGGCCACAGGTGTCGCTGTTGAGCAGCATTTTTGAATCTTACAAATAGTCCCTTTAAGTGGACTCCGGCTGTTATGTGGAGCAAAAGCATACACCATAAATATGATTCATGCAGAGGGAGATAGGAAGTAAGACTTGCCCATCTCTATCCCATGAACTTTGGCTACTAATGTCCACTGCCAAATAACACAGCTGGCAGGCCACACGATACTGTTATCTGACCTTAACAGTGTGAGATGGCGAGGCTTATTCATAGCGAATACCTGAAGAGAACCTCTTGCCATTGTTCCCTTTTGCACTAAACTTGCATGGATCCAAATCAGACATTTTACTTTTCTCAGTCTTTTTGATTGTGTTTAGTTTACCCAGTGCTCACTCCCACAGTAACCACACATAAATGTCATCACATCTCTGTTTAAACTTTAGATATAAATGTCAGTCATTACGATGAGTAAAAAAAACTGATTTGTCTCTCTCTACACAGTCATTATACATTGGGTAATACTGTGATCCAGTGTATTGACTGATCACACATGAGCAAATCTGATAAATATGTGTTATTTCCACATATCTGCACAATATTGTGGCAATATATTGACAAATGTTTTTGATAAATTATTCCTCTGGCCCTGGTCTTCACTTACTTCTCTGTTTTTTTCCCCCAGTCTTCCAATAACACAACTACAAACAACGGCGACATCTCACAAAACCCAGACCTGCGCTTCTACCAAATGATTTATGGCGGGATGTTGCTTGTCATGGTGTTACTTTCCATCATCAAATGCTTCTCCTACACTTGGGTCACCTTGAATGCCTCCTGCAAACTCCACGACACCATGTTCAAGAAGGTACTGTTGAACGACTGCTGACCCCCAGCCTATATCTATGTAACCATGGTTACTCTTTCATGGTTTGACTTCTTTCAGACCTGGTAGAAGCTCTACCAATGAGCCGCTGATGACGAAGATTTTTTTGTTTTCCCTTCTCAGATTTTCTACAGTCCCATGAGTTTCTTTGACACAACGCCAACAGGCCGCATTCTCAACCGGTTTTCCAAAGATCAAGAGGAGGTGGACATTGTGCTTCCCCTCCACATGAGCACTTTCTTGGATTTCAGTCTGCTGGTCGCCTTCATCATTATCACCATCTCGGGTGTCTTCCCCCTCATGCTGGTAGCTGTGGCTGTTATTGGAGCTTTGTTCACCCTCATTATGTTGTGAGTTGATATCAGTTAAGATTTAGATTTCCATTGACATTGTCGCTCATCTTAAAAGCAGGTGCGTGAATGAACAGTAAAGAGTTGTTACAGGTACTAGTGCAGAGCCCGTTCAAAACATGCCTGTTTAGAACGGGTCGACTGCTTGGTCTGTGGTTTTGCGTCTTGCAGCCTTCTCGAGAACTGCTCATACTATCTTTACACTGCACTTTCTTGGGTCCTGAGTAATACACCTGCCGTGACATAGTTTTCCTCTAGCAGTTCTAGAGTCTGTGAGTCATTTGCGTGCAAATGATCACACCAACATTGTATGGCCTCAATTGGAGGCAAAGCCCCATGCAATGTGTATGGATAAGCTCCAGATGTTACATACCTCAATAGTGCGAGTTGAGGTGGTGATGTTCCCTGGAGCTAACAGGCATATCCGGAGAATCACCAGGATGGAAAGCGCAAATGTTATGCTGTTGCCTGTCCTCCAGGTGTGGCCATAAAACCAAAGCACTTTTGACCCTCTGGCTACTACATAATACAAATGACAAACCGAACATCGTGTTACCTAGTTGGCCAATTACTGTTGTTCTCATACTAACTGATTACACTATATTTGTGATTTGGCAAAAAAACATCACACTCTTGCCAGGACTTGCACCTGGAATCATCCACCCAATGAATGGATGTGTTACTATTACACCACAAGAGTGTGTATCTAACTACATTGATATCTATTTACATATTATGTTAAAAGGCGCCATGTAAAAGGGTGTCTATAGGTAGCATTAAGTAAAATGTAAAAAAGACTTTCTAAGATATTTTAAATCCACAGATTAACAAAATGTTTGGACAAATTTGCAATAAAATATAAGCACTAAATGTGAAAAAATAGGCATATTAGAACTTCAGGAGGATTAATTGATTCCAGGGTTTTTCTGTCAATGATTTAGTCCCGTTTATGCGGACTGTAAATCATAACCAGCAGCAACAGAACTTCAGGAGAATTAGTTGAATACAGGTTTCTTATGTCAATGATTTAGTCCCATTTATGTCGACTGTAAATCATAACCAGCATCAACTGAACTTCGGGACGATCATTGAAGTCCAAGTTTATTCTGTCAATGTGTCAGTCCTGTTTATGCCGACTGGAAATCCTTTAGATTTACCTTTATCTCATCAGCACCTCCCCATAAACAACATTGCTGAGGAAGCGGCGCTTCTTCTTTGTCTCTTCATCTTGGGCAAAAATGCGAAGCTTGCTTGATTTGCCAACCCAACACGGTGTAGCGACTGCCCCTGTGATTTATTTACGGTCATGGCAAAGCATGAGTGTGTGTCCAGTGTTGACACCAACCACAGATATTGCCACCAAGAGATGAGGCAGTTCTGATCGATGATATACTGTGACCCACTGCACTGTCCATTGTGCTGGTCGAAATTTCAAAGTAGCATTGGTCACCATTCTTACTTTTAGAGTGATGCGATGGGGAGGCATGCCACATGGGTAGAGGGTATGAAGAAACTCAGGCGGGTACACATGGTGACCATCAGAGTCTGCAGAGTCCTGAAGCCCTGTCGAGTGTAAAGTCGATCGGATGAACGGTTCTCGAGATATGCGAAGAACACACATACCCACATACCCATGGGGCAACTGTGGCTCAGAGGGTAGAGCAGGTCGGAAGGATGATGGTTCGATCCCCGGTTGTCCGGCTGTCCTTGAGCAAGACACTTAATCCCAAATTGAGTATTTAGATTAGATCCTGATGGTCAAAGTTGGCACCTTGCATGGCAGCCTCTGCAATCAGTGTATGAATGGATGTGTGAATGGGTGAATGCTGACATGTAGTGTAAAGTTCTTTGAGTGGTTGGAAGACTAGAAAAGTGCTATATAAATTTACCATTTACCCACAGACAGAGATTCCTGGCTTTATAGTTACATACTGAATATCAGCTGTGATTCTTCTGCAGTATCTTCCAGAGGAGTGTCCGTCAGATGAAGAGGATGGAGAACATCAGTCGCTCTCCCTGCATCTCTCTCACCACCTCTACCCTGCAGGGCCTCAGCACCATCCATGCCTACAACATAAGAGACAGGCACATACAACTGTAAGATACCAGAGTTCCTCAACATGAAATACTTTTGCTTTTTGTTTTTCTGACCTTTCAGTCTCAGTTTTAATTCTTCTCTGCTTTACATTCACGAGTGCAGTGCCCATTCCGTCTGTGGCCATTCGGAGCGTGATGATCCAAATGCGTACAGTATCTTGCTTCTTAGTAATGCAATCTCTATTTTCTTTTCTTTTTGTAGAATTAGGTAGAAGTGGTAGTAGTTAATCACGCCAAAGCTAAAGAAACACAAGAGAGATAATGGTGGTGGGTCAGAAGAACTGCAGAAGCGTCCTCCTGTAACTTGTATTTTACATGCATGTTTTCTGACAGCCTCTCGTCCCTCATCTACCCATGCATGGGTGAATAGGGAGATACAGCACGATGGGGCTGTTGCACATGCGGCGCCTGCAGAGGTGGTTTGCCAGCCTTTGCTTGGATGCCAAGAAGCACAGCAACGCTTCGATAGCATTCCTCCCTCGGTAGAGGACGATCTTCACTACTGGGGTCCACACAACACCTGTTGAAGGGAACACCGCTGGGAAGAGTGGCCTCCTACGTCACAGTGTTCACTAATGTGTCCCAAACAGGGTGGGGAGGGACTGGCCTAGGAAGAGCGGTTGGTGGAGTGTTGCCTCCGGCGGAGGGCCGACACATCAACCTACTCGAACTGCAGGCAGTGTTCCTGGTCCTCCAACACTTCGAGCCCCTGGTATGGGGGAAGAATGTGTTGGTGAGAACTGACAACAGCACCATAGTGGCTTACATCAACAGACAGGCTGGAGTTCGGTCAGCTGCTCTGTTGGGGACAGCGGAGAACCTGTGGTTGTGGGCCTCAGTGCACATGTTGGCACTGAAAGCTCAATTTCAGGACCGGAGAAAAAGGGGGGGCCAACCTCATGTGAAGAAGTGAACTTCTGTCCGAGTGGAGGCTTCACCCGGAGATGGTGAAGCCGATTTGGTCCTGGTTTAGGAGAGCGGAAGTGGATGTATTTGCCAGAAGATGCAACACCCACTGTACGCTATATGGTTCTCCCTGGCACGACCTGCCCCTGGGGGTGGATGCGTTTGCACACATGTCATGACCGAGAAAGCTGCTTTACGCCTTTCCACCGCTCCATCTCATCCCTCCCCTACTGGAGAGAGTGAGATTGGAGCAGTTGTCAGTCATTCTGAGAGGGACAGGGATAAAATGCTGTCCACGTTCACGGCACCGTATTGCTTTGCTCCGGTGCCAGTGCTCCTATCTGTTTCTCGATGCTGGGGGCACGATCCTCTACTGTACGTAATACACCTAGTATGGATAAGTACCTCATGAAACCCCATTTCAAATCACCCAAACTATCCCTTTAAGGACAATGACGGAGCATTGAAGGAGCCACCATGGAAATAGATTGAGCCTCGAGCCCTAGACCTTGGGCAACACCATCTACATTGCATGGTGCAAGGCGAGGACCTGTTTGCGAGCGAGGCCAATTTCCATTAGTCCTGTTGCAAGTCATTCAACCTGAAGTATGCCAATCATCTGCGAGATACATCCCAAGCTACAGTCCAAGCTACCAACCGTGTCACTGATACAGAGCCGAATCGTAAGGCTGCTGCACGTCGGAAGGCATTCACT
The DNA here is from genome assembly GCF_043250625.1 of Sebastes fasciatus. Lineage (NCBI taxonomy): Eukaryota > Metazoa > Chordata > Actinopteri > Perciformes > Sebastidae > Sebastes > Sebastes fasciatus. Next base: position 9,239,391 of record NC_133796.1, read on the forward strand.
GCTGTGCTTGATCTTATTCCAGAGCAAGAGATGTTTCAGTCAAAGTGTCCTGCTGGTCTGCATTGTAAGCTCTGTTTTACTGTCCTTTATCATGTTGTAGGTTCAAGGAACTGAATGACATCAACTCCATCCACTATTTACTGTTTCACTCTGGGACACGTTGGCTCTCCTTCTGGACGGACTTCATGGCTACGGTCATGACCTTATTGGTGTCTCTGTTCGTAGTGCTCAGCGGTAATGATATCATTAGTCCAGCTTTGAAAGGCTTGGCCTTGTCCTACACCATGCAGGTAAATTTATGAACCTTTGGTTTATTGTTGTAAAGACACACTGCAAGCAACTGCAACATGTGTGTTTACAGACTCTGTTTATGTGTTGTCCAGCTGACAGGCATGTTTCAGTACGTAGTGATACAGTCGACGGAGGTGGAGGCAAGATTCAACTCGGTGGAGCGGCTGCAGGAATATATCACGGTCAGACTCTTCATCCACATGTCCTGGTCTTCTTGAAACTGTACATTAAACTATTCAAGAAAAGCACTTGCTAAAGCTATTTGTGCTTCTGGTATGCAGTTAATTATCATCTGACACACCTCCTTTCTCCTCCCTAAAAGTAGTTGTCATTTATTGTGTACAGACTTGTACGTCTGAGGCCCCAAGGCACATCAAGGAGGCTCAACTCCCAGAGGACTGGCCAAAGAGTGGAACCATCACCTTCAAGGGCTATAAGATGAGGTACAGAGAGAATACACCCATTGTTCTGAACGGACTTGATTTCTTCATCCAAGCTGGAGAGAAGCTGGGCATTGTGGGAAGGACAGGCTCTGGTAAGACCCTGACTCCAAAGCTTTTTACGGTAACACTTTATAATAACCATAATTTATAAATGGTAAATTGATTAGTTAATAGTTATCTTGCTCTTAACAAACCATTAAATTATAAATGATAATGTTTACTAATTATTAGTAATGCTATAATTCATGTTATTCTAACAGTTTGTTGTTGCACACATTATTACACTTTATATACTAAATTTAGTACTTGTTAATGATTACGAAATTATTTGTAAACCTTTAAAAAATTGTTTGTAAAACATCTATAAACATTATATAGAGAGATTGCCCAGATATTTGTAATGCTTTGTTAATTGTTAATAATTAGTTTGTAAACCATCTATAAACACTATTTGGATGGCTTTTATAAAGTTGCAACTGATGATTATAATACATTGTTAAATGGTTAAGAAATATTTTGCAAAATATCTATGAACATTATTTAGATTGATAGTTAATACTTTGTCAATGGTTAATAACTTTTTCTGGTTTCTGGTCCAGCTATCTATGTCATGTTTATAGATGTTTTACAATGATTTCTTAAAAGTTTACAAATCATTTGGTAATCATTAATGAATACTTAATATAGTGTATAAAATGTTATAATGTGTACGACAATAAACAGTTAATAATTACTTTATTAATGTAATCAGAATGTAATTGTTATCGTCTCTTATCAGCTATGATACAATATAGAATTTATAAACTACTTATTTCATATTACACAAAACTAATTATAAAATGACAGAAATTATAGCATTACTTATAATTAGTAAACATTGTTATCATTTCATTGTTTGTTAACAGTAAAATAACTATTAAATACGTTTAATTAACCGTCTATTTACCATATACCATTTGGTTATTATAGTTATAATTAAGTGTTTTTACTCATAACTTTGTTTTTCATACAGTTGGTTTTTGGTGTAAATGGGCAATGCAATTGCAAAACAATGAAAATGTCAAGATGATTTAGACATATTAAAATGATCGATTGATTGAAGAAACTATAACTAATTATCATAAGAGTTGAATCTTGAACAGTACTGAATACACACACAATTGCATGTATGTGAATATGTCATTATATAGTAAACATAAATGCAGTAAAGTAAATCACCAAACCTATTGTCCATATTGATCGTAATGTACCTTATACAATGCAAATGTTGATAGCGCTGTGTTGCAGCAGCATTTTTGGATTTAAATGTGTAAATGAAAGAATTTACTGGGATAAGAGTGTTATTTTGTTAAACCATGACTGCAGGGAGCAGAGGGGAAACACTACAGTACCTCTGTAAACCATTAGGGTTACTATTCTTAGGTACTCTCTGCTCTATGTCTGTAGGGAAGTCCTCTCTCGGCGTGGCTTTGTTCAGGCTGGTGGAGCCAGAAGCAGGAACCATCCTGATAGATGGTGTGAACATTATGGACATTGGTCTGCAGGATCTGCGCAGCAAATTGTCTATCATCCCCCAGGATCCTGTGCTATTTATTGGCACAGTCAGGTAACCAAAGCTAACCCCTAACTCCACAGAACTTAATGTTTACACACAGGCACCCTCTGTTCTCACTGTGTTGGGTTAGTCATTGGCTCGCCAACTGTGATAATGAATGTGTTTGCCTACAGGTACAACCTGGACCCCTTCGATAACTACAACGATGAGGAGATCTGGGCGGCGCTGGAGAAGACCTACATGAAGGACTCAGTATGTTTGCATAACATTAACAGTTTCATTACAGTGTGTGGTCATTTATCCAGACCAAATCAGTCAACTCATCCAGCGACAGCCTTTTTTCTGGGTCTACTCATACATACTACTTCATACCTGACTGCAATCACTTAAACACAATGCTTAGAGACACAATGACATGTAATGTTTGTGATGCATATGTTGAATTATAATGTTATCTGACCAGATAGTAGCTGTCTTAGTGGTGTAGTGGTGTTATTGAACCCTTTTTTTCCAAATATTATTAACTTGTATATATTATATATTAACTGCAGCAGTGGTGGAGGTACTATTAAGATTGTTTACTTAAGTAAAAGTAGCAATACCACACTCGAGAAATACTCCATCACCAGTAAAAGTCCTGCATGTAAGATCTTACTTGAGAAAAAGTACAGAAATATTATCAGCTTTATGTACTTTGTGTATCAAAGATACAAGAAAGCGAATAAGTGTATTTCCCGAAATGTCAAACTATCCCTTTAATAATCAATGAGTATTGTTTTGTTTCCTCAGATCTCCAAACTGGAGGGGGAACTACAGGCGCCGGTGATGGAGAATGGAGAGAACTTCTCTGTAGGAGAAAGACAACTGATATGTATGGCTAGAGCACTACTCCGCAACTCCAAGGTTTGATTTATTTTTATTAACAAACTTTAAAATTGTACTTCTGCTGAACAGCCACTGGATTACTACCGCTACATATCTATGTAACTGCATGATATTTATATTATTGACATTTGCATCAATTAACCCACCACGACCGGTATCTTTGGCCACTCTTTTACTCATTTATCATATCATCACTATTCTCAATGGTCTTGTTCTCTTCTATATGTCAGTCTGTACAGTTGCACCTCATTTTGTTCCAAACCCTCTCTACCCTATGCCGCCCCAACTCCCCTGCTCTTCAGCTAATCTCTTCGTCTAGACTAACTGACCCTCCTGTTGTCCACCAGATCATTCTTTTGGATGAGGCAACAGCATCCATCGATGCAGAGACAGACGCCTTGATCCAGAACACAGTTCACGAAGCCTTCCAGGACTGCACCATGCTCACCATCGCCCATCGTATCAACACTGTGATGAACGCAGATCGTATTCTGGTCATGGAGAACGGAGAGGTAACAAACACAAACACACAAAGATAAAGTTTGTGTGATCCTGAACCTAGACTTACAGTAAGTGTTCTGTCCAACAGGTGGCAGAGTTGGATCATCCAGATGTGCTGAAGCAAAGACCAGACTCTCTGTTCGCCTCACTCCTCGCTGCTGCGAACACTGTGAATACCTGAACCACAGAGGCCCTGCGGCACCACTACACACTAATAACTGTAACATAATAATAAATATTCATTTATACAACCATATCTTAATCAGTCCTCTCATAATGTAATCTAGACCGGTGTGCTTGTATCAGCTGTAACTGAGCAGCAGAGATGGAGTTTCACATTCATGCAGAAAAGGGAAACATTTTTGTGTAAATAGTGATGTATTTATCTCCTCTGTGTGCTGAAACAAATACATGAACAATGTTATTTCGTAGGATTTTTATAGGAGTGGATATGAATGTATATTTAAAAGATTATTTATAGATTTTCAATGACTTTGTTTGCTTCCACTTTGCAAAACGTCTGTGTGTGTGAAGATTCGATCTGCTGGGTGGTTGTGTCTCGAAGGTAACCCCCAAGTTGCAAAACTGTTGCGAGATGGTTAAGGTCGGGTATTGACCTTTAATTGTTAAGGTTAGAATAGGCTGTCGGGTAGCGAGTCTCGCGAGAGTTTTTCACACATTTTCGCAACTTGGGGGTTAACTTTCTAGACAGAACTCCTGCTGTCGCATGAGCGCGAGTATACATGAGGCTATGAAGGCGGTCGAGTCGGCGTGATGAAGTTTAGAAGTCTCATTTAGTCACTTTTGAGAAACCGCCTTTTTTAAAACACAGAAAGGCTTCATAATTCACGAGTGGGGTAATTGATGTATTTTATTTCGTAGAACAAAACGTTAAAATCTTTTAAGCTTGTGTTAATCACAGACCTTATTTTAGGCATCTAACTAAAAACCCATTGGCTTCCAGACAAGGGAACCGGAAGTGCTAAAATAAGAACTAATTTCTGGTTTTAGGACTCATTCCTGTAGCAGTTCATTTAGTCCATTTATTAATAGATTAATAAATCAATTTGTAAACAAATGTATTAATGTCTGTTTTGATTGTACAATTAGTTATTAATCAATTAAATTGTTTATTACTATTTACGTGACTTTTGTGGTCCTTGTTGGATTTATTATGTACAAAAGTGCTTACAATAACCTGGCTGTTGGATTTGTTATGAATAGAGTGATTGTGAGGAAAGGGAGGAGGCAGGTGCTGTTCTTCTTTTGCAAGGTCAAAGAGAGGAAGGAGCCAGAAGGAGATAACAAAGAAGAAGACATGCAGCAGAAACATCACGTGCCATAAGCTCATGAATATTAATATTGTGTAAACCATGAATAGGCTGGATCAGGGATAGCTCGGGGTTCAGACTTCGCGAACTGACCCATGCACTGTATGTTGTCAGGGACACGTTGATTGGATCCAGATATCTGTAAACTCTTTTATTTTACTTATGCAACATTGATTGTTCGGAATAAATTGAATCATTATGCTTTAACTCATCTGTTTGGAAATTCTCTTTGTCACACAAGATTAACCAACACGTAACTGGGCCTTGACCTCTTGGAGGTAGAAGGCCAGTTCCTTCATCCTTCATAGCAGTCTGCCTCCGGATAGCTAAATAACTCATCAAATCCATTAGCTATTTAGTAAAAGCAGCAGGGAAATGCTAATGCAAATGGGAAAATAAATTGCCCTTTTAAATGCCTGATTAAAACCTGTATTCTTAATTCAATTTGTGAATCCAATTATTTATTTCTCTTTTTTTTTAACTGTATTTTCAAATATCATTTTAAATTCCATTATTTATTTATTAATTCATTCATGTATTTTTAATTGATGTACTTATTGAATGTTTTATGGTCGTTTTTTTTTTTGTAAATCCCTTTTTTTAATTTGAAATATTTATTGATGGATTAATATTTCATTTGTAAATTCTTTTCATAATTCTTCTTTTTATTGCCCAGTCATGTCAGGTCAAATCATGAATTAAACCCCCCCTCTCCTGAAAATGGTATGAGTCTTGTTTTTGTTTTTTTCCTGGCATGCTGGTCCGAAACGCTTTCCGAAGCGGGTGTCAATGTTTATAAGTTTGGTGAGAGGATGAAGCGGAACTGTACACGAAAAGAGAAAAAAACAAAACACTGAGATTGAATTGCGGGAACAGCAGTCCGGTAAACTTGTCTCCTTTCCAAGTTCAATGTCAGCAAATAACAGTAAGGTCAAGTTCATGTGCTAGCTTTCAGTGTATCTCTCTCTCTAACGTTAGCTAGCAGGGCAGTGTATCTCTTGGTCTGTCTGTGTCTTTCAGGGCTGTTCTATGACTTATTGCCTGACAAAATATTAAAAATGATTTATTATGTTTTATAAACTGCCGCTCGATAAAGATAACCCTGTTGTGCGCGAGCATGCGATATGCGCGTGCACTAAAGGAAAATCGTGCTGTCTAGCATCAGCCTCAGTCGGGATTCCAGACAGTCCATATATGGGCGTGATGGCATCCTTATCATAGCTTGTTGTAAAACAAGACAATACTAGGCCAAAGCTTATTGTATAATATCAGCTAAAGGATAAATATAAAATATGATTAGGGTTAAAGTAAACTAAATCAGAAATGCTTGTTAACAGCGACATCTGTGACCGTTAAGTCAATGAAAGTCAGCATCGGGCTTGTGCTTGTGCTCCTCTACATAGACATGAACGAGCATCGCTAAACAAAGTGAGGCGACACACGTCAGCTAAAACCACAATATCACTCTATATTTCTTTTAATAAACAGCCAGTATTTTGGCTGTACATTTAGAGCTTTGTGGTATGTTTACTGTCAACGCTGACTGTAAACCCAGTGGAAGAATGATAGCGGCAGGGCAACTAGGGTGACTACCTGAGGTGACTATGTTGTATAATACAGAAGTAGCAAGTTTGGGCAAACTGTCATCTCAGTCAGAGCCATCCACTACTGGAACAGCCTTCCTATTGAATTAAGAGAGAGCACTAATTAATTACCAAACCTTTAAACATAAACTTAAGAGATGGCTTAAAGCAAGCCAAACCTGCAATCATGAGTAATCAGACAACCTCAATTCATACAATCATTGTTTTTACATATCTACTACTTTTGTAATGTATTTATGTATTTTATTGCAGTCTATTGTATCGTATTGTGTTGTATTGTGCTGTTCTGTGTTGTACTGTACTGCTTGCTGAAGAATTGTATTGTGTATTGATAATATTTCTAATTTGTAATAACCTGCTCAGGGACTACAGATGAAAATGAGCTCTGTAACTAACTCTGGAACATTTACATTGAGGTAGAAACTGAAACACTGATTAATGTTGTTTAATGCACTGTCCCTGGGGGAAAAATAAATATATCCCACAACTTGGTAAACCTGCCAATGCAGCTGCAAGTCTTTGAGTCTGTGTGAAAGGGTAAGGCGTGCAGCAAGATGTTATCAAAACTGAGTTTCTTTTATTCTTTTATTCTGGGTTTACAGTAAGCATTAACAGTAAACATACCACAAAGCTCCGAATATGCAGACAAAATACCGTGTGTTTATTCATAGACACCTGCTAAGGGTGAGACATAAGGCCGTTTGAAGTAACACGCCTGCCTGTAGCCTGCAAGTATTGGTTTCTGAATTTCCTGTCGTGGCTGACCAGCTCAGAGGTCCATTTGCAAATGTTTGATTGAACTCTAAAACTCTAAAAGGACAAGCTCGCTCTTTGTAAATTAATCTTTAAACCTCAACCACCCTTTCCAAACTCAGTCATGCCATACCCACCTGATCAACCACCCACCTGCACAGCTGTTTATTACTGTAACACATGAGTGCAGTTTCCCTCTGTTACCTAGAAGTAGTGTTGGGAAATGTATTTCTCCCGGCTTACGCCCGCAGTTTTAAACATGTGGTTAACGTTGTATATTGAAACAAAACAAAAATGCAACAACACTACTTGAAAACATCATGGTTTGGCTTTTGTATATTTGTTATGTTATTTAAAGGTACAGTGTGTGGAATTTTGGGGGATGTATTAGCAGAAATGGAATATAATAGGGATGTCAATAATTAATCGTTAAACCGTTAACCGACATTAAGCATTTTAACCGGTTAACGCTATCGGTTAAAACGGTTAAAACTCGTCTCTTTAAGGAGAAAAGCTGGTCCACCTTAACAGCCCACCGTAAGAGGTGAATACGGAGTTGCAGGATACAGGAAGTTGGCTCCGGTCTCTGGCTCGCTTGAGCGGAGCGGAGTTGTAGTTTTGTAGCGTTTATTCACTGACAAATAAACTGTACACACACTGCTACACCTACTTTCACAGCTACAACGACACCAACAACCTCACACTCACTGCCAACACACACACGCGGTCTGTTGGAAACTCGCTAAAGTTACGCAGACTACGTGTGCAGCGGCGAGCACGAAGCCTCCGGCAATGCTAGAGCTGTTAACGTAGCACAAATACACACACTGTTGGCCACTCGCTAAAGTTATGCTGGCCAGACACACAGCTGACAACCTGCTAAACTAAACTAAATGTGCGGTAGAGACTTTTACTTGGAAAGTGGCTCGCGACACTACACGCAGCATCGTAGCTGCTAAGTTAATGCTCCCGAACGGGTGAACTAGGGACTCCCGTCAACGAATATCTGTTGTGCTCCTGCAGCTGGTACGAGGCACAAATCTTGTCGGTTAACGGTTAATAATTGGTTAATTAGGGTCGGTTATCGGTTAAGAATTTTTTTAAAAATGAGCATCCCTAACCTGAAACTAAGAATCGTTGTGTTTTCGTTAGCTTAGAATGAGCCGTTTATATTTACATAGGGAGCGGGTCCTTTTAACGTAGTCCCCAGAACGGACAAAGGTTTTTTACGTTACCAGAAGGTCACCGTAGTTCTCCGACACACTTGTGAAACTGCAGTAACGTGAGCCCCAGAGTGCAAAACCGTCTTCCGTTGCTCCTTATTGTTTATTATGGTAAGGATGGCCTCTGAGCGAGGTGAACGGATTTGTACTCAATGTCTTGCGTTACCGTAGTCTTGGAAAGGGAGGAGTGAGTGGAGGGGTATAAAATTGCAACCACACCGCAAGATGCCACCAAATCCTACACACTGCCCCTTTAAGTAAATTAAAATAAGTCAAGGTTGACTTTTGGTTTCATAGGGACATAGGGACATAGGGACTTTCTGTGTGAAAGTCCTGTGTTGAGCCACTCATTCACAGGACTTCTGTGGTTGATGATTAGAAGCGATCTAAATTGGGTTTTAAAAAAACCCTTATCTGATTGGCATTAGCTTGTTTTGGCAGTTTATCGACCTTGTTATCCAAGGAGTGATGAGTGATATTTACCCCTAAACAGGCCAACCTTTGCCGTCTATAAAAGTAACTTAGCTTTAGAGTCAGTATCAGCAAGCTGCAGTGAGTCCTCCTCGTCCTCCACACAGAGGTATTGTTTCATTTTGCTACTTTTCAGTTTAAACTAGTTTTGATCAGTTTTAGTTGAATTGTTTGTTGTAGTCTTTGTATTTTAGTTCAGTTTTATCAATGCTATTAGGTTGTAGAAAGTCCTCTTTACAAATAGATGTTGTTTTGTATGAAGGGTTTGTTTTGTACAAACATTGTATGGCGGACAGAACCTCCCAAAATCAAAAATAAATAAAGTCATTAATAAATTACTTGATAATTAAAATAATATGCCATTAAATGTACCAAAAATAATATTTTAAATAAATGTAGGCATTTATTAATTGATACTGTGTGACATAAATTTATATTTCTGTTTTAATTTGCTTCTTTATTTACCTTTGTATTAATTTAAAAAAAATGTATTATACATTGTATGTATTTATTTATTTGTTTATTTATGTATTTAATAACAATGTATTTATTTATTTTTGCATTTATTTTGTATTCATTAAAATGCATTATACATTTCTTTTAAAAACATTTTTAAATACATTTCTGCTTCATTATACAAATGAGGGGGCTGTCATTAAACGTGTGTCAAGGGTCAACTTTTTGCCAATTAGTTGATGCTCCCCCCGCAGCTTTCTCAGATCTTTAAGCCCGGGCCACACAGCGCGCATCATGCTCGCGTGACGGCAACGTCGCGTGTTGTTTTTTATTTCGGCGTCCATGTTAACAGGTTAGAGTGGACACACTGCCCGCATGAGACGCACGTCACACGCGCGTCAGACGCACGTTTTCACGCTTGCCGCTTACCTCTCGGCTGCGTCTCCCAGCAGCAACAGACAGTGAAGGTGATCTATTGACAGTATATGAGCAAGATTACTACAGTTTCCATGTCTAGACATCTGTAGAATATGTCACTGACCATCAATATTTTACACTTCCTATCTAGATTTCAAAATAAAAGTCCTCTAGCGTTTTTAGTGCACAGAATCATTCATTCATTAACACAATGCTTTTATTCTGAAATACTCTAAATAAAGCAGTTGTCTGCTTGCAGGTTTCCATCAAGTTAATATAGTACAGGCTTTTAATTATGTAAACACTGTAGTAGTCATAGCAGAAACCCTACATATGCTATACATATAATAGACTGGGTTAATAGGTTATAAGAACATCAGGTGATAGTTGGCAGTATTTTTCCGATGCGCTCTCTCTCTCTCTCTCTCTCTCTCTCTCTCTCTCAACAAACACCACGTAACTTTATTGTTCTTTCTTTTAGAGGTGTTATTTAATTTTTTTAAAGATATTTAATAATAATTTTCGTTTTCTAAAGGTTAACAAATAACGAAACTGTTTATTTTGCTTTGTTTTATAATAATAAAAAAAAACACTTTACTTATATTTATCATTCTGAAATACTTCAGGTGTTTTTCTCCATCAAGGCGCAGTTCAGCAACAAGGTGGTGAAAAGCTCCAAGTTGCCTGAGATGTCGGAACATCAGCATTTATAATGTAAATTGCTGTCCCGCCCCAGATGTAAATTAAGTCGTTTTCGATAAAAGCCGCAACCTGGAATGCTGTAGAACAGGAACCCGAAACCCCCTGGAAACTTTTTTTAAAACTGCCAGTCAAAGTGAAGAGGGATTGCTGTAGGCTCTCTCTTACTACTAATGTATTTATTTATTTTTTTGTATTAATATATAGCCCACAGAAATCCCTCTTCACTGTCAATGAAGAGGGATTTATATATATACATATATATATGTATATATATGTATATATATATATAGCCCATAGAAATCCCTCCTCACTGTCAGTGAAGAGGGATTTATATATATATAAATCCCTCTTCACTGACAGAAAAGAGGGATTTATATGGGCTATATATTAATATTTATGTATGAATTTATTTGCTTGTTTTTAATAATATTTACAAATTACCACACAGTTCTTACCCTTTTTTGTCTTAAATAAATATAAATCACATTTATTATGAAGTTAAATGGCCATTAAAAGGCAAACTCTATGTAGAAAGAAAGGGCTGTCAGCAACAGCAAAAACACAGCTGACAGGTAGCTCCGGGACGTCCCGAGACGTGGGTAACTCGCGTCTAGTGTGAACACCCTAGGTGGGCATGACGCGACCACGACGTGACGCTGCCGTCATGCGAGCATGATGCGCGCTGTGTGGCCCGGCGTTTAGACTTGCATCCTCCGACCAGTAGGGGAGAGTGGGGTAAAATGAGCCAGTGGGTAAGTTGACCCACCCCCTGTATCTTGGCAACTGTGATTATGTTTTGTCATGTGACCATAAATTCAGGAAGTACCCATCATTTCTATCTTGCTGTGATGAAGTGAAGCACATGGGAGAAGTAGTAAGTACTTTTTTACACCAAAAACAGTTTTTTCCCTATCAAAGTACATTTTCTGCATGTCAGGAATAATGAATGTTAGGTCAAAGCAAATTTATCCAGGTCTAAAAAAATATATGATACATGTTGGTGATTTACTAAGATATAACACCATGTTAATCCCTTCGCTAAAGATTAGCCTGAATTGCTAAACTGGGCCATTTTTTCCAAAATGGTAGCTGTGGGGCAAAGTGAGCCAAAGGCTATGGGGTAAGTTGAGCCACTGGCTCACTAATATTCTACTATTATTCTGAGCCACTGGCTCAACTTACCCCACCATAAATTAACCAAATTAATTCTCTGATGTATAAAATGGTATTACTGTTGAGTGTTACACAACTTGGTTTGATTTTTTTATGTGTTAACCTTTATAGAAGAGGGAGATAAAGGAAGTTAAAACAGTTGGTTATAGTGGAACAGCAGAGGCAAAGAGGGTCCTCACAGAGGAGGTAGAGAAGGAGCTTGCAGACCATTTCAAGAAGCTGGCTGAACAGTTCCACGGCCTTACTCCAAAGAAATGCTGTGAACTGGCATTGGAATTGGCAGAAAGAACAACCTTCCTGTCCCCAACAACTGGAAAGAGCAGGGTTTAGCAGGTAGGCCTAGGTCAAACCAAAGACCAAGACGAAAATCACAGCGTACAGCAGTTCTGAGGAGAGTGTGATGCCATCCCATTTGATGACACTTCTGAGCATGAGAGTTCTAATGATGAGAGAAGTGAATCAGACATCTCAGATCTGTCAGTTGGTGACTTTGTCATAGTAAACTTTGTATCCAAAGGCAGAAGCTACCATTACATTGGCTTGGTTGAGAGCCTGGAGGGCAACGAAGTGAGTGCAAGATTTCTCAGAAGAATCCGGGGGAACACTTGACGTGAGAAGCCCACCTTTGTATTCAAGGAAAAGGATGAGGCATCTTTTCCACTGAGTGATGTGCTGAAGGAGCTACCTCAACCTCAAAAGGCTGGAGGAACTGCAAGGAGGGAGCAACAGTTCATATTTCACTGCAACCTTGACGACTGGAATATTGTCGAATATTGAATGATATTTTGATTGTTCAATGGTCTTGAAACTCACAGGTGGTTTGTTCTCACAAGTTCATAACTGTGAAACTGTTTGTTAACACACTTATGCTGAGGTTTAAACTTAAAAACTCAGATGTTCAGTTTACCCCACGATGGCTCAACTTACCCACTGACTCGGATCAACTTACCCCTTACCTGGGGCAAGTTGAGCCACAGGAGCACTTTTTTTGGGAAGGTAATTTTTTCCAGACAGCTTTGTGATGGATGCATGCTGATCATTTCATTTGATAGGAGAGATCCTGAATTTAAGGTTCAAGTTTTCATTCTGCTTCTGTCTCATTTTTCCTAACCTCGAGGACAGCATAAGTAAAAACTGGCTCATCTTACCCCACTCTCCCCTACAGGTGTGCACATCTACCGACTCAAGAATGAACTGTTTCGCGGACCCCCGCCGGTCTCGAGGTTGAGCTTGTTCAGAGTGGGAACCTCCAGTTTCCCACCCTGAACTAGCTCAACCTCGGGGAGAAGACCAGAGATGGGTCGGCGAAACAGTTCAGCTTCAGTTGGTTGATCTGCACACCTGTACCGGAGAAGTAGCAGGCCGACGACCCGCTGTAGGGAAACAGGGATGAAGACTGGAGTTGATAAGCAAACAGCATTAGCTAGTTTGCTAGCTAGCACTCTGATGTTGATCAACCAATAGGCAAAAAGTTGACCCCATGACTGCCCCCTCATTTGCATAATGAAACAGAAATGCATAAAGAAAGGTATAAATAAAAGAATACATCAATAAATTGGGAGAAAATTACAAAGGAAAAATAATGCACAAATAAATACATAAATAAATACATTTAATAATGAATATATACATAAATAAATACATTTAATATTAAATAAATACATTTAAATTTGCCCACAATAATCGTGTGGTGAAAATCTGATATTGTGACAGCCCTAAAACAGATGTAGTCTCAAATTTAAACATAAGGTCCTACATTGTTGCTTCTCACCGCTGTGTTTACATGACCCTTTGTGCTTCAAAGGTGATAGATTTTTGTCCCAGGAATTAGGACAAAAAGAACTGTGTCACCCTGCAGTTCCCTGTTGGTTATACTGCCAGTGGTTCCGTGTTAGTTTAACAGTTCGTTGTTTTTGGTCTACCATATATCTAAACGTATCCTCAGCATACATTTTAACACATAGGTGTTGCACCTGATCAGAAATACTCCATACATTTTACATGTAAGGTTGTAAAGTATCTCTTTTTCAGCTCTTTTTGTATTTGTATTGTGTATTTTACTGTGCAGTAACAAGGGTCACATGGACTCATCTTCATGAATGTGCATGTAATTTGGCTGTAGGAACTTTAACACAGTGTGAATGGAGGGGAGAGGCAGATGGGAGGGGGATTCCTGTAATTCATTCACACATGTATTTTTATTACATGTTATTTATGAGGCATGAAAGACTGGTAGTTATTGTCATATGCACAACAATTACAGAGAAACAGTTGTTGTAAATCTCAGATCTCAGGCTCCCTCCAATAATGCTCATTGAATATGTATAAAATGAGAAATGATGAATGAGAAATGATTACAGCCTCCATGTTGATGCTGTTAAAAGTATCTGATAAATTAGGCTTCAAGCAATGTTTCTAATTAAAATCTCTTGTTGGCAAGTAAAAGTGTGACCTTTCCATGCTTTCTTCCCTCCGCACAGGACAACATGAAGGAAGCCTATTCTTTGGAGAGGAACGATACTCGAGGAGTCTCTTTTGTAAGTATTGAACAAACAGCAGCTTCCACCAGAACACTCCTGCCCTCTTCACATGTTGCTTTCACTGCCTGAGATCTTTTCCTCTCCTATTGTTTCTCCTGCATCCTGTGTTTTTGTTACGGATTTGTTTGATCCACTTTTTGAGACAGTTTAGCTGGAATATTGACAAAAGTCTCTCTCTGCCTCTCACTCTGTCCAACTCTGCCTTTCTATATGATTATTTCACTCTGTGTCTTCGTATTTATGACTCTTAAGACGGAGGAAGCTTTCCGATGGAGAACTGGATCCGTGGTCTCCAGTCTAGAACATAATGATTCTGACAAAAGAAAAAAAGCGTGCCCTACGCTATTTGGAAAATACAGCCAGAGCCTTCAGACCCTCAAACCCTTCCACTGGTCCTCATCCCAGTCAGTGCCATTGATGACATAATGTGTCTGTTTTGATGCATTTATATATAATTTGATAAATAATTTTAAGATAACATGTTTACATACATATTTTGTACTGCTCTCACATTGCATATTGGGTGATGTTTCCATGTCTAGGTCCAACCCTGTAGACAATGCAGGTTTCCTGTCCTTTGCAACCTTTTCCTGGTTGACCCCCATGATGTGGGCCCTGTTCAGGAATAAGCTGGACATGAGCTCTCTCAACCTGTCTCCTTTGGATGTAGCCGACACCAGCGGAGAAAGGTCTGACACTGTTCTTACTGATTAATGGGGGCCCCCACATTTCTCTGCGGTCATTTGATGTTATTACAGTACAGTATATTTATAGACATGACACATGACAAGCCTAGTTGCTGAAATTCATATCTGGGAAAGGAACGAACAAAGTGTTACTGTTTTACTTTAATAACAAGGCTGATTGTGTGCGTTGTGCTCAGGCTCTACAGACTCTGGAAGGAAGAAGTGGCAAAGGTTGGCCTGGAGAAGGCCTCTGTGGTTCGAGTGATCTTTCGCTTTCAAAGAACCAGGCTGATACTGTCTGCCGTTGTTGGTGTCCTTACCATGGTGGCATCGTTTCTGGGCCCGGTAATTTTATTTGAATTTGGAATATCAACAGTACAAGTGCTTCCTGTATTGGCAGGATCCAGTGGCTTTCTCTGAAGTTTGTACTAATATCACATTCATTGTAAATGTGGCGGAAGAAGTATTCAGATCCGGATACAGATAAGATATCCAGACATTAATACACCGTAGCAGCAAACGATTCACTAGCAAGGACCCCGCCATCAACAAGGTACGATTTGACAAATTTATTTGCTGTCCAGTTAAGAGGGTAGAGGGTGATAGGTTGTCGATGATGGAGCTCTGGGAGGCGACAACCGGCGGTATAAGGTGGGCGGCGGAGGGGGGGGCACAGGATGAACATTGGTGTCGAATAAGGGGGAACCTGTGTTGGTTTGGTGTCTGCGAGAGGGGCCAAGCTTCTGAAATCCTGGAATGAGAAACGAGAAAGAGAGTCAGCGATGACAGCGAACATGACCTGCACGGTGAATGTATTAGTGAGTGATGGAACGGCATGATGGATGGGGCACTGGAGTCTTCTTTGTTGATTATGTCAACGACTGCAAGGTTGTTGGAGTAAGTGAAAATGGACTTGCTGGACCACTACTATGGCTACTATGGAGTAGATTTAGAAGAATGCTGAGTAAACGACTTGGCATCCATTTGCGAGCTCTGGGGGGCATTCTTCTGTGAACCATCTTCTATCGTAGAAACCCCCAAAACCAGTGGGAGGTGCAGCATCGGTGTACAGATTGATTGTGGGTATGTCAAATGATCATCATAGAAGAAGGTGATCCTGTTACAGTTAGCGTGGAAGTTGATCCTGAAATGGAGTTTGGCGCTGCATGTACTGTCCGGGGAGGTGGATGGTGGATCGGCTGCTGTGGCTTGCGAGACGAAGGCTGCAGGGGGCGCTGGCATCCTGGTACACATATTACATCCTGTTGACTGTCAAACCCTAGATAGGCTAGCCCTACTAATTACCTCACAGACAGGTGAAATCACAAAACTTTTTGCCAACTGATAAAATTATGGTTGTTTAATGTAAACCTCATCAAACCTCTCTGTCCTCTCAGGCTGTTCTGGTCCATAGGATCCTAAACTATGCTGAGGACCCAGAGAAGTCCACAGTATCCTATGGTGTTGGCCTGTCCTTCGCTTTGTTCACCACAGAGTTCTTCAAAGCCTTCCTATTCTCCTTGCTGTATGCGTTGAACATGCGCACTGCAGTCAGACTGAAGGGTGCATTCTCTTCAGTGGCCTTTCAGAAAGTCATCTCTCTGCGGGTGCACAGCGGCATTTCAATGGGAGAGGTAAACACTACGTTACATACATAAGAGTTAATGCTTATTTAATGCAGGGCGCCTACATTTGGACAGTAGAAAGTAATGGAAAGAAAATGTGTTTCTGATAGACCCTTTATTTCATTATTTTTTAATGTGGTAGTTCTCTCTCTGTATCTGTATTAGAGTGTGTTAGATAATTTGAGTATGTACTGCAGCATGTTGGTTATTTAATTGAAGAACTTCAATAATATTCAGAATATTTTGTGTAATATTTATTGAACCAGAGTTACATCCCACACATAGATCCAGTGCAACAACTGTCTCATCGGGAGAATTACTTACCACCATATTTGATTGGCTATAATTTCACTCCAAATAATGTTATTATTTTAATAAGTACAAAAAAGTTTGAGGGTATTGTTGGAGAAATTATTTAATAAACAGTCTCTGGTCATTCAGTTAAGAAGCAATTACAATTTATTAAGCAAATGCATTTGGGTCCATCCTCACTACAGCATTCATAATACATCGGTTTAGGCTTCCCCCCTGCTTGTGTGTGAAAGCATAATCTATTAATGCAAGGGAGTTACTTGTGATAAGCTAGTTTTAGTAGAGTGCAGGTGCGAGGGAGATAAGAAATGTAACTACACTAGGACAGTCTGTGCTTTCTTGGAACATTCAGATTCATCTGAGTAAACATCACAAGGGACATGGTATTTGTCTCTCACAGTATAATCAGAAAAACCCTCTGCATTTCCACATAAGTCATAAAATCATGCTACCAAAGCATCCTACGTAGAAATGTAATTGGTGTTACAGGGGACAACTTCATAATGCACTTCTTGAATAATGCACTTTACATTTTATTTTATATTATTGCATTTTTTTTCTTGTTTTCTTTCCTTGTTTTTAATCCTGTCCAAATTTCTTTGTCATAAATGTCTTGTGGAATTCACCTGCTGTGACTGTTAGTGCAAGTAATTTACCCTGCTAATGCAATCTTGGCAATGTGGATGACAGTCTTTCTCTCCCTCTCTCCCTCTCTCTCCTGTCCAGATGATTACTGTTTTGACCGGCGATGGCCACAAATTATTTGAGGCAGTATATTACGGGAGCTTTGTGCTGTGCATCCCAGCGCTCTATATTGTGTCTTTGGTCTATGCCTGCTACGTTCTGGGCTACACCGCACTGGCTGGAGTCTTCACCTACCTCATCTTCATCCCCATACAGGTCTGTACATTAGAAACTGCACTTATAGTTCATAAACATATTTTTATAAGCAATGCGTCCTCAATGCGTCTTGAGTGTGTTCACACCTGTATTTAGAGCTGTCCACTTCTGATCCGATCACTGAGGACGCATGTTAATACCAGGTTTGAAAAGGGCCTATATTGCAGCTTGTTTTCCATTGTCACTAATGTTAACATTGTTTTTTTCTGCTTTCAGTTTGGATTGGCCAAGCTCATTAACAAATTCAGATGGAAAAGCATATTGATAGCAGACAGCCGTGTTCGCACAATGAATGAGATTCTCAACAGCATCAAACTTATCAAGATGTACGCCTGGGAAGATTCCTTTGAGCAGAAGATCACAGGTATGAAGTTAGGCTGACTGCATGTTAACTTTGTCTTCCAGTCAGACATGTTTTTAATCTTTCCTGTATACCAAATATCAGGTGTTATGATCAGATAGTACTGTGGACCCAAATGCAGGACACTGACCAGACGTAGGCGAAGTTGTAGAGGAGTTATTGTAAAACCACAGGGAAATGAGGTTGGGTGGAGAGAAAGTTATGGCTGGCTGAGGCAGATGGTGGAAGACAAACCGGTGAGTGGCGTGGCAGGCAAGCAGGCAGAGGATCCTGGGACATGGAGGAAAAAGCAGTTAATCGCAGGCTCCAAGAACAACACGGGGAATGTACTCACAGAAAAACACGGAAACTACTGAGGCCTGAAGCATGAACTACCACGGTAGCTGAGAAAACAGTCTGGCGAGGACTGGGAGGAAAGCTAGGGTTGAAATACTGTTGAGTGGATGAGTAGATTGTTGACAGGTGTGTGCAGAGCAGGGAGCTGGGAGAGGTGATGAGCTGATTGATGGCAGATGTAGACTGGGCCCTGGGGACATGGAAAACACATCATAGGCAGTCAGTTGCAG
Organism: Sebastes fasciatus; assembly: GCF_043250625.1. NCBI lineage: Eukaryota > Metazoa > Chordata > Actinopteri > Perciformes > Sebastidae > Sebastes > Sebastes fasciatus. Next base: position 9,258,186 of record NC_133796.1, read on the forward strand.
CGAGTATGACTGTCCTCCCTTTTGGGTCGTCTACTTGTGGTTTTCAGATGGCTGTAGAGGCCAATCCGTGATCCACATAATTTGATGCGGTGTGGGCAGGGGTAAGTGGTGGTGGTTGCTTGTGTTTGAGCTTTTTTCTCTCTCTCCTTGCGGTAGTTCTGTTTCAAGACATGCAGCTCCTTCCTGCACCGATTTCTTCCAAGAGCGCCTGTCCAGTGCAGTGTGCTCCCAGTTGCTTGATGATATGTGGAATTTCTTCAGACTGGTTTTGATATTGTCCATGAAAAGTTTCCTTTGCCTGCCGGGGGGCTTGCTGACCTTCCTTCAGCAGGGAGTACAGGATCTGTTTGGTGAGATGTGTGTTGGACATGCGGATGACATGGCCCGTCCATAGGAGTTGTACTACATTATTGTGTGGTGATGGGCATCACCTATAGTGCCCCCCCTTTGTGTAAACACAAAACCAATCTTGAAAGATGCGTGTGCTACTTTTCATGTTTCATTGTCCAAAATATGAGATTTCTAAAAGCTGAAAGGAAATTGTGTGCACCATTTATAGGAATCTGGAGATGGGGGAAATTGCCAACACAGATGGTGAAGTAGTTTAATTGAAACAGTAAATTTTGATAAATTTTTGTATTCTTTTTTGATGGAAAATCACATAGCCATGCTGCTAGAGGCACCAGAGGCTGGAGATGAGGCTGCAGCTACCACATACTCTCCACCTTCACGCCACCTCACTCATATCGAATGGTCTGCCTGTATAGATACAAAATGGGCATCTAGGAGTGAGCTCCTATGTGCCTCACCTCCACGAGTCCATGCGCTGTGGATGTGCAGCAATGTGCTTCTTGAAATATAGCTTCAGAGCACTTTGTTTACATTTCAGGAACTGTCTTATTGAACTCAACGCATTAGAAGTTGCTGCAGCCACCAGCCTCTCTACCTTTTGTTTGTTTGTGAGACTGCTGCAAAAGCCACAAATATACATATACTTGACTTAAATATACATTTTCTTGTCCTCCATCTTGCTATCAAGCACCTATATCAATATTCCTAACATATTTTGTCTTGACCAATCATGGTCAATTGTGGGATTGTAGCGGGTGGGATATGGTGCTCGTCCATGTGTGCACATTGTCCAGTTGATCATGATTTATAAAGGAAGAATTGCATGTATGTGTCTGCACACAGTTTTATAAATCCGATCTTTTGTAATGGACTCCACACAGCTCATTTGTTCACACATTTAAATGCTTTTGAGTGGAATTATATATAGTATTCTAAATATTCAGTGTAAATACAGTCTTCTAGGTACTTCTGAGGAAATAACTTATCACCAGCTGCTACAGTGAATGGCTCAGTGGACAACTGTGGGCTGAAATATGATTGCACTGGGAGATCAGCTAATTTACCAGGAGAAGTAAAGGTAAAGAAAAACAAAAAACATCCTCCAAATATGTGAAGCTGTCTCTCTTATAGGCTTAAGGAAAAATGAGAAGAAAGAACTGCAGAGGGTCAGTTACGTCCAGAGTGCTAATGTCAGCATTGCCAGCCTCATCCCCATCATTGCCACCGTTATCACCTTCATTGTACACACTTCGTTGAGGTTTAAGCTCAACACGTCTGATGTGAGTACCACAACAGTGCAGCACATACAGTATTACAGCACAACAACTTTTGCAAACATACCCACTGTGTGATTTACGTGGTTAATAGAGGTGTATTGAAAAAAGAACATAGAGAGAAGTCTGTACGTAGTTGGACAGAACAAAACGCTTTGTTCAATTACAGCATGTATGGATCTGAGACATAAAATAAATATGTGTTTAGATGATTGTCTTTTAGTTTTGTTGCCGCTTATTCATGATGAACGCACCTTTTTGTTTGTTTGTGCTCGCACTGAACCAGAGCAGGCTACAGACAAGTGCTAGTCACTAGAGCACTGTGATCCATTTAAAACTAATATATGACCTTCTCAGTGTGGGGTAGAGTGTTGACCATCATTTTTTGTTATCAACAGGCCTTTACCACCATCGCCATCTTCAACTCCATGAGATTCTGCCTGGTTCTACTGCCACCATCTGTGAAGGCCCTGGCTGAGGCTGCTGTATCACTAACACGACTGAAGGTAAACTCCTCTCTTTGTGTCTTGCTCAGCAGTTATGGCAATGGTTTGTAGGGAAAATTTGCTTGTTTTGGGGAAATGGAACTTATTAGCCTAGAATTATTAAAGCTGAAGTAGGCGAGATTGGAGCAAATATTATTAAAAACAGTTACTTTTATAAAACGGTCACTATATCCTGACAGTAGTACATGAAACAGGTAATCTGGAAAAAAATCATATTCCTCGGTGTCCTCCGGTGCTCCTAAAGGCATCTGCAAGATTTCACAGACCAGAGGAAAACAACCAGAGCTGAGCTGAGTCTGCCGTCTAGCTTCCATCCATGAGAGCCACGAGTCAACTCGCGAAAACCAGGCAGCGCTGATCAGTTATGGATCAATATTCTGTTACACTTTAAATTTAAAACATTTCTTACTAGCACTACTCACAGAGAAAGACACAACAAAGACACATAATGCTAACTACACACAAAATATAACGATATGGTAAAGGAGACGCATTCTAATGCCAGTTGTGAACAGACGTACTTAAAGCTGTCCACTTGTGATCGGATCACTCAGGTTGCATGTTATTGTCAGGTCTGAACAGGGCCTTTAAGTTTTAAGGCATTTTCTTCCCTCTCCGTGTCTGTGTTTGTCACTACAACTTCAAATACCAGCATTCATTGTATTTATTATAAATGTGATGTGTGGCTGTTTCAGAAAATATTGCTGATCCAGAATCCAGAGACCTACCTGATCCAGACAAAAGACAGTGACTTCGCCATAGTGATGAAAAATGCTTCACTTTCCTGGATCAAACCAGACAGACTGCCAGAACCCCCACCCAGCTCAGCCAACGGGGACACGAAGGGACACAAAGTGGAGGAGATGTCCCAGAATGGGAAGACTGAAACCTTGGCAACCTTAAGAAACATCTCCTTCACTCTGCCTAAGGTGTTCTTTAACACTGATAAGCATAAATGAGGTCAATTAGATTGGGTTAAAGTTAAACCTTTATTCTCTGTGTTATCTCCTGCAGGGCAACCTGCTTGGTGTCTGTGGGAACGTGGGGAGTGGAAAGACGTCACTGATTTCCAGCATTTTGGAACAGGTTGGCTCCTTCTTTGTCTTTTTTGTTCTTTATTCTCTTTTACAATCTCTACAAGTCTCTGACAGCAAGAGACTTGTAGACTCATGTTTGACATTTTTATTTGTTGTTAATTTTCACTGTTATTGTCTGCCACTCTGTTACACAACTGTTATGAAAAATTATGCTCTTTGTTTACATTGTGTTACCTCTAAACCAGATTTAACTGATGCTATTTAACATTCACCTTTTCTTGTCTGCTCATTTTACATTTTAGATGCACCTTCTGCAGGGCTCCCTCACAGCTGGTGGGACATTTGCCTACGTTTCCCAGCAGGCCTGGATATTCCATGGAACAGTTCAAGAAAACATCCTGATGGGGGAACCTTTGGACCAGTCCAAGTATAAAACCACTTAACCCATATAAATACGTGTTTATTTGCATATAGAGCGGGTAAATGAGATCCGGTCTGACCAAGTGGTCACTCAAGACGCATGTGGAGACGCATGTTAATGCCAGGTGTGAACAGACATACTTAGAGCTGTCTCACATCCCTGCTCAAGTCAATATTCTGCATAGATCTTGGCAAGACGAACTACATGAAACGCTGTGTTTACCTGCATTTATAGCATATGATAGGGGGGAAATAGTAGATTTATGCTCTCTTCACAATTGCTTTTAGCTGGTAAGTACTGCTTGGTGGGTTTGTCTGACTTTGTCCGATTCTCCAAAATACACAGAATAAGCTTCAGCTGTACTTCCTAGATGTATTCCTTTGAATAGCGCAAGATTTTTGCCTTTTACTTATAATATTCTTTTGAAACTTCTGATTTTCATATACAGTATATTCAAGATTTGGTACATAATAACACTACTGTAAAAGTTTTCGAATACAATCTATGGAGCTTTCCGATTAAATAGGGTTAGGGCAGCTTGGATTAGGGCTAAGTAGTACTCAGCCTTGATGAACAGTGGGTAACTGTGCTTCAATGGGAGGATTGGTACATTTATTTAAACACACTGCTGTTTAATCAATTCTGGCCTCTCTACTCTGCATTCTGCACATTGACCTGTGAGAAACTTGAGCTGCTCCAATTTAAACAGATATTCAGGCATTCTTCTCCAGTCTTTAGCTGTTACAAAGACGAATGTGTGTATCTAAAACGACGCATCTGACACTAACAATGTTCTGTCAGGACAACAGCTGTCAAAGTGTATTTCATCATAAACAGCAATTACTGTATGTCTGGGGATGTAGCTCATTTCTGGAAGCTTCCTGCCATATAATGCAGGCACGCACAAGAGCGTAAGGCAGGAGAAAAGTACTAACAGAACAGAAACCTGCTGCAACAACAACAGAGGTGCTATAATGTTGGAAAAAAAAGGTTGAAGTAGTTATATTCTGTAAATCGATGTAAGGAATCTACATAATGTGTTAATGGGGCATTTAAATGTATAATCTGAGCAGTTGGCTCTTCACTGTTATGGCAGGCATGGTCAAATAAAGATGGATTTATGCTTCTTTGTCAGTCCTCCAGTCCCGCCATAGTAGTCTCTGGTGTAGGAATTGATTTATAATGCAGCATTGAATTTAACCTGTTGATTATTGTAGGACCAACGCAACACTAGATGCAAAAAAAACTGTGTTTGTGTACGTTCCATTGCTTCCAATCCGACCAATCACATATCTTGTGGTCTCCATATGGAATCCCCATCGCCCCCGTAGTTACATTTTTGAGGATGTACAAGTCAGTCCCTCCAGCGGAGTTACAGAAATAGCCTCTGTGACACTGTCGCAAAAAGCATAAATGAGAGCTGAGAGTCTGTACAGTATAGCCCACTAGCTGATCCAGCCACTGTTGACAGTGTGGCCTGTCAGAACAAGCTTCATTAGATGCTCGAGTCCAGTAAACTAGAGAAATCCATGAATGCTATTGGGTGGTTGACCGAGCACTGTTGCTTCAGAGCGAGGAGGTCCTGGGTTTTAACCTAACTGAGCTGTTGTGTGGTGTCTGCATGTTCTCCCAGTGCTCATGCAGGTTTACTTTGGGATCACCAGTTTGCAGAGAGAGGGGCTGCTCTACCAGCCACGCACCTGTCACGACACGACACATGACAGCTTTTTTAACATTTCAAATCGGAAGGGTGATGCTGCGACAGGAAAAGCACTGTTCCCAGCCATGCTTTGGCCCTACTCTTCCCAATAAATGCAATGCATAATGTTGGCCGTTTTATCATACCCGAGTCATGGAAATTGGACGGGCAATTCTTTGCAAAAGGCATATATTTTGGGCTTTTTGGAAGTGGTAAGCTCTGGCTCTGGCTTGAAATCAGATGAAGCCATCTCCGCCGAAGTTGTTGGGTCAGGGATAATCTTACTGGGGAGACAGGTGTTGGAGCGGTTACCTCTGCCGATGATGTCGGGTCTGGGTTGGGCCTTTCAAGGCCGGGGACAGGAGTAATGGGTACCACATTACTTTTCTTGACAATAAAACAATCAATAGTTGTCTTCATTTTGAATTACTGGTATGTTTTATTTAAGGGTGTGATCTGGCTTGAGGAGGAGTACAGAGTATATCAGGTTCAGAGCCAATCAGAGGCAGAGTAGGGGCAGTAGAGACAAGTCACACTTGACAGATTTTTGGTTGCGTGACCAAGATGATTGCACTCTGGAGCAAGTAAGTAGACCAACATATGTGGGCAGCAGACCCAGCACTGTAAGCACTATTAGGCTGCCAACAAGCTCTGCTGTGCAGAAATACACAGCATATATTCAAGACAGGTGTAAAAAGATTCACTTTGTTATTCTACCGTCACCTCGAAATGATTATATGTCAGAGAAGTGATAAACAAAGAAATAAGAAAAGAGCCAGGAGGGCAAACACAGAACCAAACTATCGGGCTCTCTACAGCTATACAACATGCTTCAAATCCATCAGCCCTACTAAAGACCAACAAACCATTAGTTATCTATCCAGCCAAACACTGGCAAACCACTTAACGAATCAGGCACATGGTTGCTTTACCATCCAACAAGATTTTTACAATAGCACTCAAAATCATGTGTTGTCATGTGCCCAAGCATAGTGATTTGCAGTCAGTTTGCCTGATTGAAGTGAACCCCCAATACAGTAGGACCAGAACTAATTGTGACATTGACTTTGACATTGGCAGATGAGCTGTGTTGTCTTCCCAGTTCTTTATCAAGGGAGGTGAATGATTCTGTGTGTGTGTGTGTGATGTCTGTGTTTGTGTGCTATTGGCAGAAATGCTACTACATCCTCTTTCTCTGATGTTTTTAAAACCCAGCAGACAAAGAGGCTTACTGATATTACTTCTGTCAGTACATTAACCCCATAGTTATCCTTTGCCATCGCAAGCCGACCTGCAACAATCATCCTCGCACCTGTGGACTCCCCTATACCACAAGAGCTTCACTCCTCAGCAAAGGTCAGAGATTTTTAACTAGAAGGGCATGACAGCAGAGTCTTGTGAGAGGTGGCAAATCAGATCCTCCTTGACAGGCATTTTATGCTGCACACCACTAGCTTAGAAAGAAAAATGGCATCATTTCTAACCTTTACTGACCCAGGAAAAGTTATTTGACTTACACTAAATGCTCATTTTCAACCCGACTGTGCATCACATTCAGGACGTTCTACATATTCACATACCCACAGGATTCTATTGTTGGCCACTGGGAGATGCCCAGTATATTTTTAGCTTTCTATCATTCAATGGTTAGCCACTGGAAGCCAACCAGCACAACCACATTGTTTTTCTTTTGGCCTCTGGGAGCTAGGAATTGCAACCACAGTCTTGCATTATCTACCACTGGAAGCTGTCCAGTAAACCACCAGTACAGTAGGAAACTAATGCCTGCAGGTCAACATGACTCAACTCACTTTTGGTACCAGGTCCTTTTCTCTATTTCGTTTTCCACTTCGGATAGCACCCCTTCAGTGTGAAACTGCTGTGACATCATCTTCAACGCGATACTTGCTGAATCCTTTCATCGGCAACCAAACAGAAGAACATCTGCACTTCGTCAATTGTGCAGCGTAGTGTGGGCTTACATAGTGTATAGCATAGTTTTGCAGGCTTTTTGCCCGGGCGTTATGTATCCGGGTTTTCTTGTGAACATGATAGCTAAGGAACACCTGGAGGAAATTTCTTCAAATGTGGCACAAACGTCCACTTGGACTCAGGGATGAACTGATTAGAAGTTGGTGGTCAAAGGTCACTGTGACTTCACAAACCACATTTTTGGCCATAACCCAAGAATCCATATGCTAATTATGACAATTCACACTAATGTCTAATAGGATAAAGTGATGACATTTTGGACAGACTTAGATGTAAACTGCAACTTGACTGGCTGGCGGAGGCATACAAACTCTAGGGGGTAATTCTATCTGGGTCTGAAATCTGGGTCGAGTGAATTAAAAAATTGTTGTCTCTATCGATGGTAGCTTGGCTATTTAAAAATGGAGCGTTTGTGTAGGATGTCCCGTGTTGCGCTGGTGATGATTTTCTCTGAGCAATCATTGGTCTGCAGTGTTTTAACTCAACCTTCTCAGCTCGATTGAAACCTACCAAAAAAAGTAACAGGTACTATCCACAACTTCTGCTAATGGAAAACCAAAAAAGAGCGAGTTGAGTAGAGCTGTGTCGTACCATGCAGTGGAAATGCGGTAAAACAGTATCTTGCTTGTTCCTTCAGCTGCAACGTTACTTCCTTTTGCTCCACTGTATGCCTGTAGCAGGTGAACCAGTTTCATCCATTCAATTCCTGTATTGTCTTGTCTCACTATGCTCCCATCCAATGCATCCACACTTATTAAATGCAGTAAGATCGGGCGTAGAGTAGGGTCTCATGTAGTTGAAGTCTGCTTGCCCTATGGAACTGCTTCATTACCTAATGACACAAGACAGCCAATTTCAGCAGAAAAGGTCAGTTTGTTTACACGTGCACTGAAGCTTTATAGCTGAGAGAATGGAGGTATCGCTGCAGGGAATTTAAACATTTGGATTTGTGAATTAATGAATTGGATAAAAGGGTATGGTGTTGTTTGTGAGGTTGTGAGGTGTTCATTAGAATAATAGTAGGTTGGCAGATAAAAGGAGAGGAGGGTGTATATACAGTAGCCTTTAACACCAGCTCAAGATTTACTCTGCGTTCAGACTGTTAGCAGCAGTTGTTGGCTGCAGCTCAAATCGTATTTCAGCATGAGGTAGGACATATGGCAGTGCTGAGACAGGGTTGGCTTCAAACAGGTGGTAGGACTCAAAGGATCAACTTCAAATGGCTTTTCATATGGAGAAACAAAAGAACCAGGGGACTGGTTATTTTAGAAAGTAAACGTAGTGAAGCTTGAGAGCAAGTTCAAGCAGAAAACTTGAGTGTACTGCTAGTCACTGCAACATACAGTATATCAAACGCTCTCCCACAGCATATGTCTGTAGGCTCTAGGTTGCCTCAGGGGGAAGTTATTATTGTCAGGTCTGAGTCTGGATGCCATATACATATCCTATATTCACATACAACTCTATTAAATGTGAGTTTAATGCTCACATGCAAACTATAGTACAATTGTGACTCTCGCGATGTAAAGATATCGTAGAGTAATGGCATCCTGAGCAGAGAAGGAAGTCACTCTCCCGCTGTGTGTGTTGTAATCCGTGCTTCTCTGTGCTCTGTTGACACTGCTGGGCCGGCCACATGTGCTTTTTAGTGCATGTGAGTGTGCCCCACTGGCTAGCTCATGGCCGCCGCTCTGCACTGCGCTCATTTGGCGGTTACAGCTGATAACGCTGTCCCGACAAATGGCGTTGTCGCGGAAGTGTAGCGCCCACCCTCTTGTTCCCCCTCAGGTAAACCCTGTTGGCTCTGTCCACACTGCTGGCTCAGCCATCGCCATGTTGAGAGCCGTATGGAGGCACTAGATAGGCCTATGCTCTGAATTTAAAAACACAACTGAGCAGTTCTCAGGTGTGTGTGCTGAATTGTGCTGAGTGAAACTTATGTGGAGAAACAAGTGTTTACAAAGAAATGTTAAAAAATAATGAAAAACATTTGCCCTCTAGATTGTAGTGTCATTAATATTTTTCTGCTCTGAATTTTTTTGTATTTTTGTTGTTACTGTGTGGAGAAGGTCAGCCAGCCTCTGGGCTACAGCTAGGAGGGGGGATATATTGGGTTGGCGTTGCTCAGCTCAGCTTGTTATGAGGGCTAAATGTCACCGCTTCAGCTGGGCTGATGCTGTTGCCCTGCTGCCTCCCCGGGGGGTTGATGGAGATTCAGTCCAAGCTTTGGAGACATTTTGCTTTCCAGGTTATAGCTCTCCAACAGAAAATACCAATTCCATTCATTACTGTGCACGACTGCAAATTCACATGCTGGTTGTGAAAAGAGTGAAGAGGGCCATTAGTTAGGGCCATATCTAAGGCTAAGGCTCTTGACTGGCCAGGCCAAGCGCCCATTATATGATGGGGCTAGATCCAGATATGTTTCAGATGAATATTTAGAATCCACTTGTCAATAGGGTCTTGTAGCTAACCACCCTGCTAAGACACGACAAAGTCTGTTGAGTGCATCTTGAGCGTGTCTGGCAAAGATGTTTTGATATTATGAGCTACCCCATGTCTTGGACTTCTTTTTCTTAGCTCTGTAAATATCCTCTGTAGACTGCACATTATCGGTGACTCATTTTTCTTTAACAAACTACAACAAATAGATACATACATGAATACATGAATAAAATATTAATGTTTTCATTGAGAGCACCATCAAATGATGAACCTTTTAAATTTGTGTTATAGTATATTGGTCAACATATTCATTATTTTGATCATCTTAAAGGCCGTAACACACAGTCAGTGTTTTCTTCGCACGTCAGTATATTTGTATACACGAAACGCAAATATTACGCAGCGAAAAAGCGACATAATTCTTCTGAGCTTTCGCACCGCAAATTACGGCATCAACCAATCATGTTGTGTGGAACCGGTTGAATTGCGCTTATGTTTATGAAACAACAACACGGAGGCTCTGAAGTCCGAACCAAGACGGCAAACTTTACTCCTTTAAACATTGACAAAGGTAGTGCAGACTAGATCCACTCCTTCCGTTCTCACCATTTACAATAAAAGCCCTAGACATATAATATTAGTAGGAGAGTATTTCACATTTTTGTGACGTTTACTCGTCACGACCCCGGTGTGTAAAGGTCTTAAGACAAGTTGGCAGCTTTGACAAAACATCGTAAGATGGCTGGCTAAATTAATGTCCGTCGTGGTTTGATTAAAGGAATACTTCACCCACAAAATGACTTTTCATATATCAATTACTCACCTCGTTCTTGCTTAAATTCTTCTTAAATTCAACTTAGTTTTTCTCGCATGCCTCCAATGTGAACCAAAAACGGCGGAAAATGGTGTAAATCCTTGATGAATTTAAGTAAATGGAGTCCAGCTTTAACAACAGTGAAATTTAAAAAAACATCCGTTTACAAACTCTCACACAACTCATGCAGTATAATCCAAGTCTTGTTTATCCAGTCGTATGCTCACTACTTCCCAAACACATGCATCTTCACCAAAATCATACTATTTAAAACACTCCCTCCACTACCGTCTCATGATTGCGCATACATGCTGCAAATCCATGCATGAGACAGTAGTTGCGTAAGCATTTTGAATTGTATGATTTTGGTAAATGAGACTTGGATTGTACTGCACGAGTTGTGCAAGAGTTTGTAATCAGATTTTTTATATATTTTTGCTGTTGTTAAGCTTCTACTTCAGTTCATCAAGGATTTACTCGTCTTTCAGATAGTACGTTCACCTTGGACGCAAGCAAGCAAAACAAAGTTGTCTTCAAGAATTCAAGGTAACACGCGGTGAGTAATTGATATACGAATGGCCATTTTGTGGGTGAAGTACAGTTTTCTTTTATGTACTTTATGACATTATGACGTTAATAACTAGAAGCTTTCAACCTTTGGCCAAGACATACAGGGGGAAGGGAAAATAGCCTTTTATTGTTGCTGGCCGCTAAGTACGTCAGACTATAGCAGGGTGGTGGCTGATGACATATGCTGCCACCTAATAACCACGTAGACATTCTTCTGCAGAGAAACGGCCACTGGTAGGAGAGAGGTGAGTGTGTCATTTCTACAGGATTAAATGGGCAAGCCTATATTCCCTGTACTGCTCTTTAAAAGGTGAAGCCTGTGTAAAACATGCATGCTGCATGTTGGTAATAACACTGATGTACTAGATTACTTTTCCATCAGTGCTAATTAGATTTTTTGTATTACTTCAGTGTGGTCCTGAACTGTGTATGCAATTGCATTGTTAGTCATTCTTACATCGTCTCTCTCTTTTCTTTTAACTCACACTCACATCAGCCTGCACTCCACAGTGTTTGGTAAGACATCAGTAAATAAAAGCCAGGTCAGTTACTTAATCAGTCAGACACATTACTTGCGACACTGTGATCAGGCTATTCTCATTCACTGTTCGTACTTATACCTAGGAAATGTAATGCACTGTAATTCATATATAACCCACGTAATCGTGAGCCGGGATGTGCAGGAGGCTGCCTCTAAGGAAGTCAGGTGACATACCGTATTACAAAGAGAGACAAAGTCCCATGGATGTATACAGAGAACTGGATAAAGCGTTGGAGGCGAGGCCCCGTTCATTCCTATCAAAGTTGCTCAGTGGCGCATGAAGCCAAAATGGCTCAACTGTCGAGTGATAAAATTACCCGGATTTTCCGCATCCATGGGCCAATCTTCTGCACATTTCCCACAGCAATCGCCGTTTAAGATCCAGTGACTTCATTAGGCTCATCATTCCAAAAGTCCGTACTGTGTTTGGTCATAACTCCTTTCATTTTGCCGCTGCAAATGACTGGAACTCACTACAAAACACGCTCAAACTAACAGCTCTCACCTCTCTCAACATGTTCAAACAAAAGTTGCAACAAGTCATAGTTGACTGCTGTACTTGCTGACCAGCCCTCACTTCTCTCTCTCTCTTCCATTTTTACAAAGAACATCCAGTAATCCGCCTTTTTTTGTACATAGTGTTTATTAATTTACATATGCTGTTTTTAGCCATTTTCTCATGTGTTTGTCATACTGTATTGTATCTGTGCTGTTTGTGTCACTTGTGTGGACTGTGCTACTGCCTCTTGGCCAGGTCATCATTGTAAATGAGAATTGGTTCTCAATTGATTTTACCTGGTTAAATAAAGGTCAAATAAATAAATAAAATAGAGCAAGCGCAGCAGCATTTCCTTTAACCCCGCCTCCCAACTGCTCGATCTCTGCTCGCTCACAGGAACAGCAGTTCATTATGCCTAGGGAAATAAATGTATTTGGCTATTAGTGAATTCTACAACTTTTATGACCTAATGATTTAAGTGAGGGCTATTGAAGTGTTTGTTCTGGGAAGTTGATTTACCCCCAAGAAATGATCCGCTGATTTACGGACGTCTGTTTCCCAATGTAAGTCTATAGGAAAAAGTATTTTTGGGCCGAATGGCATCATGTTACAGACCCAGAAGTTGTAATTCCTAGGTTTAGCCACTATGAAAATTGTCTCTTTCTGTGGGCTTGCAAAGTCCACATAAAGAGGAAGTCAGGGTCAATGGATGGCTCAAACAAACACACTTTCACTCAGTAGACCGCTGTTTGTGTCCCGTGTGAAACCATTTCAATGTTGACTTATTTTACTGTACTTATTTGAAGTAACTTATGTACTTAACTAACGCCAGTTACCTAAGTTACGTAACAAACATACTAATTTTACATGGCAAAAGTTCTTATTTGAACCAAAACCACAACCTTTTCCTAAACCTAACTAAGTTGTGTTGCCTAAACAGGCTCTGCACTGCAGGGAGAGTTAGTAAGCCTAGAGGGTTGAGTGAAAAGCACATTTGAAATTTTTTCAATTGTTGGTCTGATGATGCACTAAATGTATATATTGCTTGAAACTATACTAATGCTTGACTGCTAAAAAAAAAAGACTCAAAGCCTTAGGTGACAAAACATTTGAACGTAGCAGTGTCAGTAACGGTACTAGTCGGTATCATATACGTAGAGCTAATCTTAAAAAAGGAAACAATCCAGGTTGTGTCAAATAACATCTTTGGTCTATGTATCAGGCAAAGTCTCTGATAAAATAAGATGCCTTATGGTTGAAAAGCTCTTTTGGGAATTATGAAATCCTATACATTCAAGAGACAATGAGGTCATCTACCATATCTACCTGCCTGTAACAGTTGATTTAAAGGATGACACAGGTACAGTATGTAATGACGCTGTCGTAAATTATATGCTCAGGGTAAGGCTGGTTTATGGCCTGTACGTGTATTTCACACTTGCCTGATCGATGTCAGGGCCTGACTGTTCAGGACGTACTGTATGTAAATAATACCACTAAGATCTGGAGCATATGATACCGCTATCAGTATTCTAACATCATTCAGTAACAGTACTGTTGGCATTTTCAATTTGCTTACTGCTGATCAAACTACGTGTCTAGCCTTCCATACTGATGATGTGCTCATAAGCGTCATGTTGTTATGTTGTCATGGTTCTGTATACATCCTGCGGTCTGTAATCAATCATGCCTTTGTGTCGATAGGATAGGTAGAAAGCTAGGTAATGTCTTTCATGGTTAATCCCACCATTGTGTCGACTCTGATGTGCCGTAGGAGGCTATTTAGTCGTTATAGAACATGGGTAATTGATCACAATGATGATGACATAATGTGTTACGGATGATGGTCTGATTTTCCTCTATATGGACTGTATTTCCTCTGTGGACTATTGGTCTGCAAACAAAGGGATTTTGTTATGAAAGAGGTGCAGTTTCTATCCATGTAACATTTGGGTATGGAAATTGAAAGACTATGCATCTGTCAAACTTAATTGGACCCAATATCCTTTTTACTCAGAGCAAAAATCATTTTGACATGCTCTCAGCTCTCAAGTCTGTCCCAGGCAATTAATTTTTTCTTTCTTTCTGTTTTTCATCAGGGGGCCTCTTTGAGAGCAAACACTCTTTCTAAAGCGAGGCCCAAACATTCATCCAGTAAAAAAAAAAAAAAAAAAGAAAGGAGAAAATGTGTTGAAATTACAAACCAAAACCATAGACTGAATCATAGGAAATGTGAAATATTATTACCTTAAAGTCATTGAGGCGTTAATGAAGCTCTTGATGTAATTCCGAAAATGAACAAGTAGTTCACATACACAGCACTAATAGGAGTACAGTTATTTAGGTGAGAAAAGCAATTTAATTCATGTCTTCATAAGAAACTGTTCATTTCAGCTACCTGATGCCGTATTACATGTGATCCCTCTGCTTAGCGTTCTTCTCATTCAATAGCACTCCGTTACTACAATGGACCAATTTTTCCACATGTAATTATCCCATGAGAAACATTAATGCCTCTTTGGTTGTGATTGGTTGGTTAAGGAAAAAGCATTTGGCATCTGTTGGCGCTTTTCTGTTTTCCATGTTTTCAAAGCTTTGTAGTAGCAGATGGGGGTAAAATATGCTTTGTGCAAACACATCGTGATAAGACAATTACAACTCACCAGTCCTCTGATCTGGTATCATAATTACAAGATTAAAAGAAGGGATAGGATAGCTTCAGAAATACAGCCTCATATATAAATCAGTATCAAATCCATCACCAGTGATAAAACACAAAACATTTTCATAACTGCTTCTGCACGACATGTCTCAGAATCAAATACAGCTACTTGATAATTCATAATTATTTAGCGTGAAAGGGTCAAAACAACTTTGTTTATTTTACCCTTTATCAAGAAGACAGTGATAAACTCCTATGCACACACACAAATAGAGGGCAAGCACGCAGTGTTTGTCCTTTTACAGACCTTGTTTTTCTCATCACTAAATCTCCAACATAGCATAGCACAGAGCAGCAACACTCACTATCCATCTTCTCTGTTTCTTTTATTTTCCTTTGTTTCTCTTGCTCTTTTACAATCTTTCATTGATTCTCTCTTTACTTTAATGGCCCCCCTTTTGCTTTATTGCCATGACGGTTATTCTGCATCAACGGAGGCAATCTAGTCCACATAACAATAAACATGTATGCCACTTGTATGAGTGTGTGTGTGTGTGTGTGTGTGTGTGTGTGTGTGTGTGTGTGTGTGTGTGTGTGCGTGCGCGTGCGCGTGTGGTGTGCGTGCTGCACCACCTGCGGTAGTTTTGAACTGTCTGCAGCTCAACAGCTGCTGATCTGCTGACACAACAACTTAAATACAGGTCTAAAACCAAACTATTATTTTCTGGACACACACATGCAAACAAATAAACACCAAATACAGTAGAAGTGCAGATGCACCCACACCAGCCTCTCCATAGAAGATCTGCAGGTTAATGCATGTGTTGTTCCTCACCTTGTCCCAATGTGTGTGACTCCCCCTCCTCCACTCCAGTTGTCTCTGCGCTGTCCTTCATGTAAATCCGCCTCCTTCATAGCAACACTCCACATCTCATTCCTCTGTGTGTGTGTGTGTATGTGTATGTGCAGGTGTACCGGCAGCAGGCGTCAACCAGACTGGCAGTGTTGGAGGAGGCAGCGGAGGGGAGGACAGCTTCTTACCACAGGGAGATCCTTCACCTGCAGAGGCTGCTAAGAGAAAGACAGGAGGCTGAGGAGAGACTGCTGCAGTCCAAACGGTAGGAGGGGAGCGAGGAGGAGAGAGAGAGAGGTTGAGGGAGGAGAGAGTGGAGGAGAAACGGTCAGAGGCAGGCAGGCGGAAAAAGGGAGGAGGATAGGGAGAGAATGTGTGAATGAAAGGAGGAGGAGAAAGAGAGAGGAGACGGTGTGTGTGTGTGTGTGTGTGTCACGGGAGAGAGGGCAGAGACAGCGAGAGGCAGCAGCGAGATGTGTATGGAGGCAGAGCCGGTCACATCAACAAAACAATTACTGACAAGAAACAGATAGACATGTCTAGACAAACAGATCGGTTTCACCCTTTTTGTACATTTTTCTTACATTGTCTCCCCAAAAAGAATAAGTCAGGCCAATTATCATCTGATTTCAGCTTATCATAGATTTATAAATCACAAGGACAGTACATTATAGAAATATAATGTTTACATAGTTTGTCCACCAGAGAGCATTGACTCTTGCTCTACATACTTGGACACAAGTCTTTAATAACTAAATGTAGATCTGCTATAACCAATATTTTTAACAAAAATATACATCAAAATGATGCAATGCAACAATGCATCAAATAGCTACGTGTATGTGAAAGTCGTCGTTCACAGTGAAATACTCAGTGTTTAGATTCAGAGCGTGAATATTGGACATTCATGAGCTGGCCAGAAACACCAAATGAATGCCAATGTCACTGTGTACCGGATGTGTAAATAAGCAGCAACACATTCGCCATATCAACTACATAAGCTGATAATGTCATTATTTTGTTTACAGCATCTGTACGATCTGTCATTGCAGCTGCAGTGACAAATATGCTAGTTAAAGTTTTAGAAGTCGACATGCTTGATTTAAGGGCCTTACATACCATCTACGATGGTGCTGCCATCACTTTTTCTGCTGTGATCTCAGAATTAATATAGTAATCTACTCGAATGTCGCTATGTGTATTGTTTACGTGATGCGAATCCGGATGTTATGGTAAATGGTAAATGGACTTGCATTTATATAGCGCTTTTCCAGTCTTCCGACCACTCAAAGCACTTTACACCACATGTCAGCCTCACGCATCCACACACACATTCATACACTGATGGTAGAGGCCATGCGAGGTGCCAACTTTTGCCCATCAGGATCTAATCTAAATACTCATTCACACACAGATGGCTATGCCTTCGGGAGCAATTTGGGGTTAAGTGTCTTGCTCAAAGACACATCGACATGTGACCGGAGCAGCCGGGGATCGAACCACCGACCTTCCGATTGGTGGACGACCTGTTCTATAAGGTCTGAGTTCTCCGGTGTGCCCTCTAGTTGAATCCTCTAGTAACACGCATAGTACATAGGCAACTATGTGAACAATTCCGTTAATCATGTAGCAGGTTGTCTATGTGAACGCTTGGTTAAAAAGCAAGTATATCTCCGGCCTTTAAGCTGCAGTGGGTAGAATTAGAGCAAATATGATTTAAAAAAAGTTATTTTTATAAAACGGTCACTATATCCTGACCTTAGTGCATGAGACAGGTAATCTGAAAGAAAATCATGTGCCTCTGTGTCCTCCTGTGTCCTCCAGAAAACAACCAATCAGAGCCGAGCTGGAGCCTTACTGTCTATGAGCAGCTGTCAATCACTCGCAAACTCCGATCAAACAGTCAAACTAGGCAGCGCTGATCAAATAAGAATCAATATTCTGTTACTGTTTTACAGCTAGACCGTATGCTACAAGATGTTTCTGAATAACATTTGAGGCGAGAAATAGACATTACAGTAAGAGAATATTGATTCATATTTGATCAGCGCTGCCTAGTTTGACCGTTTGATTGGAGTTTGCGAGTGATTGACAGCTGCCTCCGTTGAATGAACAGTCAATAGGAACGCTCTCTCTCTCTGAAATGACTTGTGATTGGCCAAAGTCTCCCGTTACAGGCTAGATTTTTTAAAGCCTGATAACAGAGCCAAGAATGAGGTGCAGAAGTCTCTCTCAGAACACTTGAATTACAATATGCTGAAAGGTTATTATGGAATTTTTGCCCAATGATGCCAAAAACATTCTGCCTACTGCCGCTTTAAGGGATCTTATCAAAACTGTTTGTTTATGTCATGTGTTTAGTTCAAGTAATGAATATTGATAGATTTATTGTTATTGGATTTAAAAAAAAATCTCCAATGTCATTATCTGTATCAGCCTTGACATATAGTAGAAGTTAGGCTTTACACAATACAGTGCAAACAACAACAATTCAACAAGTGAGAGTACACAAGAGACCACAACAACACAACCTGGTAACTCAGCCACAACACATCATAACACATCACTTTTCTAAAGCAAGACATCAACTCCTTTGCTTCTCTGTATCTATGTATTCTCCACAGTTTCTATATTTGTACAGTTCAATTTCCACTCTCATCGCCGGGTTCAGGAGATAGATGCTGACATCCCTGGAAACCAACTGGACCCAGCAGATCAGACAGCTCAATTCTAAATTTCTCTCTCCACTCTAAATCAGTTAACCCCCTCAGGACCGTCCATTTCTACCAATCCTCCAATCCCCGCTGTGTATTCTCATGAACAGATGCTGGATTGCAGGAGGTGCAACAATGGTATCTGATTTTCAACAGGATTAGCATGGAGCCTGAAGCATTTTATTTTAGAATTGTAGAGAAAGTGTCGTATCTTTTCTGCGACAGTGCTGTTGAAGTGATGATGAAGGATGCTCCGAGGACACTGTTCTTGCTGGTAAAATAGAGTTTATTACAAACAAGCCACACATGTCATACGGACGTCTCGAGCAGTCCGGAGGCCTCCAGTCGAATATGAAAGTCCTCCCTTTGGGGCTCTCGTACCTCCTTATATTGGGTTCAATTCAGGCAACTTGCTGAGCTAAGCGTATGCTTAGGTATGTGACCTTTGACCTACATGTTTATCTTTCAGCCCCTGGATCCACCGCATGACCCCAGGTCTCCCCGTCCGCTTCCTGCACATATGTTTCCAACTGGGGGCCTCTCTGTCCGGTGCAAGACCTGAAAATATACCACATATTCCCCCCTTCGAGACTTAACAAAGTCTCGAAAAAATAAGAGAAGAAACATACAGGTGTATTAACATGACAAATTTAACAACCTGTCCTTATTACTATTGAAACAACTTTATGGAGTATAAAAGTGAGAGTGAAAAACCTGTCAGGCAGCTAATCTTTCTTGAACAATGTATTAAACAATGTATACAGGAAAATTCTCTCACGGTCCCTCTGCCAAGGCGACCATACATAATACTCCATAATACTGAAATACAGAATTTTAGCAATTTGTATATGGAACTGATTTACGCAATGCATATGGAACTCTCAGCAAATTAAAACAAAACAAATGTCCAAAGTCAGGCTGGTCGACCCATCGCACCCTTCTATGGACCTTTTCCTGCCTACCCCACTGTCCCTAAACATCGAGAAAAAGAAAAAGAAAACATCTGAGGTCCCATTATATTTAGAAACCATCATTTCTCAAGCATGTAATACACAAAAAAGAAAATTCCTTTTCAATAACACTAAGGTAACATCTCAGAGAAGACATAAGACTGTATAACGCTGTAGTTTCTCAGCAGCCTTGACTCAGGTGTAGTCTCGATGACGTCTTGACTCTGGATGTTGTATCGACAGTCCACGTTCAGAGTTCTTCAGGCCATTCGTATTTTCATGTTTGAAATGTCTGAATCCATTCAGCCCCTCGGAGTCCCTGACAATCCACCACCCTCACAGTGTTCTTCCCCCAGAATGTTCTAGAATGAAAGAAAAGAAAACCAGTATCTTTTGCATACAGAACAGATACAAATTTAAACATCAAACACAGAATAAGAACACTTTTATAAGTAAAAATGTGAAATTAGAAATCATAAATGTGAAATTAATCATATTGTTCATAAATGTCCATTAATCATATTGTTCATATTAGAAATCATAAATGTGAAATTAATCATATTGTTCATTTGTTGCCATACCCCCCCTTCGAGACTAAACAAAGTCTCGAAAGAGCAACACAACATCAACACTACAAACTACACAAGCAAAAACAGAGGTAAATAATATGATTATGTTTTAAAATGGATATTCCTCCATCACTTCGATCTTTATTGCGTCATCCTCTTCCACGTCCGTGTCAGCTTCGTGTAATAATGGCATCAACGTTTGATCGCCGGGCAGCACAACTCCAACCCATTTAATTATCATGGCCTTTGCAAAGGTCAACAACATCGTGCAAAAACAAAACATCACGCACAACGACAGAACGAGCGCTACCAAAACCTGAACTAACACTGCTCCTAGTGGCCCCAATTTATCCCGCAACCAAGCGTTTGCAGACCATCCCGCGTCTTCTGATGGGCCAAACGCATCTCTTATGAGCTTCAATGCCCCTATGACACTAGTCATATTATCAGAACCATCGGGAATCAAAGTGTAGCAAGCATCTCCTGTTAAATTTAAAGCAACACATAAGCCCCCTTGTTTGGCCAAAATATAATCAAGAGCCATGTCATGTTTCAGCAACGTCAGTCTGTGACTTCTCTGGGTGTTTGACAACAATTCGAAACCTCTTATAGTTTCGTTTGCAAAGCCCTGTAAGGTGTATGTAATGTTGTCGATGTGATCTGCCAAGAACGTCACACCATACCATGGAAAAAATCCTATACCCCACTTCTCTCCTAAACTTATTCTCCAATGGAAGGATTCCAACTTGTGAAACTGTGCCAACTCACGTTTTCTCCTACTACTTGAAGCGACATCAGATTGGACCCCCTCTGTCCCTACTCCCTTCTGGATAGTAAGAACCTCATATGGAAGTTTCAACAGTGACATATAACAGCATCCTGTCCACCCATATGGTAGAAATATGTATGCCTTATTACCACAGACCCACCAAATATCCTTGAAATTCCCTATAGTCACATTCCCTGGCAATATCTGGTTATGTACCCTCAAAATTGTCTTCTTTTTGTGTTGTGATGCCTGAAAAGACGCTTCATACGAATCATTACTATTCCCACGTTCCATTTTACCCAAGTCCATCATATATTTATCACACTTTGATAACCCCATAAACGTTCCCGGCCCTTCATGAGTTGTATTTGAACAAAAACAGCTGGTAGCTCCCACTGCTGTCACCTCCATTATATCAGGGACCGCTGTTCTGATATCTTCATGCTGATCACGTATATTTACATATGGTAAACCTGCCACCCAAGAACAAGTCAATCTAGGCTTAAAAAGGTTCATTGCTAAAGCCATCACTTTATCCACTGATGATTGCTGTTGATACAAGAGCCATGATAATGCATAATTTTGACACATAGTGGTTAGTGGTTCTGGTATAGTCTCTAAAATCGAAGGCCATGAGCTTGGCGATCGGATTTTCACCAGATACGGACCATTCGTTTTCACCACCGATCTTACGGAGTGGGTTACTTGCTGAAACCATAAGTTCCTACCTGCCCACGGGTCTGCGATTTGTAACACTGAAGGATCAAACCCAAATGCCTTCCATTTAGTGTCTCTCTTCTGCAATACATGGTTCTGTTCAAACATCTCCTGTGATATCTGATCTGAGTCAACAAACTCCTTTCCCATATCTAAAATATTCCTCTGAACAGTCTCAGATGAATTTCCAACCTTCACTTCCTCAATCTCCTTCCTACTACCCACACTAATCCCCATCTCCAACATAGACTTCCGTCTCTCATTTACCATCTCTTTCACTTTCAAGGATACTTTATCAAGTGTCTGTGTCCCATTCTCCAATTTCCTAGGCGTTAATATTACCGCCAAGGCAGTACTCTGATTGGAAGCATTATCATTATTTATTGATTTCAATTTTAAAGTAGCAGCCTCTGAGCTGGACGTAGATAACTCTACATCCTTTTCTTCTATCCTCTGTTCTCTAACTTCAACAATGTCATTGCTTCTGTTCACTCTAGGCTCTATTTTTGACACTTGCTTCTCGACTAAATTAACCACATCCTTAAAGGTCCAAGATGTCATATTAGATGTCTGCGTTGTATTTACAAATGTCGTAGATGCCACGGATGTCGTCACTGTTGTAACATTCATCCCCTTTGAAGTCATAATTAGAGTAGTAGCCAGAGTCGGTGTATGAACATTCTTAGTTGTTTTTGGAACTAATGTAACAAGCTTTATCTGTGTACTAATCACCTTTGGAGTGGTTACTGTAGTAAATTGTTTCTGAACTTCTTTAGTACCCCTAGAAACTCCAATAGGCCCCAAATCTTTTATCAGGAGTGACACTCTACGAGTCACACGACCTGTGATCCAATAATTTTGATATGGAACAAATTTAAACTCCGGATCTTCATAAGAACACATGTATTCTCCTTCGTCTTCCCGAGTAACGTTACGCAGGACAAGGGAACAATCATCTTTAATTTTTATCCACCTAACCTCATTCAACAAAATATACTTCCTCTGACCACGAGGCACAACGTCATCGTCCGGTCTTGTCAACAACAAATCTTCACCACGACTATTTTCCCATTTGGGAAACAAGTTCCCTCCATTATTCCATCTCCCACACTGACAAGGAAGGTAAGCTGTTCCTCCTACCCTAGCTCTGATCACAGTACTCAAATGAGGTGACGTTATAGATATCACCTGAGGCGCCTTTGTAGTTACATGTGACGCATTTATACTTTCAATAGCTTTTGCCATTGAAGGAGTAGATTTCTCTTCCATCTGTCCAGCTTTCGTCTGGAGAGTTGATGTCATCGTTGTCAATTCTCTTGTTTCCCCAACCTCTTGTGAATCTATACTCTTATTCCCCCCTAGTATTACTAGAGACACCACGCGAACTCCAAATCCTAGCTCGGACAGCTCACTTCCAATATGTCGATCGTAAAAAGAACACCTGTAATCACCTTGATCTTCCTGTTGAGGCTTATATACATAGAGACTACAGTCTCCCTCAACCTTCACTCTCCTTTTGTCATTAACTAATGTATACTTCCCTAATGGTACTGTCTCTGACAGATCTAGGATCTTACCATGGTTATCTTCCCACTGAACTCTGAGTTTCCCTTTACCACTGTTTTCTTCTGTACACTGACATGGAAGCCTAACTGACTGTCCCAAGGTTACTTCAACCCTGGTTCTAATAACGGTCTGGTTTGACTCTTCTCCTAACTGGTCTCGGGCTCCTTGGTCTGGCTGGATCCCTGGGTTGTCCTGCAGCGGAGTCACCGCCCTTTGATATCTCTGGCGCTTTGCAGGCAACTGAAACAGGCCCTGCTGGGTCTGGGACATGTTGAAAGACAATGTCTCTAAATCTTCTGTCCTGTCCATCAACTGCCGAGTCATTTCTGGCATCATCAGGAATGTGTACAGAAACATCAACATTGTCCACAACCTGGGTGATCTCTCCTTCTGAATTCTGACTCTGGGGATTTTCATGCATCTGCCCTTCGGCTGCCTGTTCTCCCTCATTTTGTTCCACAGAGTCATCTCGACTCTGTGTGGGTTGTACCTCTTCTCTGGGTGCTTTGACGCAGTGCGATAAATGATACCAAGTTGGAGACCCCTTAACCTGGACCGCGGTTCCAGTACTGCGAACCACTTCAAACGGTCCCTCACGGCGTTCGTTATACCACTTCCGTCTAAACACCTTCACGAACACCGTGTCTCCAGGTTGCACTGTGATCCTTTTTTGCGCATCGAGCTTCTCCTGCACCTCCTCCTTAGTTTGCCTGTCAGACACATATGTGGATATTCTTTTATGTAGATTAACCATGTATGTGACATACGTTTGCATTTCATCTTCCAAAAGGGCCAAACTTGGACCTTTACCACTTGTCCGCAGACAAGGCGTTGGCATCAGTCTTCCTGTAACCAACTCATGAGGTGTCATATGTAAATCGCGGAGCTCACTAGAGCGACATACCATTAACGCCAATGGAAGTGCTGCAATCCAGTTTAACCCCGTGTGCTGGCATATTTTGACAATACGATTCTTCAGAACCCCATTCATTCTCTCGCAGATTCCTTGACTACGTGGGCTATAGATTGCCCCAAGACGCTGTTTGATTCCTAGTTTTTGCAAAATCAATTTCACCGTCTTATCCACAAACTCTTTCCCATTGTCTGAGGATATTCGATCTGGAAGTCCCCACCTGCTTATGACCTCTCTGCATAAGAACTTGGCAACCGATTGAGCATCCTTTCGTTTTGTTGGACAGGCCTCAGGCCATCGTGAAAATCTGTCCACCACGACTAGCATGTACCTTTTCCCTTCAATCGGTTTTATCATGTCAACATAGTCTATAACTAGTTCCCGCATAGGACCTCTTGGAGTTGGGATGTGGCCAGGAGGAACCGGCACTCCCCTCCGAACATTGTTTTTTAGACAGATAGTACACCTGCCTATGACATAATCAATCTGTTCAAGCAAACATGGTGCCCAAAAACCATACTCTTTCGTGATCTTTCTCTTCACTTCCCCCCTTGCAACGTGAGCTAAGCCATGCGCCTCCTGAATCATCAGACCCAACAGGTCTGGAGGTGATAGTACCAGCCCCTCATGATTTCTCCAAAGTCCAGTAGAATCTCGGGTGGCACCTCGGTCTAGCCACAACTGTTTGTCCATTTCAGGAGCAGCTTCCTGCATTAAACTCACATCTTTGAGTGTAATTTTGTCTTCCAAGTTCACTTCATGCGTGACGAGGAGAACTTTGCCCAATTTATCTGCTCCAGTGACTGCTTTTGCAGCTTCATCAGCCGCTCTGTTCCCTTGTGAAACCCTTGACGCATCCTTCTTATGTGCCGCACATTTAGCTATTGCTATTTCTTTAGGCTTCATCATAGCATGCAACAATTTCATGATCTGGGCGTGATGCTGTATCGGTGAACCATCCGTTTTCTTAAACCCTCGGTTCTTCCACACTGCTCCAAACAAGTGGCACACATTATGTGCATATGCAGAGTCAGTGTATATCGTCACTCGCTTCCCTTCTGCCAACAAACATGCTTCAGTTAGCCCCACCAGCTCAGCAAGTTGTGCAGATGCAGGCTGTGGTATCTCTTCAGCCTTCTCAACTGTAAATCCAGTTCCTTGGGCTTTTACTATCGCATAGCCGGCCCTTAATTTATCGCCCACACGATAACAAGACCCATCAGTCCAATACTCCAGGTCTACCACATGCAATGGGAGAGCTTGTAAATCTGATCTAAGCCTAGAGTATTTCTCTGCTTCTTGAACACAATCGTGTGGCTCACCGTCTTCTGGAGTTGGCAAATTCTCTGCTGGATTTACCGTAACACACCTTGCTAGGGTAACATCTTCCTGCTCTAAGAGCCTATGATAGTCTCTGAGCCTAGACATGGTCAAGTTGTTCTTACCATAGTTCAAAAGATTTCTTAGACTATGATGTGTAAGAATTGTCACTGGATAACCCATTGTTACAGATGATGCTTTATTGTACATTAGAGAAACTCCCACCATAGTTCTGTAACACAGTGGTAACCCTAGCTCTACTTCTGAATAAGCCGTGGAGTAATACGAAATAGGTTGAGGACTCGTACCCGTACCCGTTGGTTGACAAAGAACTGCACATGCATATTTACCCCCAATGGAAGTAGATACATATAACACAAAATTCTTAGAGTAGTCTGGAATTGCTAGCGCCGGAGCCTCTTGCAACTTCTTTTTTGTCGTTTCAAATGCCAAAAGGCCATCATGTGTCCAGGACAGATTACAGTGTAGCTTAGCATTCCCAGTATCTTTGATCATAGCTCTTAAAGGCCCCGTCAAGCTAGCATAATCCTCAACCCATGCTGAGGAATATCCTGCAATACCAAGGAATGTCATCATCTCTCGGACTGTTCTGGGTTTTGGAGCCTTACGAATAGCCTCCACGTGAATATCAGAGACGCTTCTGTGTCCCTGCGTTATTGTTTGACCCAAATAGATTACCTTCTCCTGACAATACTGCAGTTTCTTCAGAGAGGCCTTGTGGCCCTTCTCTGCCAGTATTTGTAGCAATTTAATTGAGTCCTTTTTGCATGTCTCCTCATCTGGTGAACAAATGATGATGTCGTCCACGTATTGAATTACATTGCTTTTTAGTACCTGCTCTATCCCCTCCAAATCGTCTTTCACTATTTTATTGAAAATGTGAGGACTATGTTTGAATCCTTGTGGCAGTCTCTCATACTCATAAGATTGTCCATTGTACGTGAACCCAAATAACCCTTGGCTTTCCCTACTGAGTGGAACACTGAAAAACGCACCACATAAATCTAACACTGTGAAATGTGTCGCTTTTGGCGGAAGTTGGGCTAGCAAAGTATGTGGATCCGGCACCTCTGCTGGAAAATCAACCACCACTTCATTGACCGCTCTTAGATCATGTGTTAGGCGATATGAATCATCTGGCTTCTTTATCGGCAACAAAGGCGTGTTGCTCTGGGGATCCTGTGTTATCTTTAACACCCCCGCCTTAAGAAGTCCCTCAATCTGTGGTTCAATTCCTCGGATTGCCTCTTCACTCAGTGGATACTGGTTCTTCCACGGTGGTTTGACTCCTGGTCGGAGTTCAACTCTCACTGGTTGAGCTGACTTCACAAGTCCAATATCCGTATTATGCCGAGCCCATAAACATTCTGGAACTTGTTGTAGCATCTCTTCTCTCATTGAGTCTGAGTCCATCTTAGCACTGCAGATGGATTCATGTGTCATTCGCACGGTTTGTGGCTGTCCTATTCCTTGAGCAGAGATCATAATCTTAATGAATCTCTGATCCTCACTCGTCCAGATGGCAAGATTCTCTGTTACTGGTGTAAAAACAGCTTTTTCAGCCTCCGCCATCATTTCTCCCACTTGCTTCTGGGTATGTTCTTCACGCACCCACAAGGTCACATGTGGGACACTCTTCTCGATATCAAACTCTTTGTCCAAATAGTCATCTTTGTGTATTTTCATAGCTGCTCCTTGTGGTCCCAAAATTATACAGCCTGAATTTATTTGAACTTGTTTTGGTTGTCGGCTCAACCATTCTTCTGCGTTTATTTGAGCATCATCATTGAAATACTGGAGCGTGCAGTGAAATGGATACTCTGGAAGCTTTGCGTCGGGCATATTTGCGGTGATAAACTTTTCCCACAACTTAACCGGCTCAAAAAAATCTGCACTGAGATTTCCAATCCAAAATACTGACGACGCTCCAGTCTCTGTTGTCATCAATAATTGGTGAACCCTCTCGTTCGGCATTTCCACCAGACAGCCGTCTGGCGTGCATTTTATTGTACACCCCAATTTACACATAGCATCTCTTCCCAAAAGCGCAATAGGTGTATGTTCTGATACTAATATGGGTAACGTAATCTTCTTCTTTTTATAGCTGATCTCGATTGGTTTAGTGAGAGGAACTAGCTGTTTTACTCCCTCGAACCCGATTGTCCGAATCAATTGATCAGACATGGGGAGATGTATAGCATCTTCAGGCCGAATACAGGTAAAAGCAGCTCCGCTGTCCGCCATCACTTCCACTGGACGATTATTTACTTTTACCTCTATTGTTGGATCTTCCTCCGGCCCTGATACTACCAGCTGACACCCCCCTCTCGAGTCTTCCGGGCACCCCTAGTAACCAGGTTCCGGGCCCCTGTAAGGGTTCACCGGTCCTCTGGGTGACCTTGATTGGCCCCTGAATCCTCCCCTGAATCCTCCTCTGAAGTTTCCTCCTCTGATGTTTCCTCCGGGCCTGTTGCACTCGCGAGCGAAATGGCCTTGTTGTCCACAAGTATAACATCCGGTTGATTGCTGTTGAAAGTTTGGATTAAACCTTCCTCCTCTTCCGAAATTTCTTTGATCTCTTCCTCTCCAGGGCTGCGCTTGATCAAAGGCTGGCTGTGGGTAGGTGACAACTGGAACCACCGGCGGTGGCTGGAACGCTTGGAGCTGAACCTGGTTCGGCTGTGGTAGTGGTACTATTTGATTTAGTGGAGCCTGATTCTGCATAACCAGAGCCTGCTTCTTCTCCATCCTCTTGTTATCCGTCAGTTGTATTTGATTAAGTTTCCTGAGGGTCTCTTGGTCCTGGTCTTTTTGATCATGTTCCTTTTTCCTATACAGCTCAACTTGGTGGGCTATATGAGCCGCATAAACCCTCTTTTCCATGCTTCCAAGACCAACCACCTCTGCCAATTTGCTTCTCACTGGCAGGGGCAACCCCTTCTGTATTCTGGTTCACAAAATCGACTGCTCCATTTGATTCAAATCCGGGTCATTTCCTGTGATACTTCTCCACACTTGATGAACTCTCGACACATAGGCCCTCGGGTTTTCCTCTTGTCCCAGTGGATCAATAAAAATATTGTCAGGATGTACGTTTGTCGGAAATGTGTCTTTCAGCGCCCTGCACACTTGGCCTCTACTTGCAGCAAACAGCTCTGAATCATTCACAGCAGTTCCCACATATCGATTAAGTCCAGCTTTCTGTAGAATCTCTTCCATAGCGTGAATTCCAATGAGGCAGGCCAAGAGTCTCTTTATATCTCCCATGGCCAGTTGCTCTCCCACTGTGATTTCTTCCAACTTCGAAATCCAAGGATGTGCTCCATCTTCAAGAGTAGGTAACTTTTCGCGTATGTTTGACATATCTGTATTCTGCCAAGGCTTGTACTCCAACTTCCGTCCTCGGATAATGACTGGACAGATTTTTCCAGTCTCCTTCTTGTTTCTTGAGCGCAATGCATATCTCATAGCTGGTTTTGGGGAGCTCTTCTTCTGTAACTCTTTTTTCTGTCTATACAGTTCCTCCAATTGTTCTTCCAACGTTCCTTGGCGATCAGGGCTGGGACTTCTATCCAAGCATGAAAAGCATTCCTCTATGCTTCTTTCGATTTCTCTCATAGTTTTCCGTGCATCCTCTTCATGGCCCTCTTCCTGGCCCTCTTCATCCTCACTGTCATCAGAGTTATCATTTCCTCTTATTTCCGCTCTTGCCAACATCCGCCTGACTTCAGGGTCATATCCTCCTCTGCACCCTTCCTGATCGCTTTGGTCACTCTCGATTCCATGGTCCCGCTTTTGCCTCCTAGACCCAAACTTTGTTTTACTCTTACTTTTGGATCTTGGATACATCGTTATAGTTGTCTCCGCTCGTCCTGTTTCTATTATTCTGTCCTCCTCGTTTCTGATACGGTAGTCACCTTCCTGACTGATCACCGGGATTTGAGGATAGATTTTCTTAGCCATCGTCTTTACCTCATAGGGTGGTGGTCCCATCACAGGGTTCATGTGTGAGAACGATGAATTGGTGTCTTTCCTTAGTTTTTCTGTTTGTTCTGTGTTTTGTTTTATTTCTTCTTCAACTTTATCCCTCTTATCGTTTGCAGCTTTGATCAGTTTCTGTCCCTCATCTTCAAATAACTGGAGAATGCCAAGCTCCACTTGCCTCTTCTCTTTGCGTTTTATCCCCTTTTTTCCCTTCTTTTGCTCGGCTTTGTATGTCGATACAAGTACTAGCATTATTCCAATTACATCTGGGTTAAGCGTCCCCTCTATTGGCCATGGTTGGTCAATTTCAGGCCAGCGTTTGTGCCATTTTTCCGATATTTTTGCAATGTTTGCGATGCCCCTAATTAAAGGATTATTCTTCTGTACTATCTCAACAGGAGTGATTACTTTCGGATTTTTAGTGTTCTTCTTCCCCATTATAACGGCTTCCTTATGTTCCGTTATTGTACTTTAAGAAGTAATTGCTGAAATTAAAAACTACTCAAGGCTTATTTAGATTACTTCCCCCCCTTTTTTTTTTTTTTTTTTTTTTAAATCCAATTACCCACTTAATCAATTAACCAATTATCCAATTAACCAATTAACCAATTAACCAATTCTCCAATTAACCAATTAACCAATTGACCAATCAATCAATTAACCAATTCTCAAATCAACCAATTAACCAATCAATCAACTAACCAATCAGTCAATCAACAATTTATCCGATTATCCAACCAATCAGCTAACCAATTATCCAATTAACCAATTGATCAACTAGCCAATCAGTCAATCAACACTTTATCCAATTATCCAACTCCTCAATTAATCAACAAATTAACCAGTCATCTAATCAATCAATATTCAGCTCAAATCTTCAAACAGTCACCACCTTGAATGTCCACCACATCACAGATCAGACAAACTACGCACCATAACATACATGAACATCTGTAATTGTCAGTAGAGGTTAGACTCAACAATCATATGCCATTAATTAATCAAATGCATTCACTGATCAATCCGTTGCCAAGTTTTCTATTAATTCATTTATTTATTTCTCCTAACTGAGCAGGTCAGTTTCCTCTTAGGTTTAATAAATGAAAGCAGGTCCATATGTGTACCATCAATATTGCTTATGACTGAGAACACACACACATATGGAAATGCAGGTTTTGTTTTTGTTAAAGAGTTTGTGTATAAGTTGTACCGGCCTTTTTAGTAGATTGACCTGGAAAGCCTTCCAAGTCGACGTCAGCAATCCCCCCTCCGTGATGTGCCGGCCCTCTGCCTTGTCTCCCGTCTCAATTCTCACTCACCATAAATGACATAACAGACAAGGAACAGGCAATGATTTAGTCTCTTGTGAACCCATAGGTCCCTTTAACAGCATCATACATTATATTCCTAACTTAAACCCCTTATCTAAACATTAAAGAACCCCACTGGACCAAACAGTTCAAATGGCAAAGGAATTTTCTGTATCTCCCAAGAAAGGGTCATCGAAAGGAATTTTGGGAAGAGAGAGAGAGAGAGAGAGAGAGAGAGGGGGTTTCAATCACTACCCTTCTTAAACGAAGTTCATGGTTTTATACATTCTTTATTCTTATTATTATATGTTTCTATTCTTTTCCAAGGGTTATACGGGTACTGCAGTTACACAACTCCACTTTATTTGTCCTGGTTTATAGTTATTATCTTATGTGTATGCGTTTATCGTAACCAGGCTCATTTCAGTGGCTCATCGTTTTATTCTTTTACTGTATCTCCCGGAAGTCCCTCTTTTGCAGAGAAAACAAGCGTCCACTCCTACCGGCCGTGTCATCACGCCCAACGGCGTGAGTGACAGCGGAGATCCAGAGAGGGTGCGCTTCGATCTCTGATCCAGAGCAATTCCCACAATCAACAGCTTATGTTTTACATTATTTAATTAATTTAGTCTTCTGGAAACAGAAGCTCATGGTTTTATACCATACATCATTAGTCTTCTAACCATTTTATGGCCCACATCTGGACTCCATCAGCAGCCAAATGTCACACACACATTTACGCACCCACATTTTCCCTTCTGCTCCCCTCAAAGTAAACACACTCCCACCTTTTTTTTTTTTTTTTTTTTTTTTCACTCCAAAACTCCAACGCACATACATCCAGACTCCAACGCACACCCATTTTTCTCAACTGCACCCTTCCATCCCAAAGTAAACACGCACCCACATTTTCTTCACTTGAACTTTTAGATATATTCCTATGCATGCTTTCTGCCGCTATTTCCTTACTTTTTTCTCGTAAAATTTCTGCTACCCATGAGATGTAAAATTTTCGACGAGAAGCTACTTCTTGAACATCGTTCGTCAACAGCGTCAGAGTGGTAACTGTCAATCGAATTGTGATTCTACACTCTCCAGTTATTAACTGACCATCAGATGTTGTTTCAGGTTTTAATGGCCCGTACTACAATGCTCCTACACCTGAGGGCTCTATCCTATCCGATTTGCGGCTTGTCATATGATCATTTCCTTTATTTCCTTTATTTCCTTTATTTCCTTATCTCTCTTAACACTCTTTACATTTATTTATTCAAATTACCTGGATCCAGGTTTCCCAATTTTGTCTTTCTAAGTTAATTCCGGACTATGTCAGAGCCATCGTTACGCAGTGGCTAATATGCATGCGTCTTACCGTTAAGAAGTTTAGGGCCCCTCTTCATTAATCCTGCACGATACTTTTTAACCACCTTATCGTTACCATAAAGCTATTCTAAACTATTCCTTGTATTTCTCATACTTCTTTTCTTCCCTTTATATCTTTTCTCTATCCATTCCCCCTTTTTTCATTAAATTTAGCACGGAGCCTCACTTTAAACATCAAATCAACAGTACATGTCTATAACCAGAAGGTTCTTAATTTACGGTGTGTCCAAACAACTCCACATAACAGCCCCAATTAATGACCAGCATTCAATGAGTGATCTCACCGTTCTGTGAAGTTGTGCTGATGGTCACCTCCGATCCTGTCTCGTGACGCCAAATTATGTCGTATCTTTTCTGCGACAGTGCTGTTGAAGTGATGATGAAGGATGCTCCGAGGACACTGTTCTTGCTGGTAAAATAGAGTTTATTACAAACAAGCCACACATGTCATACGGACGTCTCGAGCAGTCCGGAGGCCTCCAGTCGAATATGAAAGTCCTCCCTTTGGGGCTCTCGTACCTCCTTATATTGGGTTCAATTCAGGCAACTTGCTGAGCTAAGCGTATGCTTAGGTATGTGACCTTTGACCTACATGTTTATCTTTCAGCCCCTGGATCCACCGCATGACCCCAGGTCTCCCCGTCCGCTTCCTGCACATATGTTTCCAACTGGGGGCCTCTCTGTCCGGTGCAAGACCTGAAAATATACCACAAAAGGCCTGTGACAAACCACATAGGGTGGTGGCTGGGCAGTAATTGGTTTGGGTAAACGCAAAAATAAGCATGCTTTTCATATTGTATGTATTGTATTTATTTATATATGTATACTATCGCAAATTAATCGCACGTTTTTTATCTGTTCAAAATGTATCTCTCCCTTTAATGTCTTAAGGAGAGATTTGTCAAGTATTTAATACACTGCAAATTCTCCAGAGTTAAATATGCCTTGTCAAAGTATATTAACTCCTTCAGAGTTATTACAACAACAGCAAGAGTCATTACAACAACAGCCGGAGTAACATTAGGCCTGTGGGAAGACCCCCAAAAGTGCTTTAGTTTTCGAGATACCCCTACCGGAGGTAGAACAAAGCACAACAATGATTTTCATATTCTCCTAGGTCTCCCATATATGAAATGGATTCTTGTATAAAAATATTTTACTGCAAAAATGGTTAAATTGACAGATATTGTGACATAACCCATAAATAGAAAAAGCGCAAAATGAAGCCAGGCCGAATGGGAGATGGTACACCAAAGCTCATGTAATTTCATAATGCTAGCTCTGATTGATCCCAAATTTGATGTGATAATGGCCAGGGGGTTCCTCTACATGTGTGAAGAAACCGAATGTGAATATATTGATGCGTTGAGGAAATACAGTACTACAAACACATAAGTACAATAAGCGGTAGTATCAAATTTGAAGGTCTATGATGAATGTATTCATTTACTTTTAGGTAGCTTTGGCTGGGATTCTCC
Organism: Sebastes fasciatus; assembly: GCF_043250625.1. Lineage (NCBI taxonomy): Eukaryota > Metazoa > Chordata > Actinopteri > Perciformes > Sebastidae > Sebastes > Sebastes fasciatus. The sequence continues at coordinate 9,291,544 of NC_133796.1, forward strand.
TAGAAACACCAATCAGGATTTTCTGGAATGGTATGACTGTGCTGAATCCAGCAATATATGATATGTAACTGTAGCAGGTATGGTCAATGGTCTACATTAAGAAATGTATCATGTGTTCCAAGCATGAAATGGGGGTAAATGGCATATCTGCAGTCAATAGATACTTATTAATACACTTCAATCAGGTAGGCACACCAGTTATTAAAAGTTTTGTATAAACTTAAATTTAAGGAGTAAATAAATGTTCTTGATGCAATTGCAAGTAATAATTTGCACTTAAACCTTTAAGTAAGGGATAATGTACAGCGAGCCGGTCATTGTTGGGGAATAAACCCTGACAGGGTGATGTGGCACCCCGATGCAAAGCATCTCCCTGAAGGGGTTTATTTCACAACAATGACCCACTAGCTGTACATTATCCCGCTTATTACATGGCTAATTACTTCAGAAATCAATAATTTGACACAAAAACGATCCTCCAGAGTCCGAGATCAGAACTGCGCGCATAGCAACGGTCTGTTATACATAGCAACTGTCTGTTATACATAGCAACGGTCTGTTACACATTGCAACGGTCTGTTATAAAGAAATAACAGAGAGTAGAACGCCATGATTGACCGATCAGAATCGAGTATTCAACAAAGTCATGTAATAAGTATGAATATATAACACCCATATGAACATAAAACATTCCCTGGTCTATTTGTTTCTTGCTTTTTCCATCTTTTGAATGCAGCATGTCCATCCACATTATCTTCGGTCACAAAATGTGTCATGTTTGGACCGTCAGGAAAGGTGCACAAGCAAAACTCAGTTCAAACTGAGAAATGCATTTGAATTTCATCACTGCAGTATGGGTGTGGGATGTTTCTGAGCTTTTGTGGAGCCGCTGGTTTCTGGAAGAACGTGGCCTCATGGATCCGTCTTCTGACTGTCTATTCTTTTCCAATGGGATTCCAGAGAAGTGCCTTTGGAAGATGTCTATGATGCCACATTGCTGGCTGATAGAGTATGGTCTAGACCTGCTCTATATGAAAAGTGGCTTTAGATAACTTCTGTTTTGATTTGATGCTATATAAATACCTTGAATTGAATACATTGCTCTCAGAACATGTTGGTTGAAAGCATCTTCAGTCGGGGAGTTGTACCGCAACACGTTCTCATCCCAACTCGTCACTCGTCATACGGAGGCTTTGTCAGACCCCTCTGCGTCACTTTTTGGTTGCAATGAACACGTTTTTGACGTTGGGAATTAAACAAAACCCTTGCTTAGGTTTAAGAAAGAACACCATGGTTGAGCTTAAAATTACTATTTTTGTACAGTGAAAACTGGCAAGTCGTTGTGAACACGGGACACGAATGAAGAGCTGATTGTAACGTGAAAGTGACACTTAACACACGGAACAGCGGTCTCCTGGATGAAAGCCTTGTGTTTGTTGGACCCATCCACTTTCTCGCCCGCCCTGTGTGTCTCTTTCACTCTTTAAACTATGTCACCAAAGCACTTTTTCTGAGTGTTTACTGTTGCCGCGGATGAGTTTACATTGTAGATAATGGAAATCCCAGTGTGTCTCATACCGGCGCTAAAGGGTGCCTTGTGCGATAATATCGAACGCCGACGGACGTGAAAAAGTATTGATATTTGATGCTCTGGGAATGAGAACGGGCTGTGGGCTACTGATATATCGGTTGTGGATGCCAAATTTCCTCATCAGGTCATCCACTAATCGGAAGGTCGGTGGTTCGATCCCTAGCTCATCCGATCAAATGCCAATGTGTCCTTGAGCAAGACGCTTAACCCCAAACTGCTTCTGAAGGCTGAGCAATCGGTGTGTGAATGAGTATTTAGATTACACCCTGATGGGCAAAGTTGACAATTTAGCAGCCTCTGCTATCAGTGTACTGTAATGTGTGTGTGAATGGGTGAATGCTGACATGTAGTGTAAAGCGCTTTGAGTGGTCAGAAGACTAGAAAATGCTATATAAATGCAAGTCCATTAACCATTAATGGAGGGCATATTTTCTTGCCACAGGCAATTTCTCTTCCAAGCTTCCAAGATAATCCAAAGTTTGACATTTATTGTAAATCAGTGAGGTCTTCAGCTTTGTAAAAGCTGTCATTTTCCCTTTTCTATACAAGCTACTTGTGGTGTCACAGCCTATGGGGGGGTGGCATGCAGGTAGACAATCATAGAATTGAACTCCAAGTTTCTGTGAAATAGCACAGATTGGGTACATATATTTCATTGCATTTGATGATAAGGCAAGAATGTGACTGTGCAAGGTGTATTGGCTCAACACTTATCTAGTGTCAGCCTCCTCCTCGTTACTGTATAGGTCTACAAAGCTTTTTCTACCTGTGACTGGCTGACCATCTTGACCTCTAACCATTTTCAAAGCCTCCTGCCAAAGAGGCAGAGATTCTCTGTGGTCCTGTATCATCTTTGCTCCCGCTGCACTTTCTGTAGTTTGGAACATTTGCTTTTCCTGTAATAACATATGTAGGTGTTTTGAGTTAAACCGTGCTTCTTTGTTTCCTTTCAAGATCAATTATTTTATTGTTGGGGAATGGTTGTATCAAAGACAATAGCCACACCGTTGAAGTCCTCCTATCCTGTTAAAGGCCCTGACACACCAAGCCGACGTTTGGCCATCAGACAGTTTGGGGATGTCGCCGAGCGTCCGTCGACCTCGTTTTTTTTCGGTGTGTCCAGCACCCTCTAGTCTGCCCGTGTCGGAGGTTTTTCAGCCAATTCAGCGTGTTGAATCAGTGGTGGTGCTCATCGGTGAGAGAAATCACTCTGATTGGCTGTTCAGCTTAAACGAATCAGTGCACGAGAACAGAAACAGAAGTGAGGAAAGCAAGCCAACGAGTAAAGTCAAGAGGACAAACACTGAAGACTCTTCTAATTTTTCATCTTCATCTCATCTGATCATTCCAATATACGGATATTTTCACAGCAACATGAACATCTAGAATGAAGCTAAGTGGTGAGTGAGAGTGGTGTAAAAATGGTCGGCAGATGCTGCTTAGTTTCATGTGCGTATCATAACGGCTTGTATATCCACCATCCTCGGTTCTCCTATTTCTCTTTTTGAATAATGAATACAGACTACTGCCACCTGCTGTTGTGGAGAGTTAATTCCTCTCACACAGGCGCAGAACGAGTTCAAATGTGTTCAAATGCAACTTGTCGGCCAAGACGAAAACAACATGAGGCAACGCAAAAGTCTGCCGCATCGCCGCTAGTTCTTTGATGTCAGCTTGGTGTATCTGGGCCTTAAGGCTGCATCTTTGTTTAGTACAGATCCCCGCAAAAAAAGGCTGCAATCTTCCTCCAGATGCTCTCACTTAGGTCGCTGAATGTCTGAAAGTGTGAGTTCTGGAGACCCTGCGGAAGAGCCATGCCATCAATGACGTACGCAGATGGTTCCTCTGAATTCGGTATTCAGAGTTTGTTGTTTCTGAGAAGGTTGCAAAAGAGCTATCATGGTTCCTGAAGGGCTTCTGAACTCTTCTCATCAGTGTCAGAAAGGTATTTCATGTTATCCACTATGCTGTGGTTACTGACATCAGCCATCTTGTGAGGGGGACCCGGAAAATGAAAACACTGTGAAACTTTCATAGACATGAAAAAGTAATTTGTGACCAGCAAACAAGATCGCATGGATTCAAATGTGCTCTTCCAAAGACATCTTGCTGTTTCCAAGCAGAGGGAGATGCTCATGAACTTGCTGCTGTCCCTCTGTCTCTGTGTAATGATGATGGAAGCCTCAGGAAAACAACAAAGGCTGACTTTGCTAAGAAAATTGAGACTGTAGTTGAGGAAATACAGCAACTACTGAATTACTGAACTACATGAATCTGCGTACATCATTGATGGCATGGTTCTTCTGCAGGGTCTCCACAACTCAGACTTTCAGACGTTCAATGACCTAGAACAGGTCGGAGAGAGGGACCGCTGGCAAGCTGCTGCCGCGCCTCCTCAGTGATTTGTTTGTTTATTTGTTTATTTGATTGTTTTTGCTTCAACTTGTCTGCTGCATAGTGCTTAGACTGTCTGCTTCTTGGCAGAAGTAGTGCAAGAGCTTGGTTGTTCATGTGTGTTTGGCGCTACTGTGTTTTACTTTACACCCGGTAGCCTGGAGCTAATTTCGCCGGTAAAGGGGCTCACCTGTATGGGACTGTCGGGTCTCCCCTGTGCTTACTATGGCTGGATTCCCTGATCTGGCACACGCCTGGTCGAAGCTGTCTGCTGCCTATCCTGCCTGCTTTCCTGGGTTCCAAGTGATCCTGTGGTTCACAGCACAGTGTGTGGTCTCGCCCACTGGCTAACCAGCTAACCTGCTAACCGGCTGCACGTCTCGGTGGCGTGTTTTGGTCTCCTCGCCCGGGTGTAGCCTGCAGCGCTACGGCTACAGCCAACACACTCAACCGCTCCACCTCTACCTGGCTGGCTTCGTAGCCTCATCATCATCATCATCTGGATTACAAAACTGTTGGATTATAGTGTTCTACAACTCTCCACTTCATCATGTTGGGCATCAAACTCCTCATCTGGATCGCTCTGTGTTTCACCGTCACAAGCGCCACCCTGCCGCTGAAATACTCTGCAACGGAGCTGCTGTCTCTCCGATCCCACTACACGATCCCTCCAGCTCTGCTTTCACATCGGGACATCCTCAAACGACCCAGATACGTGCATCGTGGATCAAGACGGAACTTTCAGTCCACCAAGCACTACAACAACAACAACAACAACACAAGCATTCCCTCCTTCTGGTCCACTAAGCCCCGCCCCCCTCGCACTGCCACCCGTCCTGTCAATCATAGTGTGTTGTCCCCCCTGCACAAAGCAGCCACCTATGCACCACTTGTCTGTTTAAAACTGGCTCTTTTTAACATTAGATCCCTCACTAGCAAGGGTTTGCTGATTAATGAATTTATTATGGACAACAAACTGGACTTCTTATGCCTCACTGAGACCTGGCAACAGCCAAACGATTTCTCCCAGCTCAATGAAGCTGTCCCACCTGGCTTTAATTACACCAGCAAACCCCGTGCTTCAGGGAGGGGGGGCGGTCTTGCTGTACTTTATCGTGACAGCATTAAAGTCTGTACAGTCACCGTCCCCCCTCATTCCACCTTTGAATGCTTAGCCATACAACTCACAGGCTCCACACCCATCATCATTATCACCATCTACAGACCCCCAAAGCCCTCTGCCCTCTTTATCACTGAACTGTCAGCATTATTAACCTCTGTGTGTGCCATGTCCCCTACTGTCATCCTTCTAGGAGACTTCAACATCCACATTGACAATTCTTCTGGTTTTACTAATGATTTCACCTCACTCCTTGAATGTCTAGATATCACCCAATATGTCAATTTCCCAACCCATAACAAAGGACACATACTTGATCTAATCTGCTGCACTGGTATCACCCCTCATAACCTCGCTAATGCTGACCTCCCCATCTCTGACCACAAAGTCATCCTGTTTGAAATCTACGCCCCCCTATCCAAAATAAAAGAGCAACGGACCATCTCCTTCAGAAACATCAAGCATATCAACCCCACAGATCTCATCACCCTTATTAACTCCTCCTCCAGTCCTCCCCCATTATCCTCCCCTGCTGAACTGGTGAATCACTACAACAACTGTCTCTCCTCTTCCCTGGATACCCTGGCTCCCGTGAAAACCCGCACAGTCTCCTTCACCCACACCGCTCCCTGGTACACCGCTGACCTCCGCCATCTCAAAACCACCGGCCGTCAACTAGAGCGGTTATACAAAAAGACTGGACTTTCAGTGCACATCCAACTCTACACAGAACACCTCCACCGTTACAAGAACGCTCTCTCCACCGCCAAATCCTCCTACTACTCCAACCTCATCAGTACCGGTCAAGGTAACACCAGAACCCTCTTCTCAACAGTAAACCACCTTCTTCAGCCTCCGAGAACCCTCCCCCAAAATACCTCCACTGATCACTGCACTGCCTTTCTGGAATTCTTTGAAAACAAAATCAACACCATCCACCAACAGCTGGCCTCATCCTGCACCTCCCCATGTGACCCACCCTGGATGTCAACCTCCTGCCAACCACTCATCAGCACCCTCTCTAACTTCACACCCACAACGGAATTAACCATCACTGAGCTCATTCATAAAGCCAAACCCACCACCTGTCAGCTCGATCCCCTCCCCACCATCCTCGTCAAAGCCTGTCTGCCCTCCATCTCCCCCATGATCACAAGAATCATTAACTCCTCCCTCACCACTGGTATTGTACCCCCCACCCTCAAAACTGCTGCAATTACACCAACCCTCAAAAAACCCGGTGCTGACCCAGCTGATCTGAACAACTACAGGCCCATCTCCAACCTCACCTTCATCTCCAAAACCCTTGAGAGAGTGGTCGCCGCCCAACTTCAGTCCCACCTCAACTCAAACAACCTCCATGAACCCTTCCAATCTGGTTTCCGCCCCAAACACAGTACTGAAACAGCCCTGGTCAAAATCACCAACGACCTCCTCCGTGCAGCTGACTCTGGACTGCTCACCATCCTCATCCTCCTCGACCTCACTGCTGCCTTTGACACCATCTCCCACCCACTACTCATCACACGTCTGACTGATATTGGTATCACCGGTGTTGCACTCACATGGTTCTCCTCATACCTCACCGACAGACTACAATTTGTGAAACTGGGTAATCACAGGTCAAGGTGCTCCGCTGTTTCACTGGGTGTCCCCCAGGGGTCAGTATTGGGTCCACTCCTGTTTATCATTTACCTCCTTCCCCTTGGCACTATCCTCCGTCATCACAATGTCCGATTCCACTGCTATGCCGATGACACACAGGTCTATATTTCAACTGCACCCACTGCAGCCCTGCCACCCGCCTCCCTCACCACCTGCCTTCAACACATCAGGAGCTGGATGAGCAGGAACTTTTTAAAACTCAACAGCCATAAAACTGAGGCCCTGCTCATCGGCTCCAAGAACAACATCTCCAAAACTCAACACACCACTGCTCAAAACATCACCATTGATGGTTTCCCAGTACCGTTCTCCACCCATGTCAAGAGTCTTGGGGTCACCCTGGACAGCACACTCTCTTTTTCATCTCACATAAAAAACATCACCCGGACTGCCTTCTTCCACCTCCGCAACATCTCTAGACTCCGTCCATCACTATCCCACTCCAGCACTGAAATCCTGGTTCACGCTTTTGTTACATCCCGGATCGACTATTGCAACGCTGTCCTCTCTGGCATTCCCATCAAACTACTCAACAGACTCCAAATCATTCAGAACTCTGCCGCCCGGATCATCACCCGCACCAAATCCTCCGACCACATCACCCCCATCCTCATCCAGCTGCACTGGCTCCCTGTTAAATCCCGGATCGACTACAAAAACCTTCTGCTCACCTACAAAGCCCTCCATAACCTCGCCCCCACCTACCTCACAGACCTCCTCCAGGAGTACACTCCCTCCCGTTCCCTCCGTTCCTCATCAGCCGGACTTCTGACCACCCCCACCTCACGCCTCAGCACCATGGGAGCCAGGGCATTCAGCTGCTCTGCTCCCAGGTTATGGAACTCACTCCCCCCACACATCCGGCAGTCTGACAATATCACATCTTTCAAATCCCTCCTGAAAACCCACCTGTTTAAACTGGCCTACTCTCTCTAGAACTCATCATCACCCATCCTATGTGTTTGTACAAATATGTCTCTGTCATGTCCTGTTGTTTTTATATTGTTTTTTATCTGTCTATGTTTTAACAGATTTTTGTAAGGTGTCCTTGGGTGTCCAGAAAGGCGCCACTAAATAAAATGTATTATTATTATTATTATTATTATTAACAGTGGTTCTCAAAGTTTTTTCACCAAGTACCACCTCAGAAAATATTTGGCTCTCCAAGTACCACCATTATGACCGATGTTAAAATACAGTAGCGTAGGCCTACCCTATTTAGCAATGCACAGTTCACGCAGGAGGCAAATTTATTCCTAATAAGAATATTACTTATTGTTGACTTTTGTCAAAGGGGTAGCACTAGAACTGGTACTTAAACTCTTCCACACAACTCTCATACTACGCAAGGGGCCGCCTCTCACACTAGGCGAGCTTGCGTACCACCAGTGGTACGCGAGCTCGGTGGTGTAGTTACCTTTAACAAGTAGTTACCGTAAACAAATATTGCGATTTTAACAAATACTGCGATTCGAAAATTGCAGTAGGCCATATCGATGCAATTTTGATAATCGTGCAGCACTACTCCATCTGTGAGGACAAAAGAGAACAGGAGTCCATGCACTAGCCTTGATGAGCTGAGATGCAGTTTGGCATCCACAATCAATGAATAAGCGGCACAACATCCCCTGACTGAAGATGCTTTCAAGCAACATGTTCTGAGAGCAATGTATTCAATTCAAGGTATTAATATAGCATCAAATCATAACAAAAGTTATCTAAAGACACTTTTCATATAGAGCAGGTCTAGACCATACTCTATCAGCCAGCAATGTGGCATCATAGCCATCTTCCAAAGGCACTTCTCTGGAATCCCATTGGAAAAGAATAGACAGTCAGAAGACGGATCCATGAGGCCACGTTCTTCCAGAAACCAGCGGCTCCACAAAAGCTCAGAAACATCCCACACCCATACTGCAGTGATGAAATTCAAATGCATTTCTCAGTGTGAACTGAGTTTTGCTTGTGCACCTTTCCTGACGGTCCAAACATGACACATTTTGTGACCGAAGATAATGTGGATGGACATGCTGCATTCAAAAGATGGAAAAAGCAAGAAACAAATAGACCAGGGAATGTTTTATGTTCATATGGGTGTTATATATTCATACTTATTACATGACTTTGTTGAATACTCGATTCTGATCGGTCAATCATGGCGTTCTACTCTCTGTTATTTCTTTATAACAGACCGTTGCAATGTGTAACAGACCGTTGCTATGTATAACAGACAGTTGCTATGTATAACAGACCGTTGCTATGCGCGCAGTTCTGATCTCGGACTCTGGAGGATCGTTTTTGTGTCAAATTATTGATTTCTGAAGTAATTAGCCATGTAATAAGCGGGATAATGTACAGCTAGTGGGTCATTGTTGTGAAATAAACCCCTTCAGGGCGATGCTTTGCATCGGGGTGCCGCATCACCTTGTCAAGGTTTATTCTCCAACAATGACCGGCTCGCTGTACATTATCCCTTACTTAAAGGTTTAAGTGCAAATTATTACTTGCAATTGCATCAAGAACATTTATTTACTCCTTAAATTTAAGTTTATACAAAACTTTTAATAACTGGTGTGTCTACCTGATTGAAGTGTATTAATAAGTATCCTTTGACTGCAGATATGCCATTTACCCCCATTTTATGCTTGGAACATGTGATACATTTCTTAATGTAGACCATTGACTATACCTGCTACAGCTACATATCATATATTGCTGGATTCAGCACAGTCATACCATTCCAGAAAATCCTGATTGGTGTTTCTAGGACAATCCCAGCCAAAGCTAACTAAAAGTAAATGAATACATTCATCATAGACCTTCAAATTTGATACTTCCGCTTATTGTACTTATGTGTTTGTAGTACTGTATTTCCTCAACACATCAATATATTCACATTCTGTTTCTTCACACATGTAGAGGAACCCCCTGGCCATTATCACATCAAATTTGGGATCAATCAGAGCTAGCATTATGAAATTACATGAGCTTTGGTGTACCATCTCCCATTCGGCCTGGCTACATTTTGCGCTTTTTCTATTTATGGGTTATGTCACAATATCTGTCAATTTAACCATTTTTGCAGTAAAATATTTTTATACAAGAATCCATTTCATATATGGGAGACCTAGGAGAATATGAAAATCATTGTTGTGCTTTGTTCTACCTCCGGTAGGGGTATCTCAAAATTTTGGGTGTCTTCCCACAGGCCTACATACCCTCCAGTGTAGGTGAAAATATTCAGAGTTAAAAATGTTCGGTGTAAAATATACATTGTCAAAGTCCATGGACTCTTTCAGAGTTATTACAACAACAGCTAGAGTAAGATACACCCCAGTGTTGGTGAAAGTGTTCAGAGTTACAAGACTGGTGTACTCTGGAGAGTACAGAGCGCTCTGGAGAGTACAGAGCACTCTGTACTCTGGAGAGTACAGAGTGCTCTGTACTCTGGAGAGTACAGAGCACTCTGTACTCTGGAGAGCACTCTGTACTCTGGAGAGTACAGAGTGCTCTGTACTCTGGAGAGTACAGAGCGCTCTGTACTCTGGAGAGCACTCTGTACTCTGGAGAGTACAGAGTGCTCTGTACTCTGGAGAGTACAGAGCGCTCTGTACTCTGGAGAGCACTCTGTACTCTGGAGAGCACTCTGTACTCTGGAGAGTACAGAGCGCTCTGTACTCTGGAGAGTACAGAGTGCTCTGTACTCTGGAGAGTACAGAGCACTCTGTACTCTGGAGAGCTCCTCTCCTCCTCCTCCTCATTTCAAAACGGACCAAGATGTTCTCAGCGCCATTTAGCACTCGTTGAAAGACTGAGGTAAGTTTCTCTTAATCACTTATTAAACCAAATTTGAGCATTTCAGCAGAAGCAGCATTTAAGGATAACTTTATATTGTTGTTCAACACTCCAGCTGGTTTTGTGTCTTAAAATACTGAGTTACACAGAGCTAACGTGACCATGTGGAAGGCTAGCTAAAATGTGTCAGCAACATTAAGCCAATTAACGCTGACCAGCTAATGTCAAACTATACTTGTAATGTCGGCAAGTCGCAATGTGGAGCAGTGACAGTTGTGTTCTTATTAATGTCCATAGATTACAGTAAAACACAAAGACTGCATGTGTAGGGAGTTGGCTGAACTAGCTAACTAGCTAACAAGCTATCCGGGGCTAACAGCTAACACGTGGCGGGTAAACACAAAGTTGTGATTGCTGATTGATTTCATCATAATATAAGAGAACACAAGCAAAGAATGTCATTTAAAAATAACTTTACTTATTGCTACTTAGGAGCATGATATTAATATTAACGCAATATTTTGTGATCAGAATTGAGAGACTGTTTATCAAGAATTGAAATGGCTGTTTTTACACATTTTGGTGTTCCTGGTTTGTCTTTGATCACCACTAAAACATCTTCCATGCTGTAAAACCCTGCTATATCATCATGTCTCACAGCAGAACTGTAGAAGAGGTAGAATGGCAGATTGCTGTGAGGCTGATGGCAACGCATTGTGCTAGTTCTTAATTGTCAACAAGTCTTCTGTAATTCCCTGATATAAGCTAACTGACTTTATTTCCCCTGTATTCCTTTTAATGTTACATGAAATTGTTCTACTTGTTTTTTCAGATATCCCCGTTATGTGCTGTGGTCCAGTGATGGTAAGTATCATTTTAGATAAGTTAATATTAACATTAGTCTATGTTTACACACATGTCAAAATGGTTTCTGCTTGCACGTCTCAGAGACTCCACTCAGTCCAGACAGTTACTTTGAATTTGAAATTAGACAAATTCTGATTGTGATTTTTAAAGCCCAAATCGAACAATACGATTATGCCAACAGGAGCTGATGCTACTGTCAGAGTAACTTTGTGTTGTAGATCATAACACAAATTCAGTTTTGCTTTTACAGATACCATCATGTTGATTAAAAACAAAATCAATAACGAACAGAAATATGTCAGGATCAGTGAACCGAGCTTGGAGGAATTCTTGAATGCTGGTAAGCCATCAGTCACACCCTTGATGATGCACGTCATTGTTCTGTTGGTTGAAAATAATTTCCATATCTCACTTTCTGGCAAGCTACCTTTTGGGCATTTCCAGAGGTCACAGCAATCAAGGGCTGACTTGTATTGGTCGGCTTAGTTGAGTTTGTTTCTCACCTAACTGGTATCTAGGGACAACTTTTTTTTAAGATGATTAATGAAAGTTGCCGGACAGCATGATCAGATTGGTGGTATGGTATCATATGGTATGACTCCCTGTTTGTGTTTTTTCCCTAAGCTTTCCTGAAGTTCTCCATCCCACCCGTCACCAAAGGCATCAGAGTATATGATGAGACGGGAACTGAGGTGGATACAGACGTCTTTGAAGAAGTAGCACAGCAGCCCAACGCTGGTGTATTTACTATCACATTTGACAACGGTAAACTTCTATCTTAATTCCCATTTCTTTCAGCATAGTCCAATGAATATTGAATAAGACTCAGTTACACGTTAAGGTTGTGATAAACTGACAAATGGTAGGTGTTTATTTTTCTCTCTTCCCTCTCTTTCCTGAACTACACGTAGATTCCCAGGGAACAAGTTCGTCCGGCTCTTCCGAGGGGACAACTTCGTCCGCCAGTCCACTGCTTGATGTCGTAACCAATTCAGTGCTGGATCTTTCAGGCTGCCGCCCTGATGATACGGTCATCCTGAAATTTGTATCCTGCGACTCTGATGATACAGTCATTCTAGATGATGATTACAGCCCTTCCAGAAAACGGCAGAAGGAAGATCAAGATGCCAAACGTGTAAGTTGATGTGTAAAATGTATGTTGTGATAGCTTCCTTTGAGGATTGCACACTTTTGATATTATTTTCCTGTGTATTTACTGTCAGCTCTCCAAGATTATTTAATTTTTAGTGAATATTGTCTTGTCTTCTGTCGTTTCACAGTTGGTTGAATCTGCGCTGGCCAAGAAACCTGATGGAGACTCTATTGTCAAGGAATACAACCGGACGAAAGGTCTGACTGACTCCTCACGGCGACAGATGATTAACATCCTTGCAGCAGAAATGACTGAAACTCATGGGTAATTCAGATGTCTTCAGCCTGGTATGTGTTGAGGTAGCTGATGAGATGCCAGTATTTTGTAAAATCAGGACTCTTATTGTGAAAGATGAACAAGTAATACTTACTGGCTCTGGTGTAGAAACCATTTGTTTTGATGAACATTACCATGCATTTAAAATTGTGTTTAAGCCATTACAGGCACTTAAGGTGTTTGATGTTCAAGAGTTGCTCTACTTCAGACCAGTGGATGTTCAAATGGCATATGGAACAACAGATTCCTCCCTTTTCATAGTTCCATATTGCCATCTAATGCTGCCTTGACCAGTGTTTTTAGTGTTAATTCAAAGTTGACGATTTTTCATATGGACCTTTATAGATCATTTAAGTGGCGTTTTAGGCAAAATTTAAGATGTTGATGTTTGCAATGTATCCTCTAGGGGGTAATCTAGGTAGCAGGATGCGATGGCCTTAAGGAATTTGGCTGTTTGTATGAAATTTAATTTATGAAACCCAACTTGAATATTTGATAACAGAGTAAAGTAATTTATTGATCATTACCATTTAGCAAGATCAAAAGTTGTTGGTTGTCTGGCTGAGGTAATCCTGCTTCCATATATATCCTAATGGAATTTTCTGTCGTCATTTGTATTTCCCTAAGGGTGGTTTGTTGTATTTTAGTGATGGTTGAAAAGGAGTTATTGTTATTCAACCTACAGACAACTGCCACCATACTGATAGATTCCAACCAAGATCTTTACAATTCAGCTATTAGAGCTGTCACTTTTCTTAAAGGAGAGATTTGCTAATTTTTAACCTATCTCAGTCTATCTGCATATAGTATGAAAAATGCCCGCATTTGTTGTAGACATTCTCTGGGGCACAGCGACATCGTTTGGCGTTTTTCACACTATATGCGGATAGATTGAGATAAGGTTGTAAATCGGCAAATCTCTCCTTTTAAAAATGTAATTTGAACACCTGCTGGAATAGAAAACCCACTAATCTCTGGGAAGTTGAAAGTCCAATAGTAAATCTAACTGCACTCCACATAGTGTTATAGATGGAATATTTTAAAGCCATTTTAGCATGTTTGAATAGTGTTTCAAATGAAAAATGTATTTATTTTTTGGCACTTGAGTTGGCAGCAGCAGTATAATGTATGAACATATAGTCAAATCTTCTAAAGCCAAATATGTCTCACCACTGGGGAAAAAAAATTCTGAATTTGGCCAATTACTAAAATCAACACAAACACACATGAAGGCAGGTGCACTCTCACATCACAACTCATTCAGTGGCCAATTCGATAATATTTTGGTATGAATCGGTTGGTAGATTCCAGATGATAGTGAAGTTTGTTCTGGGTTGAAAATAGCTGGAATTATCCTCTATGTGTATCCTCTGAAATGCACTTTAAACAATATTTTTCATTGTTAAGAGAAAATAGTTAAGATTTTACAATTTGAAATATACCATGTCTTCTAAGAACCCTGTTTTTCTTTTCATCTCTTAAACTGAAAGTGAAGTTTTATTGTTATGTAGCTCGTGTTGGTGTGAGCACATCTCAAACTACATTTGACCTGAGGATTAATGTCTTTATTTTTAATAAATTTGTATTAAGACATGGATATAATGGTGTTTATTGTTTCCCCCCTGCAAACATTTTTAGTTTTACCTGTTTTAAGTATCAGGTGGACATGGTAAAGTAGAAAATGCAAAACACTCAAAACTAATTCTGTTGAAGAATGCATTTTATTAGAAAAGAGCTTATTGTATGTGTTGAGGTAGCTGATGAGATGCCAGTATTTTGTAAAATCAGGACTCTTATTGTGAAAGAACAAGTAATACTTGGTGTTGGGTAAGAATAACACTTAAAGGGAGTAAGTACACGAGTAAATATGTTTTAACACTGGCAGGAGTCATTCAAAAATCAACACTGTTTGGAGTAATTTCTTAATCAACACTTAGTGTTAAGTTGGTTTAACACTCATGAAGAGTAAATTAATAAGAGTTAATTCTGATTAACACTTAAAAATTCAGTGTCAACTATAAATAACACTGAGTGTTATTTTCGTCATAGTGTAAAACTTGAGTAACACTTCTCAGTGTAGTGTAGTGTAAAATATTAACTCTTTCTAGAGTTGAATTGACTCTGAAAATTCAACACTATGTCCAGTGTTATTTTAACACTCTGTAGATAGGGACCATATGTTCACTGACTTAGTGTTAAAATTGACTCTAAGTGTTGGATTAACACTGTCGATTTTGCTGTGTACTCTTATCAACATGGAAGTGGGCAAATATGCTGCTTTATGCAAATGTCATGTAGCCAACCATTTGAGTTGGGACCGATTTTTAGGAAGATATTATTTTACGATATTCTTACTGCTGCAGTGTGACAGCCTTGGAAAAACTTGACTGGTACTTCTTTGCCCCTGAAACAATCTACCGCTTTCCCTTTATTCCCCCGTTGGTATGTCTGTTTTTAGCTCAGTCTCTGGGCCTGCTGCTATCAAATGAAAGCTAGCTAATCAGATTGTTAGAAGATCCTGTCCTGCTCTGCCCCGAGGGCATCGTAATGACAAATCACACACACACACTACCAAACACATCACTCACGGCACTTGCAACGACTTTACGACAGCACAAACTGCTGCCCTGCTGGCCAGATTTACCAAACATGCACCCTATCCCGGACGTTGTGAGTCATTGGGATGCATGTGGGTGAAGCCCTGACTGACTGACCTCCAAATAATGGCAGCTGGAGTAGACTAGTTTACCAGCCACAGCAAAACATTTGAAACTATAAGTGTAATTAGTGGTGAGTTCCTGTCCTTTTGTGTTTTTTAAAAAATCATGTTTCCCCTGTTCTCAGCTAGAGCATTAGGAGTTCAGCCAAGTAGCGATCCACTCGGCTGAAGTCAAACTTCTCACCTCCACACAGAAGAAAAATCTATCTCTGCCTCACTCTCTTTTCTCTCTGATCCACTGCTTTGTATTCTGCTTGTGCTATAGCAGCAGACTTGCTCATAGGTTGTGATTGTCACCTGCCTGCTGAGTTCTGCGTAGCCTCCAGAGAGGCAGCACTGCCCGAGACGCTCAGGAGGGGATTGAGCCTTCAGATTCAGAGAAGAATGATCTTGATAAAGGCAGCTGAAGTCTCTAGTGTATCCGCATTTTGACAAATAGTTCTGATATCATTTCTTTCACCTGATTCATTCATTCATCCGCACTACATTTAGAATTTGTTGTGGGATTGAATGAGTTCAGTATTTTGTGACGGATACATTACAATTGGTTGAAACTGATGGAAAGGATTAAGAATGTAATGAGAACTGTTTGAGAAAGGGTTTTATAGAGAGTTAAGAATATATCTGTAATAATTTTTGTGTACAATATTTGTAGATTCCATTTATAATTCATTGAAATTAGTATGTATAGTGTTATGGTTTAGAATGTCTAAAGGAACAGACCTGGACTAATTAAAGCTTCAGTAGGCAACAATTTTTTGGCATCATTGGTAAAGATTCCATAATAACCTTTAAGCATATTGTAATTCAAGTGCTCTGAGAGAAAGCTAGACTTCTGCACCTCCTCATGGCTCTGTTCTCAAGCTTTAAAAAATCTAGCATCTATCATGACGGAAGACTTTGGCCAATCACAAGTCATTTCCGAGAGAGAGAGCCCCTAAATCAAGCATGTCGACTTCTAAAATGGTACTGATCTGTCGCCAGCTATGTTGACCAGCATATTTGTCATGGTAGCTGCAATGACACATCGTACAGATACAGGTTATTGCAGACTATTAGCTTGTCTTTAAAACTTTTCGCAATAATGTGCAGCATTAATTTCTGAGGACGTACACAAACAATGCACAGATGCAGGATACGCAACGCAGCCATCATTTGTAGGCGTATATCTCCTGCTTAAAGTGGCAGTAGGCAGTATATTTTTTGGCATCATTGGGCAAAAATTCCATAATAACCTTTCAGCGTACTTCAGCTTTAAAAGCAGGGTAAACTTGTGTTTATTCAGAAATTGTTTCAGCATGGTGAAACACTCATGCAATTGTAATTTTGATCTAAATTCAGTCTTCCTCCTTACAAGCGTGTTGTGTTTGCAGCAGTCTTAATCTGTCTGTTTTCAGACACTGAAAAAACAAGCAGTGTAAATTGCTGACATTATTTTATGTTAATGGCGTACACACTTGGAACCTCATGCATAATTAATGCTTAAGCCCGTGAATACAGATAAACACATTTCGGTATTAGTATTTAATTATCCCTTGGTTCCCCATCAGGTTCAGGAGTGGTTCTGAGTCTGCTGCATCCAGCAGAGAGGACCAGAGAGGATCATGGCTGATTCTCTGTTTCCTCTTTTGTTACTTGTTCCTTGGTAGCTGTCATTAGAGGTTGGAGGAAAGGCACATGTGCTGTATTTCCTTGTAAGGGTCATGTTGCGACAAAGTCTTTTATAACTCCTACTTCCTTGTAATGGCTCAGTAGTTTCAAGAAAAAAGTAAAAGTACTAAGAAGAAGCATGGCATTGGCACTGATTGATTGGTGGTGATTACATGGCGACCTTTACATAAGTAGCTGCTGTTTTTGTACCCATTGCTCTCCAGCTTCTCTCTGGAAGTTTTTTTTTTTTCTGTTTAAAGCACATAGAGGGTGAAGTCTGGCATTGGTGCACAGTAGGAGTACTTTGCTAATAGCAGCACTCCGCTCACATCCATAATCCCTTTGTAGAGCTGCAACCAACACCAAGATGCCATTTATCAATTCTACTGAAATAAACCACAGTGGACCTGTTTATTGCTTATAGTGCTACAATACAATTTGCCATGCTTGTTGAGAGCATGCTTTGGGCATGTAGAGCTACTAAATTATCCATGTGTGTTTGCGAAATGACACACCTCGTCTTCGGTTATGGAACAGAAGGACAAAGGCTTTCTTGAAGTGATCATTAAGGACTGATTGTCTAATGCTTGTTCCCTGTCACCTTGTCTCCCAGCCAGACTCAGATTGACATTGAACAATGTTAGTGTCTGGGCTGACAGGGCGAGGATGGTGAGAGGGGAGTTGTTCTGTTGCAGAGTGATAGACCGAATCCTGAGATGGCTGCAGCTTACTGAAGCTATAATTGTAATGGAGATGTACTGAGGTAGTGGAGCTGCTGCTGCGTCTTTAACTATAGGTCAGACTGCAGCTGTGCGGCCTAGTGGTCACCACAGCTATCCCGCCAAAACACACACACATACACACACAAACAGACACGCTCCTGTTGAATTTTCCAATCTCTTATAGCTGCAAGATTCATTTTTGTATTTTGTCTGAGTAGCTGCATAGGAAGCAATGAAGAGTGCGGTTGCCATGGGTAACGCAAAGGTGCATGCTGTTTGGGTTGGAG
This sequence comes from Sebastes fasciatus, assembly GCF_043250625.1. Lineage (NCBI taxonomy): Eukaryota > Metazoa > Chordata > Actinopteri > Perciformes > Sebastidae > Sebastes > Sebastes fasciatus. The sequence continues at coordinate 9,309,783 of NC_133796.1, forward strand.
GTAATTAGCAGAGGGTGGAGTTTGTGAGGGTCTTTACTCAAGGAAGACAAGGAGCAACGTGTTTTAGTCAATCACTTAAAGAAACATCATTAATTAATCTTCACTTTAATAAGAATAAGAACATTTTTCCTTTTTTCCCCACATCGTTGAGTCAATGCTCTCAAGATAGATTTGTGATCTCAGAGGGGCTTGATGAATTTAAATTTAATTGAAAATACTCTTTCAAACCCCAACAACAACAATCAATCTTGTCCTGCCAAAGTGTTTTAAAGAAGCAAGTCCTCATACCTAAACAGCTAAATGGGTGGTTTCTCTGGTCTCCAAAATGATCTTTTTGACCATTATAAACCATTCGTATGGGTCTTTCTTGATCTGCCACCTCTGTGGTTAAAGGGGCAGTAGGCAGAATATTTTTGGCATCATTGGGCAAAAATTCCATAATAACCTTTCAGCATGTTGTAATTCAAGTGTTCTGAGAGAAAACTAGACTTCTGCACCTCCTCATGGCTCTGTTAACAGGCTTTAGAAAATCTAGCCCGTGACGGAAAACTTTGACCAATCACAGGTCATTTCAGAGAGAGAGCGTTCCTATTGGCTGTGTTCCGGTCATGTGACCGGCGCTTGGCGTTCCTTCAAGATATCTCAACATGGCTGCCGGGTCACAAACCTTCTCATTTTACAGCTAAACCGTGCACTACAAGATGATTCTGAGAACATTTGAGGGGAGAAATAGGCATTAACGTACCATAATATTAATTCATATTTGATCAGCGCTGCCTAGTTTGACCGTTTGGTAAGAGTTCTTGAGTGATTGACAGCCGGCTCTCATAGACAGCAGATGGACAGCAGATCCCAGGTCAACTCTGCCTGCTTGTTTTTCTCCGGTCTGTGAAATCTTGCAGATGTCGTTAGGAGCACCGGAGGACACAGAGGCAAATGATTTTTTTCAGGTTACCTGTTTCATGTACTACTGTCACGACCGTTTTATAAAAATAACTTTTTTTAATCATATTTGCTCCAATCTCGCCTACTGAACCTTTATGGTTTGGTTCAATTTAATCTACTAAAACTACTTGAATAGGTTAAAGAACAACAATGGACATATTTTTGTCCAGAATGTATAATGACTGCTTGAACACGGTCTCTAAAGTTTTTATTATATGTCTTATCACCTTGTGACTAACTAGTGATGCAGTAGCCTACAGTAGTTGCGTTTTTGCCGGTATCGTGTGTAGCGGTCTCCACTGCCCCACTCAAAGCCACTCCAGGCCGCTCACGCTCAACTCATACAATGTCTGTCATCATATTTTTTTTACAAAATTTTCAATTTCAATAAAGTGATTCATCAGATTAAATGAGTTAGCCTTTTTTTTTTATTGAATAAACTTTCTTTAATGAAATTAACCTGTCAGTTTCGTTAGATTGCTGCTAGACCGCCCCGTTAGGTGCGTTCTGCATGCCTCCCTTTGTGTGTGGCAAGCTGGAGAGCAAATAGTTTTTTGACCGCAGTGAAAAGTAGTTTTTGAAAGGCTAAACGGCAACAAGTATGAATTGAAGCAGAATATTTTGTTGGATAAAATGTTTTGAATTTTGGAAATGATTACATCTTTCTTTTTTCAATACATTTTAAAAAGGCTCTGGAGCTTTTGGAAATGTTTGGATCACACGAGTCAGAAACAATCCTTCGGAGCCACCACTGGAATCCATTTCTACAAATAGTATAATAAATATTAGTCTGTAGCTTTCTTGGAAGACAGGGGTCTTTAGCCTGTCACTTCATTTTAAATACATAACATTTGTGTAGTACAGTTATGCTGATGTGTTCTTCACAGTAATAAGCAGCTAACTGAGTCCAGAAAGGGCTGCTTCAGTTGCTGATGTGTGAACAGCGTATGACGTAAGAGCTTTAATCCATCAGCCATTATGACAATAACAGCACACAGAAGTAATTGCAGTATGTGCTGTCTCCATGGAGCTGTTATTCTTTTCTATTATCACTGTCCCTCCTTCTTTTATCTCGTAGGTTGTTGATTCATGAAACCAACAAGCATAAATATAATGAGAGGAACATGGCCAGCATTAATGGAACGGTGTTTGAATTAATCATAAACTGTATAAGCAGAGCAGGGGCGTTAATATAGACAGTTGGGGCTGTAGAGAGAGCTATTCCCAAAACAATAGTAACTTATTCGACTGTAAAATGAAATACATTGTTGGTAAAATATATGCAGTATATACGCCTAATTGTGTGTGTGTGTGTGTGTGTGTGTGTGTGTGTGTGCTTCATAACTAGTAACTAGTGCACACCAGGACCCGTCATAATAGCATGCACCGCGGCCCGTCGTAACTACTTTGCACCACTGCACCGTGGCCTCGTTTTTTTGGTGCAATAAAGGAATTGTAGTTTTGCTTTTGTTGGAGTTTACTGACTTCCAAAATTTAGGATAGAAACGTGTTTTGCTTGAGTCAAAATTATGGCACCGATTTAAACTTCAGATTAAGGTTGTTAAATGATTTTGACAAGGGTTTGTTCAACAAAGGCTTCAAGCCACATTTAATGGGAACTGAACACAGACTTTGTTCTCACCACAGCCAGACTACATTTCGAGACATTATGCTCATTTTATAACCATGGTGCGACCAGACTCAAATGTCATCACATCTTTCATTGCGCTGATTATGCTGAAATAACCTCATCCCTTCTGAGTGTTAAAAAGCTGATCTGGAAGAGAAAAGTCCAGAAAACTGATGTTTTGTGGCATCGGTTGAGCTTGAAGGTGTGAACACTTCTCAGTCAGAGCCTTTAACAATCATACCGCTCTGACAGTTATTCCCTTATGACCCTGGCAGAGCCCAATGATTACTGCTTTATTTAGAAACACTCCACTTCTTCCTGCATTGCGCCGGTTCAGCTGATGAAAAAGTGCTGTTGTGCTTTAGCTAAAAGATCCTTTACTAACAAGCTTGATGTTTTATTTATAAGCTCTAGGTGTTGTTCAGGCCACGATTTAATGTGTTTTTATGTTAGTGAGAGATGTATGAGGTTTGGTCCAATCCAATCCTAAATGTGGTTGTTGTTTTACCAGGTTTGAACACTGCCAACCAACATGATTTAGCATGTCAACTTTACTATTAGTGCATGTCATAGGCACTGATGGAAACAGTAATATTCTTTGGGTGAAAATGCCAGATTACTGTACAGACTACCACAGACTACTGTATTATACACTATAATATACACTACTATATTCAGCACTCGTGCACTACCATTGGCACACTGTCACGTCACTGCTGTACTTATGTTATCTTATTTTTATTTTATTTTACTTTATTCTATTTGATTTTATCTCTTTTTAAGGTGTACTGGTGTTGGGACGTGTTGTTTAAGCTACTGGATGCCTAAATTTCCTTCGGGATCAATAAAGAGTCTAGCCAAATGCTGATTGTCCAGCACATTTCAGTTAAATCTGTTTGCAATTTGTTGATGTATATCCCTGACAACAATAAACAGACAAACAGGTAGAGATGAAAAGAGAAGATCTCCTTCCTAACTCTTGGTGGAGCTGTTGTGTAAATTGTCTGCCTATGTCACGCTGCTAGACAGCCCGCTGTTCAGTCACTGCAGCATTAAGCATTTGCAAAGTGCCTGCTCTAGTTATTGTACCATAGAAACACACTAGTAAGTTTTCAATATCTGTTACATCTTCAGAAATGTCACATCCCAGTCTTCTGATCTTCATATTTGACTAATTTCAGTTTTCTCCTCCCACTATAACCTTCTTTACATTCACACTTCAGATGCAACACTGACACTTGTGGTAACACTTCATTTTACAGATCCGCAAATGTTATTGTAATTAGGTGATAATTAGCAAGTAACCTATTTGAAATTTCTTTAAAATTACTGCCAAATTACCCCAATTTGTACCTCAAAATGTATCGAAAATTACTTTATTATAAACATTATTTAATAATTATATGCTAAAATAGCATATTATGGTTAAAATAGGGCCCTTAGGCTTGAGAAGCAGCTTTGCGCTGCAAAACTAATAGAAGACATTTCTGATCAGGCACAAATCTCACCATTCTGTGACTTATTGTCTACACAAAAGTAACCTGGTAGCTAATGTAATGATTCAGGGAGTTTTTAAAGAAATTTCAAATAAGTTTTTTGCTAATTATTATCTATTTACCAGCAGACATGGGAATAAAGCATATGAATTCACTTTGTATTCTTTTCCTGGAAATGTATTAAATAAATTGCCAGCTATTGGGAAATAGCGGTACATAATTATTAAATAATGTTTATAATAAATTAATTTTTGATAGATTTTGAGGTAAATATTGGGGTAATTTGGCAGTAATCACAAAGAAATTTAAAATTGGTTACTTGCTAATTATCACCTAATTACCATGAAATTTGCGGAGCAGTAAAATGAAGTGTTACCACACTTGCAAATCTTTCGTATTCCCAGCACTTGAATCAAGGAGTAGAAAGTTTCAGAAATGAGGTGCACAAGCCAAATAAATCTACCCGTTCGTACGATTGGTAGTACTAGCAGGGCTTTAACATCTTTGACACGACAGGAAGACATTTGATTTAGTGTTCATATTCAAAATGTTGCTGAACGGCGCTTAAGCAATCTGTTTATGACCAGTAACAGGTTAATGTACCCGAGCTGATCTCTACTTCCTGTTGTGACTAGCCCAATGCTAAACACCTGCTGATGTGACTGCTGGAATAGACCTTTAAGTTTATACACTTATTCATGCACACACACACACACACATACACACACACACACACACACACACGCACACACGCACACGCACACACACACACACACACTCATAAACTTGATGCTTATAAAATACTAATGTATGACCACTACTTAAGAATGTAATTTGCAGATCGAGGGGTGTAGGCTGTTTTGGCCCATGCTTTGTCCAAACATGTATTCACCGGGTATTTCTATAAACTGGACTATGTTTACCCATTTTTTAATAATCAGATCGAAACTTCAAAACATAGGACTTACTAACAGTTATTCCTACACATAATATCACTGAGAGAATAGTATTCAGTCTGGTTGGGTAGACTGTAGAGGTTTCAACCTTTTTTACAACAATTTACGACATCACAGGATAAATGAGTAAGATAAGATGAGTTGTCGAATCATGAGGTTGTGACTTTAAAGCATTTCTTTGCATTAGGTGCAAAAAAAGAAGGTGCATCTAGCCAAACCTAATGTGTTCTAATACAATAAATCTTGCCTTCATGAAGGTTATAATATTGAGCTTTTCAGAGGTGTTGATTGGAGGCAGTAGATTGTGGTGCTTTTGAAGTGCATTGTGATATAATGAGAGGTATTTCTAATATTTAGGCCACTCCATTTATGACAAAGGGTACACTTTTTGGCTGACCTTTTCTGAGGGTAGTTTCAATGATGCAATGTTTTAAGATCTCCTCCAATCTTACTGCATGTATTTCCACCACTGTGTAATTTAACCAAACCATTGAACACGATTCCGCTCTTATCACATTCCAGTGCCCGTTGCTGCTATGGGCCTTTCTCTCTTTCATTTACAAAATACAATGCCTCAGGCACTACTTCAGAAATAATTGGGAAAGGAGATGACGCATGCAGTTGTATTCCCAGGAGCCCAGTGTTTTTGGATAAGGAGGAGTGAGAACTAGGCAATCCTGAGGTAATAGAAGTTTGAAATGGAGCTGTGTGAGCTACTGTAGTGAGTCTGTCCCCAGGGTGTCATCTTTGTCTGCCGTAGTCATGATGGTTGTGGCCGTCGCAACAGTAAAAATCAGCAGATACCCTGACACTTTAAAGGACATGATGCAGGGAAAATGAGTCAGCCATTAGTGCAGTGATGTATGAATGAGCCGCATGACCATTGTAGTGCTGCATGTCACCCGTTATTCAACCTAAAAGCACCTTTCCTCACTACTACAGCACACACACTTACCTTCAGTGTGTTTGCGTCACATCAGTCTGTTCACCTTCTTTGCTAATCATTTGGGTTCAGTTAAGTTTTTCAGCCTACGTGTTATTAGTATTTGTATTTTTAATTTAATGTCCTTTATGTGGCCCGATCAGCTTGCACTTGACTGACTGACTTCCTTGTCTTCTCTCTTCTCTTTGCTCCTCCAGGGAAATAGAGGAAGAGTTGGAGATGGTGTGGCAGGCAGCAACCAGGGAGAACCAGCAGATCTGCACCTCTAATCAAAGCCCTGAGCTCCAGAGAAGGTCCACATTTAAATCAGACTCAGATCACCAAAACAACTCCTTGGACGAGAAGCATAAGCACGGGCTGGATTTCTATTGCTAAGATTCTTGGAGCCATAAACCATTGGTGTGTTCACTCATAAGATAGACCGGGTACATAACTACATTAGTTACAGTCCTGAACATGTCAACGTACAAGCATCTGTCCAATTGACTTTCTTTGCAGATAAAACCTTAAATTTGCACCATCCTCTGTAACAAACTCATAACTGTATTTAACTACATTGTAAGCACAATTCTCTGGTGTTCAAGTTCACTTCACACTTTTTTGTCCTGTAAGGAAAACTTGGTTCGGAAACGAGGACTGCAGTAAAACATATAAAACATGAGAGGGGCAAGAAATGATAATAAAACAGCTCACTTTATTACACAGCTCAGTTTTAACAGTGTGGCCAAATATACCTGACATCATTCTGGGTAGTCAAAAAGCCATTTTATGAAGATTTTTAATTTATTTTGTATTTTTAAATTCGTCTCAGGGTTTTATAGACCGTGCCAACTAGTATAATAGATCAACAAGTCTACCCAATGAATGTGTCCCAAAAGAACATAGCCAACGCTGCCATCTTCTGGGCACATATGATAATGGTATTATCACCGTCACAGTGGCAACGTTACGTGGTACAGAACAGGTGGACATGGAAAAGGTACAGGTACAGGTAAAGTAGTATGCTCAAAATGACATTAGGTGATTTATCTGTAGCAGATACTGTTGATGGTATTACAGGGAATTTCCTGAAAAAAAGATAAAATAGGTGTTTATGCACTAAGAAATGCATGTATATTTATATGTGCTTGGCTCATACTATTATTTCTACAGATTATATTTTGAGGCATGGCTGATTTAGCGGAATTTTTACTTTTTACTTGATTTTGACTTGTAATTAAATCTGCTTTAGACACAGAGGAAGTGACTGGAAGTGTTATTTATTGGAATAGTTTGTATATGAATAATTGTTTTTCCACTACAAAGTAGTAGTGATACCAGTGAAACCAGTGGACTGTTATTGTTGGTCCCTATTAAATACAAGACCTAGCACTAACCATTGACGAAGAACGTGACACATAACAGATTTTTCTTTGACTGAGACACGATAACATCAGCTCAAACAAAGAGAACATTTTGAAAATCAGCTTAACTAACTTGTAAAACTGATGTATTATATTACAGATGTATTATATAGTATACATTATAACACATACAGGTGTTACACCTAATCAGAAATACATCATACATTTTGCATGTAAGGTTGTAAAGTATCTCTTTTTGTATTCATATTGTGTATTTTACTGTGCAGTAACAAGGGTCAATGAACTCATCTTCAATGACTGTGCATGTAGTTTGGCTGTACTGTAACTAGTTAACTTTGACACAGTGTGAATAGAGGTGAGAGGCAGATGGGAGGGGGATTCCTGTAATTCATATACACATTCACATGTATTTTCAGATTATGACGCATGAAAGACTGGTAGGCTATTCAAGATTCAAGTTATTTATTGTTATATGCACATTTGCACAGGCAACGATGACAGAGAAGCAGTTGTGAAAATCTTAGAGCTCAGGCTCCCTCCAACAATGATCTAAATATAGGGATTAAAATATAAAATATAAATACAATAATATACATATATATATATGTCATAGACAGTAAGTGCAAAATGAATAAACTGTAAACAGGGATGTAGTTAAGTATAGTATAAGTATAGAATTGTATAGTATAGTATTGTATAGTATATAGTATCACGCTCACATACACATTCACACTTACAGGTGATTTAGAGTTAACAACTAACCTAACCACCTTTTCTTTGGACTGTGGGAGGAAACCGGAGAAAAAAAGATACATACTGTATATATATGTGTACAGCGATGTAAACAGTGTCAAAGGGCTGAGCCTGATGCTGCGGGGCCGTCCAGCAGGCGTCCTGCTGACCCAGTATTAACACTCAATTACATTATATTTTAATAAGGCTGTGTTTTCATTTCCCCTGACATACACCACTGTTTTGAAAGATTCCAATGCTCGCTCAAAGTTTGATATCAGTATTCTGCCATGTTGTTAGTAAAACTTCATAACCTTTCATGCAATACGGCTACATTTTTGATATTTGACCGAGTAAAGTATTTTGATCCCACTTGTAATACCTTGTGACTTGTCATAACAGTTATGATACATAACACATCCTAAAACATCCTGAGTGATTATCAACTCTTGTGATGACTGACGATTGTGTTGTAATGCGTTATGAAGCTTCAAACACATCATAATCATAACAACGTTACACTGTTACACAGCAGAATGAGAAATGATTACAGCCTCCGTGTTGATGCTGTTAAAATTATCTGGTAAATTCAGCTTCCATTCATCCATCTTCAACCGCTTATCCGGGATCGGGTCGCGGGGGCAACAGCTCCAGCAGGGGACCCCAAACTTCCCTTTCCCGGGCCACATTAACCAGCTCTGACTGGGGGATCCCGAGGCGTTCCCAGGCCAGAGTAGAGATATAATCTCTCCATCTAGTCCTGGGTTTTCCCCGTGGTCTCCTCCCAGCTGGTCGTGCCTGGAACACCTCCCAAGGGAGGCGCCCAGGAGGCATCCGTGCTAGATGCCCGAACCACCTCAACTGGCTCCTTTCGACGCAAAGGAGCAAGGACTCTACTCCGAGTCCCTCACGGATGACTGAGCTTCTTACCCTATCTCTAAGGGAGACGCCAGCCACCCTCCTGAGGAAACCCATTTCGGCCGCTTGCACCCGCGACCTCGTTCTTTCGGTCATGACCCAACCCTCATGACCATAGGTGAGAGTAGGAACGAAGATTGAACGGTAGATCGAGAGCTTTGCCTTCCGGCTCAGCTCTCTTTTCGTCACAACGGTGCGGTAAAGCGAATGCAATACCGCCCCTGCTGCTCCGATTCTCCGACCAATCTCACGTTCCATCGTCCCCTCACTCGCGAACAAGACCCCGAGATACTTAAACTCCTTCACTTGGGGTAAGGACTCATTCCCTACCCGGAGTAGGCAAACCACCGGTTTCCTGCTGAGAACCATGGCCTCAGATTTAGAGGTGCTGATTCTCATCCCGACTGCGTCACACTCGGCTGCGAACCGATCCAGTGAGTGCTGGAGGTCGCAGACCGATGATGCCAACAGGACCACATCATCTGCAAAAAGCAGCGATGAGATCCTCAGCACACCGATCTGCAAACCCTCCTCCACCCGACTACGCCTCGATATCCTGTCCATGAATATCACGAACAGGATTGGTGACAAAGCGCAGCCCTGGCGGAGGCCAACCCCCACCGGAAACGAGTCCGACTTATTGCCGAGGATCCGAACACAGCTCTCGCTTTGGGCGTACAGGGATTGGATGGCCCTGAGAAGTGCCCCCCTCACCCCATACTCCCGCAGCACCCCCCACAGTATCTCCCGGGGGACCCGGTCATATGCCTTCTCCAAGTCCACAAAACACATGTAGACTGGATGGGCATACTCCCAGGCCCCCTCCAGGATCCTTGCGAGAGTGAAAAGCTGGTCCGTTGTTCCACGGCCAGGACGGAATCCGCATTGTTCCTCTTCGATCTGAGGTTCGACTATCGGCCGAACCCTCCTTTCCAGCACCTTGGAGTAGACTTTACCAGGGAGGCTGAGCAGTGTGATACCCCTGTAATTGGCACACACTCTCTGGTCCCCCTTTTTGAAAAGGGGAACCACCACCCCGGTCTGCCACTCCTTAGGCACTGTCACCGACTTCCACGCGGTGTTGAAGAGACGTGTCATCCAAGACAGCCCCTCCCCACCCAGAGCCTTCAGCATTTCTGGGCGGATCTCATCAACCCCCGGGGCTTTGCCACTGTGGAGTTGTTTGACTACCTCAGTGACTTCCACCAGGGTAATTGATGATGGTCCCCCATCAGCTTCCAGCTCTGCCTCTACCATAGAGGGCGTATTGGTCGGATTCAGAAGTTCCTCAAAGTGCTCCTTCCACCGCCCGATTACCTCCTCAGTTGAGGTCAACAGTGTCCCATCCTTACTGTACACAGCTTGGATGGTTCCCCGTTTCCCCCTCCTAAGGTGCCGGATGGTTTTCCAGAAGCACTTTGGTGCCGACCGAAAGTCCTTCTCCATGGCTGCTCCGAACTCCTCCCACACCCGCTGCTTTGCCTCCGTCACGGCAGTGGCTGCTGCTCTTCGGGCCCGTCGGTACCCTGCAACTGCCTCCGGAGACCTCCGAGATAACATATCCCGGAAGGCCTCCTTCTTCAGTCGGACGGCTTCCCTGACCACCGGTGTCCACCACGGTGTTCGAGGGTTGCCGCCCCTTGAGGCACCTAAGACCTTAAAACCACAGCTCACCGCCGCAGCTTCAGCAATGGAAGCTTTGAACATCGTCCACTCGGGTTCAATGCCCCCAACCTCCACAGGGATGCCAGAAAAGCTCCGCCGGAGGTGTGAGTTGAAGATCTCTCGGACAGGGGCCTCCTCCAGACGTTCCCAGTTCACCCTCACTACGCGTTTGGGCTTACCAGGTCTGTCCAGAGTCTTCCCCCACCCTCTGACCCAACTCACCACCAGATGGTGATCAGTTGACAGCTCCGCCCCTCTCTTCACCCGAGTGTCCAAAACATGCGGCCTCAGATCAGATGATACGATTACAAAATCGATCATCGACCTTCGGCCTAGGGTGCTCTGGTACCACGTACACTTATGAGCATCCTTATGTTCGAACATGGTGTTCGTTATGGACAATCCATGACTAGCACAGAAGTCCAACAACAAACGACCACTCGGGTTTAGATCAGGGAGGCCGTTCCTCCCAATCACGCCACTCCAGGTGTCTCCATCGTTGCCCACGTGCGCGTTGAAGTCTCCCAGGAGAACTATGGAGTCCCCCACTGGAGCCCCATACAGGACTCCATTCAGGGTCTCCAAGAAGGCCGAATACTCCGAACTGCTGTTTGGTGCATACGCACAAACAACAGTCAGAGTTTCCCCCCCCATAACCCGAAGGCGTAGGGAGGCGACCCTCTCGTCCACCGGGGTAAACTCCAACGTAGCGGCACTCAGCCGGGGATTTGTGAGTATCCCCACACCCGCCCGGCGCCTCACACCATGGGCAACTCCAGAGAAGAATAGAGTCCAACCCCTATCCAAGAGTACGGTTCCAGAACCGAGGCTGTGCGTAGAGGTAAGCCCCACCAGATCCAACTGGTAGCGCTCCACCTCCCGCACAAGCTCCGGCTCCTTCCCCCACAGAGAGGTGACGTTCCACGTCCCCAGAGCCAGCCTCTGCCGCCCGGGTCCAGTCCGTCGAGGTCCCTGGCCTTCACTGCCACCCGTGTGGCAGCGCACCCGACCCAAGCGGTTCTTCCCGCAGGTGGTGAGCCCACAGGATGGAGAGGAGGGGGGTGCCACGTTCCTTTTTCGGGGTATCCCCGGCCGGGCTCCGTGGCAAGCCCGGCCACCAGACGCTCGTTGACGGGCCCTCCGTCTGGGCCTGGCTCCAGACGTGGGCCCCGGGCAGCCTCCGTGTTGATGCTGTTAAAATTATCTGGTAAATTCAGCTTCAAGCAATATTTCTAATTAAAATCTCTTGTTGACGAGTAGAAGTGTGACTTTTCCATGCTGGCTGCCCTCCGCACAGGACAACATGAAGGAAGCCTATTCTTTGGAGAGGAACGATACTCGAGGAGTCTCTTTTGTAAGTATAGAACAAACAGCAGCTTCCACCAGAACACTCCTGCCCTCTTCACATGTTGCTTTCACTGCCTGAGATCTTTTCCTCTCCTATTATTTCTCCTGCATCCTGTGTTTTTGTTGCGGATTTGTTTGATCCACTTTTTGAGACTCTTTAGCACGAATATTTACAAAAGTCTCTCTCTCTCTACCATCTCTGTCCAACTCTGCCTTTCTGTCTGATTGTTTCACTCTGTCTCTTTGAATCTGTGACTCTTAAGACAGAAGGTGGTATCCTACAGAGAACTGTACCTGTGGTCTCCAGTCCAGAACATAATGATTTGGACAACAGAGAAAAAGCCTACCCTACCCTATTCGGAAAATACAGCCAGAGCCTTCAGACCCTCAAACCCTTCCGCTGGTCCTCATCCCAGTCAGTGCCATTGATGACATAATTTTTCTGTTTTTAGACACTTATATATCATTTGATAAATAATTTTAAGGTAACATGTTTACTACATATTTTTACCCATTGCATATTGGGTGATGTTTCCATGTCTAGGTCCCACCCTCTGGACAGTGCAGGTTTCTTTTCCTTTGCAACCTTTGCCTGGATGATCCCCATGATGTGGGACCTGTTCAGGAATAAGTTGGACATGAGCTCTCTCAACCTGTCTCCTTTGGATGTAGCCGACGCCAGCGTAGAAAGGTCTGACACATTGCAGTATATTTATAGACATGACACATGACAAGCCTAGTTGCTGAAATTCATATCTGGAAAACGTGTGTAGTGCATCTCATGAGTGTTACTGTTTTACTTTAATAACAAGGCTGATTGTGTGCGTTGTGCTCAGGTTCCACAGACTCTGGCAGGAAGAATTGGCAAAGGTGGGCCTGGAGAAGGCCTCTGTGGTTCGAGTGATCCTTCGCTTTCAAAGAACCAGGCTGATTCTGTCTGTCCTCGTTGGTTACCTTGCCATGGTGACAATTTTTCTGGGCCCGGTAATTTTATTTGAATTTTAATATCAACAGCACGAGTGTTTCCTTTATTGACAGGATCCAGTGGCATTCTCTGAAGTTTGTCCTAATATCACATTCATTGTTAATGTGGTGGAGGAAGTATTATAATGTTTTTCTTAAGGAAATTATCAGTATAACATTATAATAAAAAAAATACTCCACTACAAGTAATATGATCACAAGATAAATGTGAGGGGGCGTGAGATGATTAATGGGATACAAAAGAAAAACAAAAACATTCTGCTACACAAATCTGTAGTCATATTTTGCACCTTTTGTAAAATATTGGAAAGTTTTACCTCTTTGAGCTTAGAACAATTGTTTAAATGAAACCATGTGAGACGTTTAGAGGGTGCACATGCTAACAACTCATAGATATACTGTATTAAACATGACAAGGGGCCCCAGGGCACTGCTTTTTTGTAAGGTGTCACAAGCCAAAAATATTGGAAACAACTGGTTTACTCTTTAAAAATGTTGGGAACGAGTAGAAGCAGGTGTGGTTATCAGCAAATATCAAAGATAATTATTAATATCAATAAAATATTAGTATTAATAAAACTCAATCAATTGATATTAATACTAACGAGGCACCAAAATTATGTAGGTGCATAAACAGACATTACAACAAAGCTCTCAATAACATCAAATCAAATCAATACATGTAGGTTACCATTGACAGAAGTTAAAGTTAAATAGTCTTCCTTAGCTATGTGCCATTACTGTGCTAATGCTGTGCTATGCTAGGCCCAGTGACATTTCCAAGTCCGTGGAGGAAAAGAGAGGATCCGGTGTCAAATGATGCAATCTCCGCTGTGCTGCGTCCTGATTATCGCTTCAGTGTTTTGTTCTCGGTATACTCGTGTAGACCATAGAAATAGAACATTCCCATTCGAATCAACATAGCAGGATGGTCAAAGCAGCGGCCATTTTTATGTGTATCGTGATCATTTTAGATAGATTTTGAGGTAAATATAATAATTACATAGTAATTTGGCAGTAATTCCAAAGAAATTTCAAATAGTTTAGATGCTTATTATCACCTAATTACCATGACTGATTTGCAGACCTGTAAAAAGTGTTACCTTGAATTGATAAAAATGTGTGGGAATTGCAGGGCATGCAAAGAAATGCAACTAAATGTCATGGATATCATATCATATATATCATGGAAAACTCACTTTTTCAGTGTTTGTGCACACACATTTGGGTATCTGGAGTCCCTACCAACCCACAAACTGTGAAATAAGACAACCCACTCAGTTTTTTTAGCACTGTATAGATCAGGAAACATGTGATTCAACAAGCCATTCGGATTTGTTTCCCTTTCCTATGTCACATGTGGGCTCATTATATACCGCCCCCAATCTGAGTATCTCCACCCATGACTTGAGAACTATACCTATGTAAAGGTGCACCGTATTTTTCTCACAAGCCAATCAGAGCAGACAGGGCATTTTCGGGAGGGGGGGGGGGCTTAAAGAGACAGGAGCTAAAACGGAGCACTTCAGATGGAGGGTGAATACAGGTATATTCAGACAGACAGTAAAAATAAAGTGTAAACATGTTCTGGTAGAAACCCAAAATACCAGTATGGACTTGAAAATGAGCAGGATATGTCCCCTTTAAGTCTTTATGGATGACATCACACATGTTTTGTGACTGATAAAATGAATGGTTGTTTAATGTTTAATGCTCTTCTGTGTTTTACAAACCTCTCTGTCCTCTCAGTCTTTTCTGGTCCATGCGATCCTAATCTATGTTGAGGACCCAGAGAAGTCCACAGTAACCTATGGTGTTGGCATGGCCTTCGCTTTGTTCACCTCAGAGTTCTGCAAAGCCTTCACATTCTCCTTGATGTGGGCGTTGAACCTGCGCACTGCAGTCAGACTGAAGGGTGCCTTCTCTTCAGTGGCCTTTGAGAAAGTCATCTCTCTGCGGGTGCACAGCGGCATTTCAACGGGAGAGGTAAAGACTGGGTTACATACATAAGGGTTAATGCTTATTTAATGCAGGGTGTCTACATTTCTCTAGGAAAGTGATCTTATACATCAGAATCAATCTCTCTCTCTCTCTCTCTCTCTCTCTCTCTCTCTCTCTCTCTCTCTCTCTCTCTCTCTCTCTCTCTCTCTCTCTCTCTCTCTCTCTCAGGCTAATGTGGTTATTTTTTTATGTGGTAGTTCTCTCTGTATCTGTATTAGAGTGTGTTAAATGAGTTGAGTATGCATTGTAGCATGTTGGGTATTTAAACAGAGACCAAAACTTCTTACCCTTTACCTACTATTACTTCATGTTCTTCTGCCAACAAGGAACAAGAACTTCAATAATATTAATAATATGTTGTGCTGGATATGTTGATCCAACTCAACAACAGTCACATGGGGAGAATGACTTACCAAGTCAATATGTGAATGGCTGTATGTGGGGCATGAAGAGTTTATATGCATTTGCGGATTACTCATAAAATCATACGACCAAAGCATCCTACGCGCCAATTGAATTGGTGTTACAGGGGACAAGTGTAGCTAGAAAAAAAAAAACGGTGGGTGTGCATTAGAAAAACTGGGTGTGCCACATGATCCAGGGGCGGACTGGGTCTGAAATTCAACCTAGGACTTTGAAATGGAGAGGCTCTTTGTGCGAGCACCCATAGTTTTTTTGGCTGCTTTAACACTAATACAGCCACCCCACCTGCCGCCTCAGTTTTGGACAATCTAATTAAAAAACAAAAAAATAACATATATACAGTATATATACTTGCAAAAAGCTCTTGCGAGACTCGTTGCCCGACGACCTATCCTAGCCTTAACAATTCAAGGTCAATGCCTTACCATTACTCTTCGAGGTCAATGCCTAACCTAAACTATCTTGCGGGAGTTTCGCAATTTGCGTCTTACCTTCTAACCACAACCCCGTTTTCTATCGGCCTCAGCAGCTTTCTGTGCAGCCTCTCCCGGTCCCGGTGTTACGTTGAGGTATGTTCCCCGTCGAATAGTGTTTCCCTCCTGTTAAATTGACAACCCCCCCTCCCCTCGGTAGTCAGCGTTATGTATGAGGTTTGGTTCAGGTTTAGGTAGGAGGAAAAATATATCGCCGGATAACAGTACTCGACACAATACCAGCCGCATGCTTCATGCAACGTCTACTAGTAGAAATATAGAACAGCTGCAGATGGATAATTGTTTTGTTTAGTAATATTAATTTTTTCGAGTAAGGCTATAACTAAACATTTATTCTGCATCTGATTGTTGGGTGTGCCAGCTGCCTCTTTGGGTGGCACGCCCGTGGCTACGCCATTGCAGAAGACTTATTTGCATAATGCATTTCTTGAATAATACATTTTGTTATCAAACTTTTTATTTGATATTATTGCATTTTTCTTCATTTTCTGCTTAACCTTGTTTTTAATCCTGTTTTGTAAATCCAAACTTCTTTGTCATAAATGTCTTGTGGAATTCACCTACTGTGACTGTTAGTTCAAGAAACATACCCTGGTAATGCAATCTTGGCAATGTGGATTACAGTCTTTCTCTCACTCTCTCCCTCTCTCTCCTGTACAGTTGATTAATGTTTTGACCAACGATGGCCAGAAATTATTTGAAGCAATATTGTTTGGGAGCCTTCTGATGAGCTTCCCAGTGCTCTTTACTGTGTGTATTGTCTATGCCTGCTACATTCTGGGCTACAGCGCACTGGCTGGAGTCTTCACCTACCTCATCATCATCCTCATACAGGTCTGTACATTAGAAACTTCACATATAGACATATTTTCAAAAGCAGTGTGAAATAAATCAAATCCGATTTTACTACTATCACAATCAGAGCTAAAAAGTGGCACTGTAATTATCAAAATGTATAAACAAATATCAAGTTTAATTAACTACTAGTTGGCAAATAATTATAGCTTTCTGTGTTACATGAGATATATTACTAACTAATTCAGCCACCAACGTGGACAACCCTAAAATATTTACTGCTTTGCAGCTTGTCTCCCGTTGTCACTAATTTTACCATTGTTTTTTTTTTGCTTTCAGGTTTGCTTGGGCAAGCTCACTCACGTCTTCAGAAGGAGAACCACTCTGATAACAGACAACCGTGTTCGCACTATGAATGAGATTCTCGACAGCATCAAACTTATCAAGATGTACGCCTGGGAAGATTCCTTTGAAAAGAAGATCGAGGGTATGAAGTTAGGCAGGCTGCATGTTGACTCATGACACATGTTGTTAATCTTTATTGTATACCAAATATTAGGGGAATCATTTATACAAACCAATCTAGTGTGCTACTTTCCATGTTTCATGGTTGAAGGGAAATTGTGTGCACCATTTACAGGAATCTGGAGATGGTGGGAATTGCCAACACAGATGGCGAAGTAGTTTAATTGAAACAGCATGTTTTAATTATTTTTTTATTAGTCTTTGATTGAAAATCACATAGCCATGTTGCCAGAGGCACCAGAGGCTGGATATGAGGCTGCAGCTGCCACATACTCTCCACCTTCACGTCACTTTGCTCATATAGAATGGTTTGCCAATATAGATGCAAAACAGGTATCTGATACGCCCTTGCCTCCGGCAGTCCATGCCCTGTGGGTGTGCAGCAATGTGCTTCTTGAAATGCATTAGAAGTTGCTGCAGCCATCAGCCTCTCTAACTTGTGACGTAGTTCATCGAGCGGCTTTTATTGAAAGTTGCGTGGTAATAACACGTATAACAAGTGAGATAGTCCTCTAAGAGAGGAAGGGAGGGGGTGGTGACTGGGTCAAACAAACACAGGACTTCCACCCAGTAGACGGCTGTTCGTGTCCTTTGGGAAACCAACAGTAAACATTGACTTTACGATTGTTATATAACATTGTTACAATTGATACCTAAAGTTACATAAGAAAGTCCAAAAAGGGAGTCGTGGCTAGAAGGTAACGTGCAAATTGTTTATACTTTTTGCGAGATGGTTAAGGTTGAGCATTAACCTCGAATAGTTAAGGTTGGCTTCAAACAGCCCCCAGTGCGTGCTGAAGATCACGGTCTGATGAAGCCAACAGAACCACATCATCTGCAAAGAGCAGAGACGCAATTCTTAGGTCCCCAAACCGGACACTCTCCTTCCTCCGGCTGCACCTTGAGATCGTAACAAGGGACAACCCTGGTGGAGGAACACGTTTACATGAAGCAGCATATTTGCCCACTCCAATGTTGATAAGAGTTGATTCAATATTTTAATCGATTGACAGCCCTAGTTATTAGTGCTCTGTGTGTCTGTCCGTTAGCGTGTCACACTTTCGTTTCCGGAGCAGAACTCGGAAACTATTTAACTTAGGAACTTCAAATTTGGTGAGATGGTTGACAGTGTGGTCTAGTTGTGCCTTTTCGGGGTTAGAAGTCCAGGGTGCCCACATTTTTCTTAAATTATTTCCAAAAGGGAAAGTTTGTTGCAAAACCTTTGGCAAACGTGTACAGAGAGCTCCTTAAATATCGAGCTTGTTTAAACACTTAGTTTCCACATATGGTTTTAGGAGAGGGACAAATAAGAATAGAAACACCTCTTTTAGAAGCCACCATATGTCTCTTCAACTCTGACCCAGGACCCCCAGGATCCTGCTGACCTAGCATTTGGCATATATTTACCTTGACCAGCTCTAAATCAGGAAGGCCCAAACAACAACTAACATTCCAATATACTCTCCTAATACAAACCCATACATGTAAATATGCTGCATCTAACAGCAGACACCTCACTACTTTAGCAGGGGTCAAGCAGTGAGCTTGTGAGCCATGCTCACTTTTGCCTTGTTACGTTGTCACATTATTACGTTGATCCATTTCTACGTTATTAACACATGATCTTTTTTCTAACCTGAACCAAGTAGTTTGATTGCCTAAACCTAACCGATCATTTTATGATCGTTTCACAAAATGAACCACGTGGCATTGCGCATTTCTGCAAGCGTGATGAGGCTGATATTACTTATTCACAAAACATATTTTTGGTTCAGAAACACCAAAATTCAACGTATCCAGTGGTTTGCAGAAATGTACAATACCAACCTTTTTTTATTTTCTGGTGACTGAATTGTTAAAAAACATTTTCTAGGTACTTTTGAGCAAATAACTTATCCCAAGTTGCTACAGTGAAGGTGCTCAGTGGACAACTGTGGGCTGAAATGTGATTGCACTGGGAGATCCATTTACCAGGAGAGGTAAAGTTAAAGAAAACAAAAACTATTATGTTGTCTCTCTTATAGGCTTAAGGAAAAAGGAGAAGAAAGAAATACGGAAGTTCGGTTACGTTATGAGTGCTAATATCAGCATCACCAGCATGAGCTCCACCATTGCCACCGTTATCACCTTCATTGTACACACTGCGTTCAACTTGAAGCTCAACACGTCTGATGTGAGTACCACAGCAGTGCAGCACATATAGTAATACAGCACAACAACCATTGCAAACATGCCCACTGTGTGATTTACGTGGTTAATAGAGGTGTATTGAAAAAAGAACATAGAGAGAAGTCTGTACGTAGTTGGACAGAACAAAAAGCTCTGTTCAATTACAGCGTGTATGGATCTGAGACATAAAATAAATATGTGTTTAGATGATTGTTTTGTTGCCACTTATTCATGATGAATTCACCTCTTTGTTTGTTTGTGCTTGCACTGAACCAGAGCAGGCTACAGACAAGTGCTGGTCACTAGAGCATTGTGGTCCATTTAAAACGTTCAGTATATATGACCTTGTCAGGGTTGTAGTGTAAGGTTGTGTTTGAGCATCATTCTTTGTTATTAACAGGCCTTTGCCACCATAGCCGTCTTCAACTGCTTGAAGTTCTGCTTGTCTTTCCTGCCTCTGGCTGTCAAGGCCCTGGCTGAGGCTGCTGTATCACTAAAACGACTGAGGGTAAACCCAACCACTAACAATGGTTATTAGCACTAGTAGTAGTATTCATTACTACTCTGATCTTATATAATGTTATTTTGCTGTGATGTCATCCAGCGATACAAACTGCAATATCTTGTATGGCTGTTTCAGAAAATATTGCTGATCCAGAATCCAGAGACCTACCTGATCCAGACAAAAGACAGTGACTTCGCCATAGTGATGAAAAATGCTTCACTTTCCTGGATCAAACCAGACAGACTGCCAGAACCCCCACCCAGCTCAGCCAACAGGGACACAAAGGGACACAAAGTGGAGGAGATGTCCCAGAATGGGAAGACTGAAACCTTGCCAACTCTGAGAAACATCTCCTTCACACTGCCTAAGGTGTTCTTTACCACTGATATGGATACATGAGGTGAACTAGATTGGGTTAAAGGTAAACCTTTATTCTCTGTGTTACCTCCTGAAGGGCAACCTGCTTGGTGTCTGTGGGAACGTGAGGAGTGGAAAAACGTCACTGATTTCCAGCATTTTGGAACAGGTTGGCTCCTTCTTTGTCTTTTTTGTCCTTTATTTTCTTTTACAATCTCTACAAGTCTCTGACATCATGTTTGACATTTTTATTAGCTGTTAATTTTCACTGTTATTGTCCACCACTCTGTTACACAACTGTTATGAAAAATGATGCTCCTTATTTACATTGTGTTACCTCTAAACCAGATTTAACTGATGCTATTTAATAGCTTTTCTCATGGTTGTCTGCTCATTTTTACATTTTAGATGCACCTTCTGCAGGGCTCCCTCTCAGCTGATGGGACATTTGCCTACGTTTCCCAGCAGGCCTGGATATTCCATGGAACAGTTAAAGAAAACATCCTGATGGGGGAACCTTTTGACCAGTCCAAGTATATAACCACTAAATTATAAGTAACTGCAGACCTTTGAATACAGAACATGAGGAGCTATTATTAACTAAGGGGATACCATTTTGAAGTGAATGTTTTACCATTGTTCCTCATTGCATGCTTGAATAGGTCTTTCTTTTGAGGTTATCTCACGTGACAACTGTTTAACTGGGAGAAAGTTCCTCTCTTATCTCTGTCAGTCTGCATCGGGCTCGGTAGTCAAACAAGAGTAGAGTTAATCTCTGTTATCTGAAAGGAAACCACTCCATGCTGCCAGAGATGGCAAGAAGCCACCTGTGCCAGTATTTTAATGAGTCACGTCATTCAGCTGTTTATGACTGTAGTTAGGCCTATAGCTCTGCTGTAATCATTATATGAAGGAAATACGGTAGGAGAAGTCAACATAGACCTGACAATGTTTTCCGAAACTACATCCAGAAATGCATAATTTCTGAGCCTTGTATTTTCTTATCGACTCTCTTTCATGTGCATTGTCTGTGGTTTTGCAGAAATAGTGAAATGAGAAGTAGGCAGTGAGTTTGCTCTTACATTAATTCTCATAAACTTTCAGGGACAGTATATCTGAGCAATTAAAAGCATTGCTTAGATTCTTAAGACACTGCATACAAAATATCTTGCGATGTATTTTAGATAGAGGCTATAAAACGGGCTATAAAAAGGAGAGAACAAGATTTAGGAGTTTCAACACCAGACAGGAATATAGTATAGGCTTAGTCTTTTTGGCTGCAAAAAGTATGATTTCGTAAGCCAAAAATGTTTCTTAATAGAAACATGGTTACTTGAATTTTTTAATGTTATTTGTATGGAACGAATAGCTGATGTGATCAGCGATACTAGATACAATTCTGAAATTAATTGGGATCAAGTTTGAGAATCCTTTTCAGCACTGCGTAATACAGACATATACTCAGCAGCCCTATTTGAGTATATTTTGAAACTTTGGTTCCCCCTATAGAGATCAAACACAACCTATGATAAGGAAAATAATGATTAATTGTGAGGCACTGCAGTGTACACCCGCTGTCTATGTTATGTGATGTTGTATAACGTGTCTTAAAAATGGCTCTGCTGAATACGTGGCTGTCCCTTGACTTTCAGGCAATTAATTGTCTTACTCCGCAGATACGACAGAGTCATAGATGTCTGTAGCCTCAGAGCTGACCTGAAAATCCTCCCATATGGTGATCAAACTGAGGTAGGAGCTCTCTGTTGTACTCTCTACCCTCCAAACTGAATGTTTTTCTTTTTTTTTTAATGCATTTTAATGATTTCTTACAAGCATAGTGGAACTTTAAACACTAACATCCTCTGATGTGTAGTAGGAAACCCCTCAGTGGACATAAGGATTCACAAAAGATGGATAAAGAGAAAGACCACCAAATGCTGTTCAAAGTATTGCATGACGTAAAGAATCGTATTGTTTAAGTCTGAGTCATAACTAATGATTACAAATTGAATACCAGACCTAATTATTTAGGCAGTTTGAGTTGGTATAACCAAATTTCAGAAGTCCAAGTCTGACCTATGTTTATGAGTTTATTTGAAGCTGTGAGTACTTTGCTGTCTTCATTGTCAGTTTCTGCATTTGCCCCCTCTCTATTTATTCTACATTGTTGTAGAGTGAAAAGTTGATTTTGTGATGTACCAGACCCTGTTGCCAGTGTTCTTAATAGCTTTCTGCTGTTTTGTTGGCAGATTGGAGAGCGAGGGCTGAATCTGTCGGGGGGGCAGAAGCAGAGGATCAGCCTGGCGAGAGCTGTCTACTCCAATAGAGACATCTTCCTCCTTGACGATCCACTATCTGCCGTCGATGCTCATGTAGGGAAACACATCTTTGAAGAATGTGTTAAGAAAGAGCTCCAGGGAAAATCCGTCATCCTGATTACACACCAGCTCCAGGTAGACACAGATTTATTCTTTAGCAGATAGTGAATCTTTAATAGCTTATTATTAGGCATTTCTCAATCAAAGTTGCATAATACTTGTTTATACTTATTGTACAAATTTGAGATTTATATCTTATTGTGGTAAACCCCTAAGTAAAAGTAAAATCACAACCCAGGAAGTGGTGTCTGATTGCTGCCATTAGTATTTCCTTTATCATGAATTATGAGCAGTATTATAAACCACTCTTGATAAGAGCGTCTGCCAAATGCCATAAATGTAAACGTGCTGATTAGACTGTGTTGGGTAGACCTCTGCCACAGTGCTGGGATTTTGTTTCATTGACATGGTTGTCCTTGTTTGTCCTCGTTTGTGTCTTTCAGCATCTGGAGTTCTGTGATGACATTTTGGTTCTGGATGATGGCGAGGTGCGGGAGGCCGGAAACCACCAGGCCCTGATGGAAGCCAACGGACGCTACGCTCAGCTCATCACCGACTATCAGATGGAAGAGTCTGAAGTAAATAACCTGCAGTTCAAAACTCAGATGTACTGTAGCTATTATGTCTTTCCTTATTGTTTTACTGGCTGTGAAACCCGTTCACCAGTTCTTCATTGTTTTACTAGCTCAGAAACAATAAACTGCTACATGTAATCTGTAAGACAAATATTGAAAGATGTCAGAGGTTTATATGAGGCAGAAACATGTCGTCTACGAGGGCACAAGTTAACGGTTCATCATCTACTTTAGGGTGAAAGTGAGAATGAGTACGAGGAAGTGTCACCCCAAGACGCTGCCCAGCTGAAGGACGTTGAGCTAAGTGATGGCACAGACAGCGGGCTAGCGAACCCAGGTATGACAACCAGGAATAAAATGTTTTAGTGTAGTGATCTAAAATAAATTATGTGGGCTAATTCGTGATGGTTCATTTCATCATTAGAGATCTTAAAATTAATGAAAAAAAGGCATCATTTTATAGTTTAGAACAAAGACACACCAGAAGTGTAGCACATTCTACATAGTCATAGTTATTTTGGAGGATAGGTTGCTTTACTTTTGGCACAATTCTCTGTGGAGCAAAGTGACATTTTAAAAGTGTGGGCTTATAAAATAGCCAATATATAACCAGGAGGAGGTAAAAGGTAACGCCAGCAGTCCATCGAGGTAACAAAGGGACCTTGGATGACAAAAGGAAGGCCAATGAGCTCTGTAAAACTTTGCAAAACAATGGCAGACAGGGCAACAAAGCTACAATCCTGACTGTAATATACTGTTATTGCATTATTTGGGCATGTTTATGTCTTTATTACAGTATAAAGATGACTGGGATTTCTTCGTCATTATATTTATATTTCCACCCACATCTGTGCTTCCTTTCAGCATTTGACATGTCGGACGAAAAGGATGATGGAACGACAGCTGACCAAAAATGTGAGTCTACAACACTCATTAAATTATAATTCTGATGTAGGGTCAGCCAGTTCAGATGTAATATATCCAGTCTCTGCAAGGATGTCAGACTTATATGGTTTTATATCAATGTGGGAACCTAAAAGACAAAGGGTGTGCAAGTTAAGTGGCCAGAAGTGCTGGCTGGATGGTTGAACAGCTTCGGAAACCCCCTCCTCCCCCACACCTCTCCAGCAATTTCTGTAATTTTCCAAAACAGATAATCTGACATTCACTTACTACAGTGATTGGCCCGGTGTGCGGAGGTCAGGAGATAGGCAAGGTTTCAACTTCTCTCTCAAGATCTCTATTTTCCTTTTTTTACACAACTATTTCTGTCACCTTTGTGTTAACGGCAAACGAGTACTACTCTATGAATGCCTTCCAGGAGAGAATATGTGCACCGTTATTCCTGTATTTCAACAATTTTCACATTTTGCCCCTTTCTACGATGGTTTTCACTCTGCCTTTTCTTCCTCTTAAGCTGTTGTCGGGGATCAGCTGGTCAGTCAGGAGTCCATCACAGAACATCCCGTCTCCTGGAGAATCTACCAGCAATACTGCAAGGCAGCTGGAGGTCTGATACAGCACACACACACACAAACACACACATGCATTGGCATGATTCTATGCAATAATGCACAATTCACAAATGGACAACCCGGTTGATGATGTTTGATGTAACTGTGTTGCTGCAGGATACATTGTCACCTTCCTCACTCTCCTGAACATCGTCCTGATTATTGGATCCACAGCCTTCAGCAGCTGGTGGCTCAGCTTCTGGATTCAGAACGGGGATGGGGTGAGAACGAAATCTCTCCCACAAACACATGCACATATGACACACACACACACACACACACACACATGCAGCCCTGGGTGAAATGTGAATGTGTTCTCAGTGATTGTGTGACTTCCAACAGCTGGAAACAAAAATGATTATTTTATGCTCCAACAGGTTTTTTGACAGTGAGGGTATTGAATAGTTCTCTTCACACAGTCTTTTCCCAAAACTGACAATCCAACAGTCACACACTTTTTCCACATAGTTGGTCAGGTGTGCACAGACGTTGGTAGAGCTGCACAACTCTCTTTTTCCTCACATAACTTTGTCTGTGTTGTCAGCGATGAAGGTGGTGTGCTTTTAGAGAACAGACAGAACTAAACTGTCTGTGGCTAAAATCACGAATATGTGTTGTACGACAACAAGGACAGATACAAACTCTTTCTATACGGTACCTACACTCTATGTTTAATTAATTACCAGCTCAAACAGCTCAACTCAACTTTATTTATATATCCTTGTGTGGGGGATTAACGTCCCTATCAAGAAATAATCCCTATCAAAACTGTTGATGCTAACTAAAGAACTAAGAAATAATGGTGGATTTGGTGGTTAGTGAGATCAAGAGAATATACAATATTAAGTGGACTGTTTGTAACTTTTTAAGCGTATAAATGTAGCGGGTCGGCACACATGCGCGTTCGCGTGTGGCCGGAGCCTCGTCTCCGCTGCCTACTCTCCTTCACTCAGACAGCGCGCGCGTCCTCGCTGTCTCGCTCCACCTCTAGATGTGAACGCGCGCTCACTACACACTGCAGAAGAGTTAGTTTAGCTCTGAGAATATCTAGTGAAGTGGACGTTTGTGCAGAAATAAATGCTGCAGCTCCTCCAGACCAACAGAGGTTTTCCGTGTCTTGCGAAGTGACGGGGCTCCTCAACGAGTTACGTTATCGTCTCGTTACCGACCGGGTGCCGGTGTCTTCGGCTGCCGGCTGCGGTCGGGAGGCGATAACGTAACTTATTGAGGAGCCCCGCTGCTGAAGCCTGCGCTGAGCAGGAAAAGCCAACACTAGGATCAGCATTGATTCATGGAGAGACCTTCGTCTGGTCAGCTAACATTACTGCCAAGCAGCTGAAATATTGAGTGATATTGTGGTTTTAGCTGACGTGTGTCGCCTCACTGTTTTGAGCGATGCTCGTTCATGTCTATGTAGAGCGAGCAAGCGCGAGCTCGACGCTGACTTTTGTTGATTTCAAGGCCACAGGTGTCGCTGTTGAGCAGCATTTCTGAATCTTACAAATAGTCCCTTTAAGTGGACTCCGGCTGTTATGTGGAGCAAAAGCATACACCATAAATATGATTCATGCAGAGGGAGATAGGAAGTAAGACTTGCCCATCTCTATCCCATGAACTTTGGCTACTAATGTCCACTGCCAAATAACACAGCTGGCAGGCCACACGATACTGTTATCTGACCTTAACAGTGTGAGATGGCGAGGCTTATTCATAGCGAATACCTGAAGAGAACCTCTTGCCATTGTTCCCTTTTGCACTAAACTTGCATGGATCCAAATCAGACATTTTACTTTTCTCAGTCTTTTTGATTGTGTTTAGTTTACCCAGTGCTCACTCCCACAGTAACCACACATAAATGTCATCACATCTCTGTTTAAACTTTAGATATAAATGTCAGTCATTACGATGAGTAAAAAAAACTGATTTGTCTCTCTCTACACAGTCATTATACATTGGGTAATACTGTGATCCAGTGTATTGACTGATCACACATGAGCAAATCTGATAAATATGTGTTATTTCCACATATCTGCACAATATTGTGGCAATATATTGACAAATGTTTTTGATAAATTATTCCTCTGGCCCTGGTCTTCACTTACTTCTCTGTTTTTTTCCCCCAGTCTTCCAATAACACAACTACAAACAACGGCGACATCTCACAAAACCCAGACCTGCGCTTCTACCAAATGATTTATGGCGGGATGTTGCTTGTCATGGTGTTACTTGCCATCATCAAATGCTTCTCCTACACTTGGGTCACCTTGAATGCCTCCTGCAAACTCCACGACACCATGTTCAAGAAGGTACTGTTGAACGACTGCTGACCCCCAGCCTATATCTATGTAACCATGGTTACTCTTTCATGGTTTGACTTCTTTCAGACCTGGTAGAAGCTCTACCAATGAGCCGCTGATGACGAAGATTTTTTTGTTTTCCCTTCTCAGATTTTCTACAGTCCCATGAGTTTCTTTGACACAACGCCAACAGGCCGCATTCTCAACCGGTTTTCCAAAGATCAAGAGGAGGTGGACATTGTGCTTCCCCTCCACATGAGCACTTTCTTGGATTTCAGTCTGCTGGTCGCCTTCATCATTATCACCATCTCGGGTGTCTTCCCCCTCATGCTGGTAGCTGTGGCTGTTATTGGAGCTTTGTTCACCCTCATTATGTTGTGAGTTGATATCAGTTAAGATTTAGATTTCCATTGACATTGTCGCTCATCTTAAAAGCAGGTGCGTGAATGAACAGTAAAGAGTTGTTACAGGTACTAATGCAGAGCCCGTTCAAAACATGCCTGTTTAGAACGGGTCGACTGCTTGGTCTGTGGTTTTGCGTCTTGCAGCCTTCTCGAGAACTGCTCATACTATCTTTACACTGCACTTTCTTGGGTCCTGAGTAATACATCTGCCGTGACATAGTTTTCCTCTAGCAGTTCTAGAGTCTGTGAGTCATTTGCGTGCAAATGATCACAGCAACATTGTATGGCCTCAATTGGAGGCAAAGCCCCATGCAATGTGTATGGATAAGCTCCAGATGTTACATACCTCAATAGTGCGAGTTGAGGTGGTGATGTTCCCTGGAGCTAACAGGCATATCCGGAGAATCACCAGGATGGAAAGCGCAAATGTTATGCTGTTGCCTGTCCTCCAGGTGTGGCCATAAAACCAAAGCACTTTTTTTTTAAAGTTATTTTTTTGGGGGAATTTTCCATTTTTTTTTATGACAGGACAGTGGATAGAGTCGTGAAAGGGGGGAGAGAGAGAGTGGATGCGGAAAGGGCCACAGGCCGGATTCGAACCCGGGCCGCCGCGGTCAGGACCAAGCCTTAATACATGGACGCCCGCTCTACCAACTGAGCTAACCCAGGCGCCCACCAAAGCACTTTTGACCCTCTGGCTACTACATAATACAAATGACAAACCGAACATCGTGTTACCTAGTTGGCCAATTACTGTTGTTCTCATACTAACTGATTACACTATATTTGTGATCTGGCAAAAAAACATCACACTCTTGCCAGGACTTGCACCTGGAATCATCCACCCAATGAATGGATGTGTTACTATTACACCACAAGAGTGTGTATCTAACTACATTGATATCTATTTACATATTATGTTAAAAGGCGCCATGTAACAGGGTGTCTATAGGTAGCATTAAGTAAAATGTAAAAAAGACTTTCTAAGATATTTTAAATCCACAGATTAACAAAATGTTTGGACAAATTTGCAATAAAATATAAGCACTAAATGTGAAAAAATAGGCATATTAGAACTTCAGGAGGATTAATTGATTCCAGGGTTTTTCTGTCAATGATTTAGTCCCGTTTATGCGGACTGTAAATCATAACCAGCAGCAACAGAACTTCAGGAGAATTAGTTGAATACAGGTTTCTTATGTCAATGATTTAGTCCCATTTATGTCGACTGTAAATCATAACCAGCATCAACTGAACTTCGGGACGATCATTGAAGTCCAAGTTTATTCTGTCAATGTGTCAGTCCTGTTTATGCCGACTGGAAATCCTTTAGATTTACCTTTATCTCATCAGCACCTCCCCATAAACAACATTGCTGAGGAAGCGGCGCTTCTTCTTTGTCTCTTCATCTTGGGCAAAAATGCGAAGCTTGCTTGATTTGCCAACCCAACACGGTGTAGCGACTGCCCCTGTGATTTATTTACGGTCATGGCAAAGCATGAGTGTGTGTCCAGTGTTGACACCAACCACAGATATTGCCACCAAGAGATGAGGCAGTTCTGATCGATGATATACTGTGACCCACTGCACTGTCCATTGTGCTGGTCGAAATTTCAAAGTAGCATTGGTCACCATTCTTACTTTTAGAGTGATGCGATGGGGAGGCATGCCACATGGGTAGAGGGTATGAAGAAACTCAGGCGGGTACACATGGTGACCATCAGAGTCTGCAGAGTCCTGAAGCCCTGTCGAGTGTAAAGTCGATCGGATGAACGGTTCTCGAGATATGCGAAGAACACACATACCCACATACCCATGGGGCAACTGTGGCTCAGAGGGTAGAGCAGGTCGGAAGTATGATGGTTCGATCCCCGGTTGTCCGGCTGTCCTTGAGCAAGACACTTAATCCTAAATTGAGTATTTAGATTAGATCCTGATGGTCAAAGTTGGCACCTTGCATGGTAGCCTCTGCAATCAGTGTATGAATGGATGTGTGAATGGGTGAATGCTGACATGTAGTGTAAAGTTCTTTGAGTGGTTGGAAGACTAGAAAAGTGCTATATAAATTTACCATTTACCCACAGACAGAGATTCCTGGCTTTATAGTTACATACTGAATATCAGCTGTGATTCTTCTGCAGTATCTTCCAGAGGAGTGTCCGTCAGATGAAGAGGATGGAGAACATCAGTCGCTCTCCCTGCATCTCTCTCACCACCTCTACCCTGCAGGGCCTCAGCACCATCCATGCCTACAACATAAGAGACAGGCACATACAACTGTAAGATACCAGAGTTCCTCAACATGAAATACTTTTGCTTTTTGTTTTGCTGACCTTTCAGTCTCAGTTTTAATTCTTCTCTGCTTTACATTCACGAGTGCAGTGCCCATTCCGTCTGTGGCCATTCGGAGCGTGATGATCCAAATGCGTACAGTATCTTGCTTCTTAGTAATGCAATCTCTATTTTCTTTTCTTTTTGTAGAATTAGGTAGAAGTGGTAGTAGTTAATCACGCCAAAGCTAAAGAAACACAAGAGAGATAATGGTGGTGGGTCAGAAGAACTGCAGAAGCGTCCTCCTGTAACTTGTATTTTACATGCATGTTTTCTGACAGCCTCTCGTCCCTCATCTACCCATGCATGGGTGAATAGGGAGATACAGCACGATGGGGCTGTTGCACATGCGGCGCCTGCAGAGGTGGTTTGCCAGCCTTTGCTTGGATGCCAAGAAGCACAGCAACGCTTCGATAGCATTCCTCCCTCGGTAGAGGACGATCTTCACTACTGGGGTCCACACAACACCTGTTGAAGGGAACACCGCTGGGAAGAGTGGCCTCCTACGTCACAGTGTTCACTAATGTGTCCCAAACAGGGTGGGGAGGGACTGGCCTAGGAAGAGCGGTTGGTGGAGTGTTGCCTCCGGCGGAGGGCCGACACATCAACCTACTCGAACTGCAGGCAGTGTTCCTGGTCCTCCAACACTTCGAGCCCCTGGTATGGGGGAAGAATGTGTTGGTGAGAACTGACAACAGCACCATAGTGGCTTACATCAACAGACAGGCTGGAGTTCGGTCAGCTGCTCTGTTGGGGACAGCGGAGAACCTGTGGTTGTGGGCCTCAGTGCACATGTTGGCTCTGAAAGCTCAATTTCAGGACCGGAGAACAAGGGGGGGCCAACCTCATGTGAAGAAGTGAACTTCTGTCCGAGTGGAGGCTTCACCCGGAGATGGTGAAGCCGATTTGGTCCTGGTTTAGGAGAGCGGAAGTGGATGTATTTGCCAGAAGATGCAACACCCACTGTACGCTATATGGTTCTCCCTGGCACGACCTGCCCCTGGGGGTGGATGCGTTTGCACACATGTCATGACCGAGAAAGCTGCTTTACGCCTTTCCACCGCTCCATCTCATCCCTCCCCTACTGGAGAGAGTGAGATTGGAGCAGTTGTCAGTCATTCTGAGAGGGACAGGGATAAAATGCTGTCCACGTTCACGGCACCGTATTGCTTTGCTCCGGTGCCAGTGCTCCTATCTGTTTCTCGATGCTGGGGGCACGATCCTCTACTGTATGTAATACACCTAGTATGGATAAGTACCTCATGAAACCCCATTTCAAATCACCCAAACTATCCCTTTAAGGACAATGACGGAGCATTGAAGGAGCCACCATGGAAATAGATTGAGCCTCGAGCCCTAGACCTTGGGCAACACCATCTACATTGCATGGTGCAAGGCGAGGACCTGTTTGCGAGCGAGGCCAATTTCCATTAGTCCTGTTGCAAGTCATTCAACCTGAAGTATGCCAATCATCTGCGAGATACATCCCAAGCTACAGTCCAAGCTACCAACCGTGTCACTGATACAGAGCCGAATCGTAAGGCTGCTGCACGTCGGAAGGCATTCACTGCTGTGCTTGATCTTATTCCAGAGCAAGAGATGTTTCAGTCAAAGTGTCCTGCTGGTCTGCATTGTAAGCTCTGTTTTACTGTCCTTTATCATGTTGTAGGTTCAAGGAACTGAATGCAATCAACTCCATCCACTATTTACTGTTTCACTCTGGGGCACGTTGGGTCTCCTTCTGGACGGACTTCATGGCTACGGTCATGACCTTGTTGGTGTCTCTGTTCGTAGTGCTCAGCGGTAATGATATCATTAGTCCAGCTTTGAAAGGCTTGGCCTTGTCCTACACCATGCAGGTAAATTTATGAACCTTTGGTTTATTGTTGTAAAGACACACTGCAAGCAACTGCAACATGTGTGTTTACAGACTCTGTTTATGTGTTGTCCAGCTGATAGGCATATTTCAGTACGTAGTGAAACAGTCGACGGAGGTGGATGCCAGATTCAACTCGGTGGAGCGGCTGCAGGAATATATCACGGTCAGACTCTTCATCCACATGTCCTGGTCTTCTTGAAACTGTACATTAAACTATTCAAGAAAAGCACTTGCTAAAGCTATTTGTGCTTCTGGTATGCAGTTAATTATCATCTGACACACCTCCTTTCTCCTCCCTAAAAGTAGTTGTCATTTATTGTGTACAGACTTGTACGTCTGAGGCCCCAAGGCACATCAAGGAGGCTCAACTCCCAGAGGACTGGCCAAAGAGTGGAACCATCACCTTCAAGGGCTATAAGATGAGGTACAGAGAGAATACACCCATTGTTCTGAACGGACTCGATTTCTTCATCCGAGCTGGAGAGAAGCTGGGCATTGTGGGAAGGACAGGCTCTGGTAAGACCCTGACTCCAAAGCTTTTTACGGTAACACTTTATAATAACCATAATTTATAAATGGTAAATTGATTAGTTAATAGTTATCTTGCTCTTAACAAACCATTAAATTATAAATGATAATGTTTACTAATTATTAGTAATGCTATAATTCATGTTATTCTAACAGTTTGTTGTTGCACACATTATTACACTTTATATACTAAATTTAGTACTTGTTAATGATTACGAAATTATTTGTAAACCTTTAAAAAATTGTTTGTAAAACATCTATAAACATTACATAGAGAGATCGCCCAGATATTTGTAATGCTTTGTTAATTGT
Source organism: Sebastes fasciatus (assembly GCF_043250625.1). Lineage (NCBI taxonomy): Eukaryota > Metazoa > Chordata > Actinopteri > Perciformes > Sebastidae > Sebastes > Sebastes fasciatus. Next base: position 9,342,250 of record NC_133796.1, read on the forward strand.
TAATAATTAGTTTGTAAACCATCTATAAACACTATTTGGATGGCTTTTATAAAGTTGCAACTGATGATTATAATACATTGTTAAATGGTTAAGAAATATTTTGCAAAATATCTATGAACATTATTTAGATTGATAGTTAATACTTTGTCAATGGTTAATAACTTTTTCTGGTTTCTGGTCCAGCTATCTATGTCATGTTTATAGATGTTTTACAATGATTTCTTAAAAGTTTACAAATCATTTGGTAATCATTAATGAATACTTAATATAGTGTATAAAATGTTATAATGTGTACGACAATAAACAGTTAATAATTACTTTATTAATGTAATCAGAATGTAATTGTTATCGTCTCTTATCAGCTATGATACAATATAGAATTTATAAACTACTTATTTCATATTACACAAAACTAATTATAAAATGACAGAAATTATAGCATTACTTATAATTAGTAAACATTGTTATCATTTCATTGTTTGTTAACAGTAAAATAACTATTAAATAAGTTTAATTAACCGTCTATTTACCATATACCATTTGGTTATTATAGTTATAATTAAGTGTTTTTACTTATAACTTTGTTTTTCATACAGTTGGTTTTTGGTGTAAATGGGCAATGCAATTGCAAAACAATGAAAATGTCAAGATGATTTAGACATATTAAAATGATCGATTGATTGAAGAAACTATAACTAATTATCATAAGAGTTGAATCTTGAACAGTACTGAATACACACACAATTGCATGTATGTGAATATGTCATTATATAGTAAACATAAATGCAGTAAAGTAAATCACTAAACCTATAGTCCATATTGATCATAATGTACCTTATACAATGCAAATGTTGATAGCGCTGTGTTGCAGCAGCATTTTTGGATTTAAATGTGTAAATGAAAGAATTTACTGGGATAAGAGTGTTATTTTGTTAAACCATGACTGCAGGGAGCAGAGGGGAAACACTACAGTACCTCTGTAAACCATTAGGGTTACTATTCTTAGGTACTCTCTGCTCTATGTCTGTAGGGAAGTCCTCTCTCGGCGTGGCTTTGTTCAGGCTGGTGGAGCCAGAAGCAGGAACCATCCTGATAGATGGTGTGAACATTATGGACATTGGTCTGCAGGATCTGCGCAGCAAATTGTCTATCATCCCCCAGGATCCTGTGCTATTTATTGGCACAGTCAGGTAACCAAAGCTAACCCCTAACTCCACAGAACTTAATGTTTACACACAGGCACCCTCTGTTCTCACTGTGTTGGGTTAGTCATTGGCTCGCCAACTGTGATAATGAATGTGTTTGCCTACAGGTACAACCTGGACCCCTTCGATAACTACAACGATGAGGAGATCTGGGCGGCGCTGGAGAAGACCTACATGAAGGACTCAGTATGTTTGCATAACATTAACAGTTTCATTACAGTGTGTGGTCATTTATCCAGACCAAATCAGTCAACTCATCCAGCGACAGCCTTTTTTCTGGGTCTACTCATACATACTACTTCATACCTGACTGCAATCACTTAAACACAATGCTTAGAGACACAATGACATGTAATGTTTGTGATGCATATGTTGAATTATAATGTTATCTGACCAGATAGTAGCTGTCTTAGTGGTGTAGTGGTGTTATTGAACCCTTTTTTTCCAAATATTATTAACTTGTATATATTATATATTAACTGCAGCAGTGGTGGAGGTACTATTAAGATTGTTTACTTAAGTAAAAGTAGCAATACCACACTCGAGAAATACTCCATCACCAGTAAAAGTCCTGCATGTAAGATCTTACTTGAGAAAAAGTACAGAAATATTATCAGCTTTATGTACTTTGTGTATCAAAGATACAAGAAAGCGAATAAGTGTATTTCCCAAAATGTCAAACTATCCCTTTAATAATCAATGAGTATTGTTTTGTTTCCTCAGATCTCCAAACTGGAGGGGGAACTACAGGCGCCGGTGATGGAGAATGGAGAGAACTTCTCTGTAGGAGAAAGACAACTGATATGTATGGCTAGAGCACTACTCCGCAACTCCAAGGTTTGATTTATTTTTATTAACAAACTTTAAAATTGTACTTCTGCTGAACAGCCACTGGATTACTACTGCTACATATCTATGTAACTGCATGATATTTATATTATTGACATTTGCATCAATTAACCCACCACGACCGGTATCTTTGGCCACTCTTTTACTCATTTATCATATCATCACTATTCTCAATGGTCTTGTTCTCTTCTATATGTCAGTCTGTACAGTTGCACCTCATTTTGTTCCAAACCCTCTCTACCCTATGCCGCCCCAAATCCCCTGCTCTTCAGCTAATCTCTTCGTCTAGACTAACTGACCCTCCTGTTGTCCACCAGATCATTCTTTTGGATGAGGCAACAGCATCCATCGATGCAGAGACAGACGCCTTGATCCAGAACACAATTCACGAAGCCTTCCAGGACTGCACCATGCTCACCATCGCCCATCGTATCAACACTGTGATGAACGCAGATCGTATTCTGGTCATGGAGAACGGAGAGGTAACAAACACAAACACACAAAGATAAAGTTTGTGTGATCCTGAACCTAGACTTACAGTAAGTGTTCTGTCCAACAGGTGGCAGAGTTGGATCATCCAGATGTGCTGAAGCAAAGACCAGACTCTCTGTTCGCCTCACTCCTCGCTGCTGCGAACACTGTGAATACCTGAACCACAGAGGCCCTGCGGCACCACTACACACTAATAACTGTAACATAATAATAAATATTCATTTATACAACCATATCTTAATCAGTCCTCTCATAATGTAATCTAGACCGGTGTGCTTGTATCAGCTGTAACTGAGCAGCAGAGATGGAGTTTCACATTCATGCAGAAAAGGGAAACATTTTTGTGTAAATAGTGATGTATTTATCTCCTCTGTGTGCTGAAACAAATACATGAACAATGTTATTTCGTAGGATTTTTATAGGAGTGGATATGAATGTATATTTAAAAGATTATTTATAGATTTTCAATGACTTTGTTTGCTTCCACTTTGCAAAACGTCTGTGTGTGTGAAGATTCGATCTGCTGGGTGGTTGTGTCTCGAAGGTAACCCCCAAGTTGCAAAACTGTTGCGAGATGGTTAAGGTCGGGTATTGACCTTTAATTGTTAAGGTTAGAATAGGCTGTCGGGTAGCGAGTCTCGCGAGAGTTTTTCGCACATTTTCGCAACTTGGGGGTTAACTTTCTAGACAGAACTCCTGCTGTCGCATGAGCGCGAGTATACATGAGGCTATGAAGGCGGTCGAGTCGGCGTGATGAAGTTTAGAAGTCTCATTTAGTCACTTTTGAGAAACCGCCTTTTTTAAAACACAGAAAGGCTTCATAATTCACGAGTGGGGTAATTGATGTATTTTATTTCGTAGAACAAAACGTTAAAATCTTTTAAGCTTGTGTTAATCACAGACCTTATTTTAGGCATCTAACTAAAAACCCATTGGCTTCCAGACAAGGGAACCGGAAGTGCTAAAATAAGAACTAATTTCTGGTTTTAGGACTCATTCCTGTAGCAGTTCATTTAGTCCATTTATTAATAAATTAATAAATCAATTTGTAAACAAATGTATTAATGTCTGTTTTGATTGTACAATTAGTTATTAATCAATTAAATTGTTTATTACTATTTACGTGACTTTTGTGGTCCTTGTTGGATTTATTATGTACAAAAGTGCTTACAATAACCTGACTGTTGGATTTGTTATGAATAGAGTGATTGTGAGGAAAGGGAGGAGGCAGGTGCTGTTCTTCTTTTGCAAGGTCAAAGAGAGGAAGGAGCCAGAAGGAGATAACAAAGAAGAAGACATGCAGCAGAAACATCACGTGCCATAAGCTCATGAATATTAATATTGTGTAAACCATGAATAGGCTGGATCAGGGATAGCTCGGGGTTCAGACTTCGCGAACTGAGATTGAATTGCGGGAACAGCAGTCCGGTAAACTTGTCTCCTTTCCAAGTTCAATGTCAGCAAATAACAGTAAGGTCAAGTTCATGTGCTAGCTTTCAGTGTATCTCTCTCTCTAACGTTAGCTAGCAGGGCAGTGTATCTCTTGGTCTGTCTGTGTCTTTCAGGGCTGTTCTATGACTTTGTGCCTGACAAAATATTAAAAATGATTTATTATGTTTTATAAACTGCCGCTCGATAAAGATAACCCTGTTGTGCGCGAGCATGCGATATGCGCGTGCACTAAAGGAAAATCGTGCTGTCTAGCATCAGCCTCAGTCGGGATTCCAGACAGTCCATATATGGGCGTGATGGCATCCTTATCATAGCTTGTTGTAAAACAAGACAATACTAGGCCAAAGCTTATTGTATAATATCAGCTAAAGGATAAATATAAAATATGATTAGGGTTAAAGTAAACTAAATCAGAAATGCTTGTTAACAGCGACATCTGTGACCGTTAAGTCAATGAAAGTCAGCATCGGGCTTGTGCTTGTGCTCCTCTACATAGACATGAACGAGCATCGCTAAACAAAGTGAGGCGACACACGTCAGCTAAAACCACAATATCACTCTATATTTCTTTTAATAAACAGCCAGTATTTTGGCTGTACATTTAGAGCTTTGTGGTATGTTTACTGTCAACGCTGACTGTAAACCCAGTGGAAGAATGATAGCGGCAGGGCAACTAGGGTGACTACCTGAGGTGACTATGTTGTATAATACAGAAGTAGCAAGTTTGGGCAAACTGTCATCTCAGTCAGAGCCATCCACTACTGGAACAGCCTTCCTATTGAATTAAGAGAGAGCACTAATTAATTACCAAACCTTTAAACATAAACTTAAGAGATGGCTTAAAGCAAGCCAAACCTGCAATCATGAGTAATCAGACAACCTCAATTCATACAATCATTGTTTTTACATATCTACTACTTTTGTAATGTATTTATGTATTTTATTGCAGTCTATTGTATCGTATTGTGTTGTATTGTGCTGTTCTGTGTTGTACTGTACTGCTTGCTGAAGAATTGTATTGTGTATTGATAATATTTCTAATTTGTAATAACCTGCTCAGGGACTACAGATGAAAATGAGCTCTGTAACTAACTCTGGAACATTTACATTGAGGTAGAAACTGAAACACTGATTAATGTTGTTTAATGCACTGTCCCTGGGGGAAAAATAAATATATCCCACAACTTGGTAAACCTGCCAATGCAGCTGCAAGTCTTTGAGTCTGTGTGAAAGGGTAAGGCGTGCAGCAAGATGTTATCAAAACTGAGTTTCTTTTAATCTTTTATTCTGGGTTTACAGTAAGCATTAACAGTAAACATACCACAAAGCTCCGAATATGCAGACAAAATACCGTGTGTTTATTCATAGACACCTGCTAAGGGTGAGACATAAGGCCGTTTGAAGTAACACGCCTGCCTGTAGCCTGCAAGTATTGGTTTCTGAATTTCCTGTCGTGGCTGACCAGCTCAGAGGTCCATTTGCAAATGTTTGATTGAACTCTAAAACTCTAAAAGGACAAGCTCGCTCTTTGTAAATTCATCTTTAAACCTCAACCACCCTTTCCAAACTCAGTCATGCCATACCCACCTGATCAACCACCCACCTGCACAGCTGTTTATTACTGTAACACATGAGTGCAGTTTCCCTCTGTTACCTAGAAGTAGTGTTGGGAAATGTATTTCTCCCGGCTTACGCCCGCAGTTTTAAACATGTGGTTAACGTTGTATATTGAAACAAAACAAAAATGCAACAACACTACTTGAAAACATCATGGTTTGGCTTTTGTATATTTGTTATGTTATTTAAAGGTACAGTGTGTGGAATTTTGGGGGATGTATTAGCAGAAATGGAATATAATAGGGATGTCAATAATTAATCGTTAAACCGTTAACCGACATTAAGCATTTTAACCGGTTAACGCTATCGGTTAAAACGGTTAAAACTCGTCTCTTTAAGGAGAAAAGCTGGTCCACCTTAACAGCCCACCTTAAGAGGTGAATACGGAGTTGCAGGATACAGGAAGTTGGCTCCGGTCTCTGGCTCGCTTGAGCGGAGCGGAGTTGTAGTTTTGTAGCGTTTATTCACTGACAAATAAACTGTACACACACTGCTACACCTACTTTCACAGCTACAACGACACCAACAACCTCACACTCACTGCCAACACACACACGCGGTCTGTTGGAAACTCGCTAAAGTTACGCAGACTACGTGTGCAGCGGCGAGCACGAAGCCTCCGGCAATGCTAGAGCTGTTAACGTAGCACAAATACACACACTGTTGGCCACTCGCTAAAGTTATGCTGGGCAGACACACAGCTGACAACCTGCTAAACTAAACTAAATGTGCGGTAGAGACTTTTACTTGGAAAGTGGCTCGCGACACTACACGCAGCATCGTAGCTGCTAAGTTAATGCTCCCGAACGGGTGAACTAGGGACTCCCGTCAACGAATATCTGTTGTGCTCCTGCAGCTGGTACGAGGCACAAATCTTGTCGGTTAACGGTTAATAATTGGTTAATTAGGGTCGGTTATCGGTTAAGAATTTTTTTCAAAATGAGCATCCCTAACCTGAAACTAAGAATCGTTGTGTTTTCGTTAGCTTAGAATGAGCCGTTTATATTTACATAGGGAGCGGGTCCTTTTAACGTAGTCCCCAGAACGGACAAAGGATTTTTACGTTACCAGAAGGTCACCGTAGTTCTCCGACACACTTGTGAAACTGCAGTAACGTGAGCCCCAGAGTGCAAAACCGTCTTCCGTTGCTCCTTATTGTTTATTATGGTAAGGATGGCCTCTGAGCGAGGTGAACGGATTTGTACTCAATGTCTTGCGTTACCGTAGTCTTGGAAAGGGAGGAGTGAGTGGAGGGGTATAAAATTGCAACCACACCGCAAGATGCCACCAAATCCTACACACTGCCCCTTTAAGTAAATTAAAATAAGTCAAGGTTGACTTTTGGTTTCATAGGGACATAGGGACATAGGGACTTTCTGTGTGAAAGTCCTGTGTTGAGCCACTCATTCACAGGACTTCTGTGGTTGATGATTAGAAGCGATCTAAATTGGGTTTTAAAAAAACCCTTATCTGATTGGCATTAGCTTGTTTTGGCAGTTTATCGACCTTGTTATCCAAGGAGTGATGAGGGATATTTACCCCTAAACAGGCCAACCTTTGCCGTCTATAAAAGTAACTTAGCTTTAGAGTCAGTATCAGCAAGCTGCAGTGAGTCCTCCTCGTCCTCCACACAGAGGTATTGTTTCATTTTGCTACTTTTCAGTTTAAACTAGTTTTGATCAGTTTTAGTTGAATTGTTTGTTGTAGTCTTTGTATTTTAGTTCAGTTTTATCAATGCTATTAGGTTGTAGAAAGTCCTCTTTACAAATAGATGTTGTTTTGTATGAAGGGTTTGTTTTGTACAAACATTGTATGGCGGACAGAACCTCCCAAAATCAAAAATAAATAAAGTCATTAATAAATTACTTGATAATTAAAATAATATGCCATTAAATGTACCAAAAATAATATTTTAAATAAATGTAGGCATTTATTAATTGATACTGTGTGACATAAATTTATATTTCTGTTTTAATTTGCTTCTTTATTTACCTTTGTATTAATTTAAAAAAAATGTATTATACATTGTATGTATTTATTTATTTGTTTATTTATGTATTTAATAACAATGTATTTATTTATTTTTGCATTTATTTTGTATTCATTAAAATGCATTATACATTTCTTTTAAAAACATTTTTAAATACATTTCTGCTTCATTATACAAATGAGGGGGCTGTCATTAAACGTGTGTCAAGGGTCAACTTTTTGCCAATTAGTTGATGCTCCCCCCGCAGCTTTCTCAGATCTTTAGACTTGCATCCTCCGACCAGTAGGCTACAGGTGTGCACATCTACCGACTCAAGAATGAACTGTTTCGCGGACCCCCGCCGGTCTCGAGGTTGAGCTTGTTCAGAGTGGGAACCTCCAGTTTCCCACCCTGAACTAGCTCAACCTCGGGGAGGAGACCAGAGATGGGTCGGCGAAACAGTTCAGCTTCAGTTGGTTGATCTGCACACCTGTACCGGAGAAGTAGCAGGCCGACGACCCGCTGTAGGGAAACAGGGATGAAGACTGGAGTTGATAAGCAAACAGCATTAGCTAGTTTGCTAGCTAGCACTCTGATGTTGATCAACCAATAGGCAAAAAGTTGACCCCATGACTGCCCCCTCATTTGCATAATGAAACAGAAATGCATAAAGAAAGGTATAAATAAAAGAATACATCAATAAATTGGGAGAAAATTACAAAGGAAAAATAATGCACAAATAAATACATAAATAAATACATTTAATAATGAATATATACATAAATAAATACATTTAATATTAAATAAATACATTTAAATTTGCCCACAATAATCGTGTGGTGAAAATCTGATATTGTGACAGCCCTAAAACAGATGTAGTCTCAAATTTAAACATAAGGTCCTACATTGTTGCTTCTCACCGCTGTGTTTACATGACCCTTTGTGCTTCAAAGGTGATAGATTTTTGTCCCAGGAATTAGGACAAAAAGAACTGTGTCACCCTGCAGTTCCCTGTTGGTTATACTGCCAGTGGCTCCGTGTTAGTTTAACAGTTCGTTGTTTTTGGTCTACCATATATCTAAACGTATCCTCAGCATACATTTTAACACATAGGTGTTGCACCTGATCAGAAATACTCCATACATTTTACATGTAAGGTTGTAAAGTATCTCTTTTTCAGCTCTTTTTGTATTTGTATTGTGTATTTTACTGTGCAGTAACAAGGGTCACATGGACTCATCTTCATGAATGTGCATGTAATTTGGCTGTAGGAACTTTAACACAGTGTGAATGGAGGGGAGAGGCAGATGGGAGGGGGATTCCTGTAATTCATTCACACATGTATTTTTATTACATGTTATTTATGAGGCATGAAAGACTGGTAGTTATTGTCATATGCACAACAATTACAGAGAAACAGTTGTTGTAAATCTCAGATCTCAGGCTCCCTCCAATAATGCTCATTGAATATGTATAAAATGAGAAATGATGAATGAGAAATGATTACAGCCTCCATGTTGATGCTGTTAAAAGTATCTGATAAATTAGGCTTCAAGCAATGTTTCTAATTAAAATCTCTTGTTGGCAAGTAAAAGTGTGACCTTTCCATGCTTTCTTCCCTCCGCACAGGACAACATGAAGGAAGCCTATTCTTTGGAGAGGAACGATACTCGAGGAGTCTCTTTTGTAAGTATTGAACAAACAGCAGCTTCCACCAGAACACTCCTGCCCTCTTCACATGTTGCTTTCACTGCCTGAGATCTTTTCCTCTCCTATTGTTTCTCCTGCATCCTGTGTTTTTGTTACGGATTTGTTTGATCCACTTTTTGAGACAGTTTAGCTGGAATATTGACAAAAGTCTCTCTCTGCCTCTCACTCTGTCCAACTCTGCCTTTCTATATGATTATTTCACTCTGTGTCTTTGTATTTATGACTCTTAAGACGGAGGAAGCTTTCCGATGGAGAACTGGATCCGTGGTCTCCAGTCTAGAACATAATGATTCTGACAAAAGAAAAAAAGCGTGCCCTACGCTATTTGGAAAATACAGCCAGAGCCTTCAGACCCTCAAACCCTTCCACTGGTCCTCATCCCAGTCAGTGCCATTGATGACATAATGTGTCTGTTTTGATGCATTTATATATAATTTGATAAATAATTTTAAGATAACATGTTTACATACATATTTTGTACTGCTCTCACATTGCATATTGGGTGATGTTTCCATGTCTAGGTCCAACCCTGTAGACAATGCAGGTTTCCTGTCCTTTGCAACCTTTTCCTGGTTGACCCCCATGATGTGGGCCCTGTTCAGGAATAAGCTGGACATGAGCTCTCTCAACCTGTCTCCTTTGGATGTAGCCGACACCAGCGGAGAAAGGTCTGACACTGTTCTTACTGATTAATGGGGGCCCCCACATTTCTCTGCGGTCATTTGATGTTATTACAGTACAGTATATTTATAGACATGACACATGACAAGCCTAGTTGCTGAAATTCATATCTGGGAAAGGAACGAACAAAGTGTTACTGTTTTACTTTAATAACAAGGCTGATTGTGTGCGTTGTGCTCAGGCTCTACAGACTCTGGAAGGAAGAAGTGGCAAAGGTTGGCCTGGAGAAGGCCTCTGTGGTTCGAGTGATCTTTCGCTTTCAAAGAACCAGGCTGATACTGTCTGCCGTTGTTGGTGTCCTTACCATGGTGGCATCGTTTCTGGGCCCGGTAATTTTATTTGAATTTGGAATATCAACAGTACAAGTGCTTCCTGTATTGGCAGGATCCAGTGGCTTTCTCTGAAGTTTGTACTAATATCACATTCATTGTAAATGTGGCGGAAGAAGTATTCAGATCCGGATACAGATAAGATATCCAGACATTAATACACCGTAGCAGCAAACGATTCACTAGCAAGGACCCCGCCATCAACAAGGTACGATTTGACAAATTTATTTGCTGTCCAGTTAAGAGGGTAGAGGGTGATAGGTTGTCGATGATGGAGCTCTGGGAGGCGACAACCGGCGGTATAAGGTGGGCGGCGGAGGGGGGGGCACAGGATGAACATTGGTGTCGAATAAGGGGGAACCTGTGTTGGTTTGGTGTCTGCGAGAGGGGCCAAGCTTCTGAAATCCTGGAATGAGAAACGAGCAAGAGAGTCAGCGATGACAGCGAACATGACCTGCACGGTGAATGTATTAGTGAGTGATGGAACGGCATGATGGATGGGGCACTGGAGTCTTCTTTGTTGATTATGTCAACGACTGCAAGGTTGTTGGAGTAAGTGAAAATGGACTTGCTGGACCACTACTATGGCTACTATGGAGTAGATTTAGAAGAATGCTGAGTAAACGACTTGGCATCCATTTGCGAGCTCTGGGGGGCATTCTTCTGTGAACCATCTTCTATCGTAGAAACCCCCAAAACCAGTGGGAGGTGCAGCATCGGTGTACAGATTGATTGTGGGTATGTCAAATGATCATCATAGAAGAAGGTGATCCTGTTACAGTTAGCGTGGAAGTTGATCCTGAAATGGAGTTTGGCGCTGCATGTACTGTCCGGTGAGGTGGATGGTGGATCGGCTGCTGTGGCTTGCGAGACGAAGGCTGCAGGGGGCGCTGGCATCCTGGTACACATATTACATCCTGTTGACTGTCAAACCCTAGATAGGCTAGCCCTACTAATTACCTCACAGACAGGTGAAATCACAAAACTTTTTGCCAACTGATAAAATTATGGTTGTTTAATGTAAACCTCATCAAACCTCTCTGTCCTCTCAGGCTGTTCTGGTCCATAGGATCCTAAACTATGCTGAGGACCCAGAGAAGTCCACAGTATCCTATGGTGTTGGCCTGTCCTTCGCTTTGTTCACCACAGAGTTCTTCAAAGCCTTCCTATTCTCCTTGCTGTATGCGTTGAACATGCGCACTGCAGTCAGACTGAAGGGTGCATTCTCTTCAGTGGCCTTTCAGAAAGTCATCTCTCTGCGGGTGCACAGCGGCATTTCAATGGGAGAGGTAAACACTACGTTACATACATAAGAGTTAATGCTTATTTAATGCAGGGCGCCTACATTTGGACAGTAGAAAGTAATGGAAAGAAAATGTGTTTCTGATAGACCCTTTATTTCATTATTTTTTAATGTGGTAGTTCTCTCTCTGTATCTGTATTAGAGTGTGTTAGATAATTTGAGTATGTACTGCAGCATGTTGGTTATTTAATTGAAGAACTTCAATAATATTCAGAATATTTTGTGTAATATTTATTGAACCAGAGTTACATCCCACACATAGATCCAGTGCAACAACTGTCTCATCGGGAGAATTACTTACCACCATATTTGATTGGCTATAATTTCACTCCAAATAATGTTATTATTTTAATAAGTACAAAAAAGTTTGAGGGTATTGTTGGAGAAATTATTTAATAAACAGTCTCTGGTCATTCAGTTAAGAAGCAATTACAATTTATTAAGCAAATGCATTTGGGTCCATCCTCACTACAGCATTCATAATACATCGGTTTAGGCTTCCCCCCTGCTTGTGTGTGAAAGCATAATCTATTAATGCAAGGGAGTTACTTGTGATAAGCTAGTTTTAGTAGAGTGCAGGTGCGAGGGAGATAAGAAATGTAACTACACTAGGACAGTCTGTGCTTTCTTGGAACATTCAGATTCATCTGAGTAAACATCACAAGGGACATGGTATTTGTCTCTCACAGTATAATCAGAAAAACCCTCTGCATTTCCACATAAGTCATAAAATCATGCTACCAAAGCATCCTACGTACAAATGTAATTGGTGTTACAGGGGACAACTTCATAATGCACTTCTTGAATAATGCACTTTACATTTTATTTTATATTATTGCATTTTTTTTCTTGTTTTCTTTCCTTGTTTTTAATCCTGTCCAAATTTCTTTGTCATAAATGTCTTGTGGAATTCACCTGCTGTGACTGTTAGTGCAAGTAATTTACCCTGCTAATGCAATCTTGGCAATGTGGAAGACAGTCTTTCTCTCCCTCTCTCCCTCTCTCTCCTGTCCAGATGATTACTGTTTTGACCGGCGATGGCCACAAATTATTTGAGGCAGTATATTACGGGAGCTTTGTGCTGTGCATCCCAGCGCTCTATATTGTGTCTTTGGTCTATGCCTGCTACGTTCTGGGCTACACCGCACTGGCTGGAGTCTTCACCTACCTCATCTTCATCCCCATACAGGTCTGTACATTAGAAACTGCACTTATAGTTCATAAACATATTTTTATAAGCAATGCGTCCTCAATGCGTCTTGAGTGTGTTCACACCTGTATTTAGAGCTGTCCACTTCTGATCCGATCACTGAGGACGCATGTTAATACCAGGTTTGAAAAGGGCCTATATTGCAGCTTGTTTTCCATTGTCACTAATGTTAACATTGTTTTTTTCTGCTTTCAGTTTGGATTGGCCAAGCTCATTAACAAATTCAGATGGAAAAGCATATTGATAGCAGACAGCCGTGTTCGCACAATGAATGAGATTCTCAACAGCATCAAACTTATCAAGATGTACGCCTGGGAAGATTCCTTTGAGCAGAAGATCACAGGTATGAAGTTAGGCTGGCTGCATGTTAACTTTGTCTTCCAGTCAGACATGTTTTTAATCTTTCCTGTATACCAAATATCAGGTGTTATGATCAGATAGTACTGTGGACCCAAATGCAGGACACTGACCAGACGTAGGCGAAGTTGTAGAGGAGTTATTGTAAAACCACAGGGAAATGAGGTTGGGTGGAGAGAAAGTTATGGCTGGCTGAGGCAGATGGTGGAAGACAAACCGGTGAGTGGCGTGGCAGGCAAGCAGGCAGAGGATCCTGGGACATGGAGGAAAAAGCAGTTAATCGCAGGCTCCAAGAACAACACGGGGAATGTACTCACAGAAAAACACGGAAACTACTGAGGCCTGAAGCATGAACTACCACGGTAGCTGAGAAAACAGTCTGGCGAGGACTGGGAGGAAAGCTTGGGTTGAAATACCGTTGAGTGGATGAGTAGATTGTTGACAGGTGTGTGCAGAGCAGGGAGCTGGGAGAGGTGATGAGCTGATTGATGGCAGATGTAGACTGGGCCCTGGGGACATGGAAAACACATCATAGGCAGTCAGTTGCAGCGAGTATGACTGTCCTCCCTTTTGGGTCGTCTACTTGTGGTTTTCAGATGGCTGTAGAGGCCAATCCGTGATCCACATAATTTGATGCGGTGTGGGCAGGGGTAAGTGGTGGTGGTTGCTGGTGTTTGAGCTTTTTTCTCTCTCTCCTTGCGGTAGTTCTGTTTCAAGACATGCAGCTCCTTCCTGCACTGATTTCTTCCAAGAGCGCCTGTCCAGTGCAGTGTGCTCCCAGTTGCTTGATGATATGTGGAATTTCTTCAGACTGGTTTTGATATTGTCCATGAAAAGTTTCCTTTGCCTGCCGGGGGGCTTGCTGACCTTCCTTCAGCAGGGAGTACAGGATCTGTTTGGTGAGATGTGTGTTGGACATGCGGATGACATGGCCCGTCCATAGGAGTTGTACTACATTATTGTGTGGTGATGGGCATCATCTATAGTGCCCCCCCTTTGTGTAAACACAAAACCAATCTTGAAAGATGCGTGTGCTACTTTTCATGTTTCATTGTCCAAAATATGAGATTTCTAAAAGCTGAAAGGAAATTGTGTGCACCATTTATAGGAATCTGGAGATGGGGGAAATTGCCAACACAGATGGTGAAGTAGTTTAATTGAAACAGTAAATTTTGATAAATTTTTGTATTCTTTTTTGATGGAAAATCACATAGCCATGCTGCTAGAGGCACCAGAGGCTGGAGATGAGGCTGCAGCTACCACATACTCTCCACCTTCACGCCACCTCACTCATATCGAATGGTCTGCCTGTATAGATACAAAATGGGCATCTAGGAGTGAGCTCCTATGTGCCTCACCTCCACGAGTCCATGCGCTGTGGATGTGCAGCAATGTGCTTCTTGAAATATAGCTTCAGAGCACTTTGTTTACATTTCAGGAACTGTCTTATTGAACTCAACGCATTAGAAGTTGCTGCAGCCACCAGCCTCTCTACCTTTTGTTTGTTTGTGAGACTGCTGCAAAAGCCACAAATATACATATACTTGACTTAAATATACATTTTCTTGTCCTCCATCTTGCTATCAAGCACCTATATCAATATTCCTAACATATTTTGTCTTGACCAATCATGGTCAATTGTGGGATTGTAGCGGGTGGGATATGGTGCTCGTCCATGTGTGCACATTGTCCAGTTGATCATGATTTATAAAGGAAGAATTGCATGTATGTGTCTGCACACAGTTTTATAAATCCGATCTTTTGTAATGGACTCCACACAGCTCATTTGTTCACACATTTAAATGCTTTTGAGTGGAATTATATATAGTATTCTAAATATTCAGTGTAAATACAGTCTTCTAGGTACTTCTGAGGAAATAACTTATCACCAGCTGCTACAGTGAATGGCTCAGTGGACAACTGTGGGCTGAAATATGATTGCACTGGGAGATCAGCTAATTTACCAGGAGAAGTAAAGGTAAAGAAAAACAAAAAACATCCTCCAAATATGTGAAGCTGTCTCTCTTATAGGCTTAAGGAAAAATGAGAAGAAAGAACTGCAGAGGGTCAGTTACGTCCAGAGTGCTAATGTCAGCATTGCCAGCCTCATCCCCATCATTGCCACCGTTATCACCTTCATTGTACACACTTCGTTGAGGTTTAAGCTCAACACGTCTGATGTGAGTACCACAACAGTGCAGCACATACAGTATTACAGCACAACAACTTTTGCAAACATACCCACTGTGTGATTTACGTGGTTAATAGAGGTGTATTGAAAAAAGAACATAGAGAGAAGTCTGTACGTAGTTGGACAGAACAAAACGCTTTGTTCAATTACAGCATGTATGGATCTGAGACATAAAATAAATATGTGTTTAGATGATTGTCTTTTAGTTTTGTTGCCACTTATTCATGATGAACGCACCTTTTTGTTTGTTTGTGCTCGCACTGAACCAGAGCAGGCTACAGACAAGTGCTAGTCACTAGAGCACTGTGATCCATTTAAAACTAATATATGACCTTCTCAGTGTGGGGTAGAGTGTTGACCATCATTTTTTGTTATCAACAGGCCTTTACCACCATCGCCATCTTCAACTCCATGAGATTCTGCCTGGTTCTACTGCCACCATCTGTGAAGGCCCTGGCTGAGGCTGCTGTATCACTAACACGACTGAAGGTAAACTCCTCTCTTTGTGTCTTGCTCAGCAGTTATGGCAATGGTTTGTAGGGAAAATTTGCTTGTTTTGGGGAAATGGAACTTATTAGCCTAGAATTATTAAAGCTGAAGTAGGCGAGATTGGAGCAAATATTATTAAAAACAGTTACTTTTATAAAACGGTCACTATATCCTGACAGTAGTACATGAAACAGGTAATCTGGAAAAAAATCATATTCCTCGGTGTCCTCCGGTGCTCCTAAAGGCATCTGCAAGATTTCACAGACCAGAGGAAAACAACCAGAGCTGAGCTGAGTCTGCCGTCTAGCTTCCATCCATGAGAGCCACGAGTCAACTCGCGAAAACCAGGCAGCGCTGATCAGTTATGGATCAATATTCTGTTACACTTTAAATTTAAAACATTTCTTACTAGCACTACTCACAGAGAAAGACACAACAAAGACACATAATGCTAACTACACACAAAATATAACGATATGGTAAAGGAGACGCATTCTAATGCCAGTTGTGAACAGACGTACTTAAAGCTGTCCACTTGTGATCGGATCACTCAGGTTGCATGTTATTGTCAGGTCTGAACAGGGCCTTTAAGTTTTAAGGCATTTTCTTCCCTCTCCATGTCTGTGTTTGTCACTACAACTTCAAATACCAGCATTCATTGTATTTATTGCTGTGGTGGATCTAGTTTGCAATTAAAATCTCAATTTTAAAAACATGAAAAAGCTTATAAATGTGATGTGTGGCTGTTTCAGAAAATATTGCTGATCCAGAATCCAGAGACCTACCTGATCCAGACAAAAGACAGTGACTTCGCCATAGTGATGACAAATGCTTCACTTTCCTGGATCAAACCAGAGAGACTGCCAGACTCCCCACCCAGCTCAGCCAACGGGGACACGAAGGGACACAAAGTGGAGGAGATGTCCCAGAATGGGAAGACTGAAACCTTGGCAACCTTAAGAAACATCTCCTTCACACTGCCTAAGGTGTTCTTTAACACTGATAAGCATAAATGAGGTCAATTAGATTGGGTTAAAGTTAAACCTTTATTCTCTGTGTTATCTCCTGCAGGGCAACCTGCTTGGTGTCTGTGGGAACGTGGGGAGTGGAAAGACGTCACTGATTTCCAGCATTTTGGAACAGGTTGGCTCCTTCTTTGTCTTTTTTGTTCTTTATTCTCTTTTACAATCTCTACAAGTCTCTGACATCATGTTTGACATTTTTATTTGTTGTTAATTTTCACTGTTATTGTCCACCACTCTGTTACACAACTGTTATGAAAAATGATGCTCTTTGTTTACATTGTGTTACCTCTAAACCAGATTTAACTGATGCTATTTAACATTCACCTTTTCTTGTCTGCTCATTTTACATTTTAGATGCACCTTCTGCAGGGCTCCCTCACAGCTGATGGGACATTTGCCTACGTTTCCCAGCAGGCCTGGATATTCCATGGAACAGTTCAAGAAAACATCCTGATGGGGGAACCTTTGGACCAGTCCAAGTATAAAACCACTTAACCCATATAAATACGTGTTTATTTGCATATAGAGCGGGTAAATGAGATCCGGTCTGACCAAGTGGTCACTCAAGACGCATGTGGAGACGCATGTTAATGCCAGGTGTGAACAGACATACTTAGAGCTGTCTCACATCCCTGCTCTATATGCATATTAAATATATTAAGATTCATAAGACACTGCATACAAAATGCTACATTTTCTGAAGACAGAATCATCATTTTCAAATAGCTCTTGATGTTTTTTTCTTTTTTTCATCACTTTTCCAAAATGATATATCCTATTGAAGTTGTTTTTACTATTAAGTAAACTGAAACAAATAATTAAATTATGTTTACAAAATGTCTCTGTTGAATACACTATACGTGGCTGTCCCTTGACTTTCAGGCAATTCATTGTCTTACTCCACAGATACGAGAAAGTCATAGATGTCTGCAGCCTCGGAGCTGACCTGAAAATCCTCCCATATGGTGATCAAACTGAGGTAGGAGCTCTCTGCTGTACTCTCTACTGAATGTTTTATATGCTTATTAATGATTTCTTACAAGCACAGTGGAACTTTTATTGTGAAGTCAAAGGTTACATGGATGAGGTTGAGTAACAAGCTTCATGTCCTACACAGGAATATCATTAGGGCCCGAGCACAAAAGTGCCAGGGGCCCAACAGTGCAATCGCATTTTGAGGGGCTTGGGATGCTCGTAAACTCATGAAAAATGACACACGCATAGCGCACACGTAGCTCCCCCAGACACACACCATGGTTGGGATAAAGATGAGGTCAATCTGGGTTCCGATCCGGTGAACGCTGCCTGATAAATTTCTGTGGGTTTCCACAACTTCACTGAGGACCTGATCATGTTGGCGAGGGCATGGTGGGCTGTTATGAAAACAGGAGGGACCCAAACGCGACATAAACTTCTGTATATCGGAATTTTGCAGTTAACAAATCACAAAATCAACATATGAAATACTTCCAATGTAATCCCCATCTCTCCCCATCTCCCCACCATACCCCCCACCTCCCCCAGCATCCTCCCAACATGTCCAAAACAGGGACATTAAGCACAAATACATACGTAAAAGACATACAATGACCTCACTTAGATGGACACAAATGAGAAAAGACTGAAAGAAAGACAAAAACACTAATATAAAATTAAGAAAGAAAAAAAAGAATTCTGGTTTTCACTCATCTAACGCTTAGTTCCCCTATTACAATGTTGCCCCAAACCAAGATGGAGTAAAAGTGAAAAGTTGTGTTTTGTGATGTACTAAACCCTGTTGCCAGTGTTCTTAGTAGCTTTCTGCCGCTTTGTTGGCAGATTGGAGAGCGAGGGCTGAATCTGTCGGGGGGGCAGAAGCAGAGGATCAGCCTGGCCAGAGCTGTCTACTCCAATAAAGACATCTTCCTCCTTGACGATCCACTATCTGCCGTCGATGCTCATGTAGGGAAACACATCTTTGAAGAATGCATTAAGAAAGAGCTCCAGGGAAAATCCGTCATCCTAATTACACACCAGCTCCAGGTAGACACAGATTTATTCTTTAGCAGATAGTGAATCCTAAATAGCTTATTATGTAGCATGACATTTCTAAATCAAATTTGCATAATACTTGTTTAAACATTCTATATAAGTTTTAACATAAACGTATTTAAATTTGAAATTATTTTAGATTAGAGGATCTATACCATATTGTGGTAAACCCCAAAGTAAAAGTAAATCACACACCAGGAAGTGGTGTGTGATAGCTGACATTAGTATTTTCCTTATCATGAATTATGAGCAGTATTATAAACCACTCTAGATAAGAGCGTCTGCCAAATGCCATAAATGTAAACGTGCTGTTTAGACTGTGTTGGGTAGACGTCTGCAGTGCTGGGATGGTGTCATTGACATGGTTGTCCTCGTTTGTCCTCGTTTGTGTCTTTCAGTATCTGGAGTTCTGTGATGACATTTTGGTTCTGGATGATGGCGAGGTGCGGGAGGCTGGAAACCACCAGGCCCTGATGGAAGCCAACGGCCGCTACGCTCAGCTCATCACCGACTATCAGATGGAAAAGTCTGAAGTAAATAACCTGAAGTACAAAACTCAGATGTACTGTAGCTCTGCTATTGTGTCTTTCCTTATTGTTTTACTAGCTGTGAAAGAATTTTTTTTTTCAAACAAACTGCTACATGTAAGCTGTAAACCAAATATTGAGAGAGGTTTATGGGAGGCAGGAACTTGTTCTTACAAGGCCACAAGTTAATGTTTTGTTTTTTTATGTACTTTTTTATGAAAGTGAGTTATTTACCACTTGTCCAGACTCAACAGTATCACAGCGTTTTTGCTTATCGTTTACAGACTCAGAATGAGGAGGAGGAAGTGTCACCCCAAGACGCTGCCCAGCTTAAGGACGTTGAGCTAAGTGATGGCACAGACAGCGGGATAGTGAACCCAGGTATGACAACCAGGAATAAAATGTTTGTTAGTGTAGTGAACTAAAATAGATTATATGGGCTAGTTTATGATGACTCATTTCATCAGTAGAGATCTTAAAATTAATGAAAATAAGGCGTTATTATATAGTTTAGTGTAAAGACACACCAGAAGTAGAATAGGTTGCTCCACTTTTGGCACAATTCTCTGTGGAAAAAAGTGTCATTCAAAAAGTGTGGGCTTGTAAAAGAGCCAATATATAACCAGGAGGAGGTAAAAGGTAGCGCCAGCAGTCCATCGAGGTAACAAAGGGACCTTGGATGACAAAAAGGAAGGACAATGAGCTCTGTAAAACTTTGCAAAACAATGGCAACAAAGATTTAATCCTGACTGTAATATACTGTTATTGCATTATTTGGGCATGTTTATGTCTTTATTACAGTATAAAGATGACTGGGATTTCTTCTGTCATTTTATTTATATTTCCACCCACATCTGTGCTTCCTTTCAGCATTTGACATGTCGGACGAAAAGGATGATGAAACGACAGCTGACCAAAAATGTGAGTCACCAAAATCTCTCAAGATCTCTATTATCATCTTTTACACAACTATTTCTGTCGCCTTTCGTGTTTACAACAAACGAGTACAACACTATGAATGTCTTCCAGGAGAGTGTGTATGTATGTGACTAATAATTATGATACTTCTGTTGTCATGTGAATTCAAGACACATTTCATTTACAATATTGTGAACGTTGCAAATCATGATGATTTGACCTTCAGTGAAGCTAGTGTACATTTACACTTTTTTATATTCTTTGTATCCAGTCAGTGAGGACACAGGCTGATGCAAATGGAAGTCACTTTGATCGTGCTATGATTCTATAAAATACTTTTCTTCCTCTTAAGCTGCTGGCGGTGATCAGCTGGTCAGTGAGGAGTCCACCACAGAAGGTGCCATCTCCTGGAGAGTCTACCAGCAATACTGCAAGGCAGCTGGAGGTCTGCAAAACACACACACACACACACACACACATTGTCATGATTCTCTGCAATAATACAAAATTCACACATGGACAATGGGTGATGATGTGACTGTGTTGCTGCAGGATACATCGTCACCTTTCTCACCATCCTGAACATCGTCCTGATGATTGGATCCACAGCCTTCAGCAACTGGTGGGTCAGCTTCTGGCTGGGGCAGGGTGATGGGGTAAGAACCAAATGCACAGATGTTGGTAGAGCTACATAACTCTCTTTTTCCTCACATAACTTCACTGTCCACTTTCGTCTGTGTTGTCAGCGATGAAGGCGGTGGGCTTTTGGAGAACAGATAGGACTAAAGTGTCTGTGGCTAAAATCATGAATATGTTTTGTACGACAACAAGGACAGATATAAACTCTTTCTATACTGTACCTACATTCTATGTTTATGTAATTCCCAGCTCAAACAGCTCAATTCAAATTAATTTATACGTCCTTGTCACATCTCTTGTAGATATAAAATATGTTGATAAATATTCCTCTCTGTTTTTTTCCCCCCAGTCATCCAATAACACAACTTCAAACCATGGTGACATCTCACAAAACCCACGCCTGCACTTCTACCAAATGATTTATGGTGTGATGTTGCTTGTCATGGTGTTACTTGCCATCATCAAATGCTTCTCCTACACTTGGGTCACCTTGAATGCCTCCTGCAAACTCCACGATACCATGTTCAAGAAGGTACTGTTGAATGACTGAGCCCCAGCCATCTATATACCGTCAAACATAGATAACCAGGTTTACTCATCTTAAGTAAATTGAACATATGATCATTTCAAATCTGTTAATAATGTGTTTGGTGTTTATAAGGGACAACTTCTTTCAGACCTAGTAGTAGCTCTACCAAAGTGCCGCTGATTTTTGTCTTCCTTTCTCAGATTTTCTACAGTCCCATGAGTTTCTTTGATACAACTTCAACAGGCTGCATTCTCAACCGCTTCTCCAAAGATCAAGAGGAGGTGGACACTGTGCTTCCCCTCCACATCGACCCTTTCTTGCAGTTTAGTCTGATGGTCACCTTCATCATTATCATCATCTCGGCTGTCTTCCCTCCCCTGCTGGCAGCTGTGGGTGTTTTGGGAGCTTTGTTCACCCTCATTCTCTTGTGAGTTGATACCAGTTGAGTCTAAACATGATGACATAGATTTAGACAGCCGCATGAATGACCAGTAAAGATTAATTTAAGGTATACTGAATATCAACTGTGATTCTTCTGCAGTATCTTCCAGAGGAGTATCCGTCAGATGAAGAGGATGGAGAACATCAGTCGCTCTCCGTGCATCTCTCTCACCATCTCTACCCTGCAGGGCCTCAGCACCATCCATGCCTACAACATTAGAGACAGCCACATAAAACTGTAAGATACCAGAGTTCCTCAACATGAAATACTTTATATTTTATACTTTTTGTTTGCTGACCTTTCAGGCCCTCTGAGAATGTATGCTCTGTTTTAAAGGTACAATTGATAACATTCAGCCACTAGATGTCGCAGTTTCCCTCCCCTGTTCCACTGCATTCCCTCCACAACAAACGGTTGCACAAGTCGTTGCACAACCTGCATATCTTATGGTAGAATGGAATGAGTCAGACAGATAGTCATGTCAAGTGATGAATCTTTCGCGGTTGAGTTGAAGTCATTTTGCAACATGTAGCTAAACGCCTACATTAGGTGTGTGTGTGTGTGTGTGTGTGTGTGCAGCGCTGCACACCTCCTCCCTCTCCCCCACTGCCGTAGTTTCAGCTCGGGGGGATCAGCTGTTCGAGCCACACTTCAGTCAAAATAGACAGAAACAAAATAAAACTCACCAAAACCGTCTTTGTAAGTGTTTCCACCAATCACAACCATGGTTCAGTCGGAAACCCACTTCTAAATCCCCTCTGATGTGTATCTTCGTTATACATTGTTTGAGGGAACTTCATTGGAAACCACCAGGTAGCGGCATGGAAGGAGACGGGCACTGGTCTGCAAAGTTTCACTTTGGGGGCATTACGTGGCCAGGCATTATCAATCCACTTGACAAAGGTGGCATCAACCACAGGTGCTTTCCCTGTGCACATTTGTTTTTCATTCAGAGAAAATTACTTTCCTATTTTCCCATCATGATATCAATGTGCGCGCAGCACAGGTATCCAGCCGGAGAGCTGACGGTCCGCGAGGCAAAGTATCAAGGAATTAAAGTAAAAAAACAAAACAAAATTTCAACTAATGTTAGTCTACCGTAGTTTTAAAATGTTTCATATGTTGTCATGTATGAAAAGACCCAAAATGAACACTGTAGCGGACTACTTACTATAACTATAAGAATTATTTAACCAGCATATAGGTACCACCTGATACCAACATTGTTATACTATTGTCTCACAAGCCTTGTGAATCAAATGTTAGATATCGATATCTTCCACAGATATAAAAAAAACATTAATTTTGGACCCGTCAAAATTTTAAAAATGATTAATTTACAGTCAAAATTTTTGGCAAGGCAAAAACTCTCACGAATTTCGTTGCACGACGACCTATCCTAACCTCAAGGTTGCCTAACTTTAACCGTCTCACAAAGGTTTCCCAACTCGTGGGTTACATTCTAGACACAAACCTGTTTTAACTCTTATCTGCTTGCATGCGATGCATTAACAATCCCTGGCATGTCCTTTTATTATGTTGTAGGTTCAAGACACTGAATGACATCAACTCCAACCACTATTTACTGTTTAACTCTGGGACACGTTGGCTCTCCTTCTGGACGGACTTCATGTCTTCGATCATGACCTTGTTGGTGTCTCTGTTCGTAGTGCTCAGCGGTCCTGACTCCATCAGTCCGGCTTTGAAAGGCTTGGCCTTGTCCTACACCATACAGGTTAATATGGACAGCAAATTAATGAACCTTTGGTTTATTTTTTAAAAGACACACTGCAAACAACTGCAACATGTGTGTTTATAGACTCTGTTTATGTGTTGTCAAGCTGACAGGCATGTTTCAGTACGTAGTGAAACAGTCGACGGATGTGGAGGCAAGATTCACCTCGGTGGAGCGGCTGCAGGAATACATCACGGTCAGACTCTAGACTTCTCTGCCTCAGAAAAATAATGACTGTTAATACACAGGTTGCCTGGCTACCACCACCAATCCATCCACCTGTCCTGGTCTTCTTGAAACTGTACATTAAACTATTCAAGAAAAGCACAATTATCATATGACACACCTCCTTTCTCCTCCCTAAAAGTAGTTGTTATTCATTGTGTACAGACTTGTACGTCTGAGGCCCCAAGACACATCAAGGAGGCTCAACTCCCAGAGGACTGGCCAAAGAGCGGAACCATCACCTTCCAGCACTATAAGATGAGGTACAGAGAGAATACACCCATTGTCCTGAACGGACTCGATTTCTTCATCCGAGCTGGAGAGAAGCTGGGCATTGTGGGAAGGACAGGCTCTGGTAAGACCCTGACTACATAAACACATGCAGTAATCACCAAACCTATTGTCTATATTGATCATAATGTACCTTATACAATGCAAATGTTGATAGCGCTGTGTTGCAGCAGCATCTTTGGATTTAAATGTGTAAATGAAAGAATTTACTGGGATTAGAGTGTTATTTTGTTAAACCATGACTGCAGGGTACTGAGAGGAAACACTACAGTACCTCTGTAAACCATTATTGTTACTATTCTTAGGTACTCTCTGCTCTATGTCTGTAGGGAAGTCCTCTCTCGGCGTGGCTTTGTTCAGGCTGGTGGAGCCAGCAGCAGGAACCATCCTGATAGATGGCGTGAACATTATGGACATTGGTCTGCAGGATCTGCGCAGCAAATTGTCTATCATCCCCCAGGATCCTGTGCTATTTATTGGCACAGTCAGGTAACCAAAGCTAACCCCTAACTCCACAGAACTTAATGTTTACACACAGGCACCCTCTGTTCTCACTGTGTTGGGTTAGTCACTGGCTCGCCAACTGTGATAATGCATGTGTTTGCCTACAGGTACAACCTGGACCCCTTCAATAACTACAATGATGAGGAGCTCTGGACGGCGCTGGAGAAGACCTACATGAAGGACTCGGTATGTTCGGCGTTCAATATGAAGCACAGTACATTAACAGTTTCATTACAGTGTGTGGTCATTTATCCAGACCAAATCAGTCAACTCAGCCAGCGTACAATACAGCCTTTTTTCTTGGTCTACTAGTTTTCATACATACTTTTGTCATCTGACTTTGCACTCACCCTGTGAGTGTTATACATTAATGCATCAGTAATAATAATATAATTGCATAAGTAGCATTTCACTGTTTTAGTTGGTTGTGGTGGAGCTAGTTTAACTATTTTACATACTGTTAGGTTGTTAAATCTACAACAATGCATCATATTTTAAAAGCTCATCATATGTTGGGGGGAGGAGAAGTATAATGTAGCATCAAATAAAGCTGTAATGTAATGAGTACAGTAGAAGTAAACATACTGAGTTACGTTCCACCACTGAACTCATGGTAATAGCAGTTGTAGAAGTAGTGCTATGAGTATTGTTTTGTTTCCTCAGATCTCCAGACTGGAGGGGAAACTACAGGCACTGGTGCTGGAGAATGGAGAGAACTTCTCTGTAGGAGAAAGACAACTGATGTGTATGGCTAGAGCACTACTCCGCAACTCCAAGGTTTGTTCATATATTCGCCTCTTCTGATTTATTTTTATTAACAAACTTTAAAAGTTTACTGCTGATGAGCATCCACTGGATTACTACTGCCACATACTGTGTGTTGTAACACCAATCAAACTAAGTAACTGCTTGTGATATTTATATTATTCACATTTGCATCAATTAACCCACCACGACTAATATCTTTGGCCACTCTTTTACTCATTTATCATATCATCACTATTCTCAATGCTCTTTTTCTGTTCTATATGTCAGTCTGTGCAGTTGCATCTAATTGTTTCCCAAATCCTCTCTACCCTATACCACCGTAACTCCCCTTCTTTCCAGCCAATCTCTTCGTCTATACCAGGGGTCTGCCACTTGCGGCTCCAGGGCCACATGCGGCTCTTTAGCCCCTCTCCAGTGGCTCTCTGTGGATTTAAAAAAATGGAAATGAATAACTGTTTCTTGTTGACATTTTCATTTTTTTTATCATTGTTTTAGGTTTATGGTACGAAGGTACGACGGAGTATTAGGGCCACATTGAGGAAAAAAAATAAATCTGAGATTTCGAGACTAAAGTCATAATATTACGAGAAAAGAAGTTGTAATATTATGAGAATAAAGTCATAAGTTTAAAAGAAAAAGTCATAGTATTATGACAATAAAGTCATAATATTATAAAGTAGTAATTTTACGTGTTATTTTCTTTATTTCTGGTAAAGTTATGACTTCATTCTTGTAATATTACGACTTTTTTCCTCGTAATATTATGACTTTATTCTAGAAATCTCCAATTTTTTTTCCCTCAATGTGGCCCTAATACTCCGTAGTACATTTGCACTTTGGCCCTCACTGCATTAGACTTATATACTATATACTTAGACTATAAGCTCTGTTACCTTCATCACAATGCTCAGATGTTTTGCGGCTCCAGACGGATTTATTTATTTTTTTGCCTAAAATGGCTCTTTTGATAGTAAAGGTTGCTGACCCCTGGTCTAGACTTAACTGTCCCTCCTGTTGTCCACCAGATCATTCTTTTGGATGAGGCAACGGCATCCATCGATGCAGAGACAGACGCCTTGATCCAGAACACAATCCACGAAGCCTTCCAGGACTGCACCATGCTCACCATCGCCCATCGTATCAACACTGTGATGAACGCAGATCGTATTCTGGTCATGGACAACGGAGAGGTAACAAACACAAATACACAAAGATAAAGTTTGTGTGATCCTGAACCTAGACTTACAGTAAGTGTTCTGTCCAACAGGTGGCAGAGTTGGATCATCCAGATGTGCTGAAGCAAAGACCAGACTCTCTGTTCGCCTCACTCCTCGCTGCTGCGAACACTGTGAATACCTGAACCACAGAGGCCCTGCGGCACCACAGCACCACTACACACTAATAACTGATACATAATAATAGTTATTCATTTATACAACCATATCTTAATCAGTCCTCTCATAATGTAATCTAGACTGTTGTGCTTGTATCAGGTGTAACTGAGCAGCAGAGATGGAGTTTCACATTCATGCAGAAAAAGACAATATTTTGCATATTATTTATTGATTTTCTGTAACTTTTTGCTGCCACTTTGAAAATTTATGCATGTGAATTTTCAATCTGCTGGGTGAATATGCACTAAATATGCATTACATTTTTAAATAGCTATTGCATTTCATTATATTAAAATAGAATATATACAGTATACTAGGGCTGGGCGATATGGCTTATTATTATTATCTCTATTTTTAGGCTATATTGCGATACACGATACGTATATCTCGATATTTTCATATTTTCTCTAAAATAACTGTTTGATTTAACCCTTTGATGTGTTTAATCATGCCAGCGTGATCATTCTAGCAAACTAATCTGTTGGAAATGTATTCTTATTAAGTTTGACTGATAATTCACACAATTGAAATTACATTTTTCTCCGAAATACAGTTTGCAGGCAGTAGTTTTTTTTTAAATTATCATTCTTTGTTTTATTTATTATTTATTTATTTTGTTTTATTTATTTATTATTGACTGACTTATTGAATTTATATGAAATTGCCTATCACTAGGCATTACTTTTATTTGTTGAGTGTGTGACTATTTTCCTCTCTCTCATAATATTATTTCTACCTTTTTTTTTAAACTATCAGATTATATTTTGGGGCTGAATTTGTTAATTCATTTTGTAATTAAATCTGCTTTTAGACACAGTGGAAGTGACACAAAGTGTTATTTAATGCGATAGTTTGTATATGAATAATTGTTTTTCCACTACAAAGAAGTAGTGAAACCAGTGGGCTGTAATTGTTGGGAGTACTGTGTGGGTTGATACACAGATTTGATGCTAAATTTAACAATTTTTTACCACTTGAGAATTGGTTAAAATAATCAAAAATCCCTCCAGAATACCACATTAAGACACCAAGATCTTGTGGAACACCATCGAAAAAGCCATGCTGTGATTTGGTATGAAAAACCTTTGACATTTGGAGATGTTTGGAAGAATTGTATTTTTCGGCGATTGGATGGTGAACACTTATTTTCTGGAAACTGCTCAGAAACCCGTTATTGTCAATCTACCTAGGAAAGCCAATCCATCCTATGAATACCTTAGGTCTCTAGTTTGTAGTTTTTAAGATTCGTGAAATTGTGATTATCCTAGATGTCACAACAGTTCACTTTATACAGTTAGGTGAGTCAGAAAATCTCACTAGGGGGCAGGAAAAGATCAGAGTTGTTTTTCAGGTCTGGAGCCCTGCCTTTGACAAATGTTGTGGGTTTGTATTGGGCCACATCCAAGAGGGACCCTCTGGCAAGAGCTACCGCTCTCTCTGTTTTGTGCACCTCCTTAGGCAAGAGAAACCATACTTTCTCTCCCTGGCTAGACTTCCCTCTAACGTTAGTTTCTTATGACGTCAACATGACTTCAATCAACCGTCAAATGCAGTATCCAATGAAATTTCCACAATTAACCATGCTAATTTAATTGCCTACAAATGGGATTCAATTTACCGCCCTTAGTTTCCTGCAAAGCATGACCCCCACAGTGTCACAAAAAAGAATTTCCCTCAGTTTATAAACTGTCCAGGACAACGAAAGGTCACCTTCCCAAGAAACTTACGGCATTACGGCCTCATTTTTACCTTTGGTAAATCAATGTTTGCTTACTCTTCAATCTAGTTACAGGGAATGTAACTATTTTCTGCTTACACATAAACATCATGAAATCAAAGGCCTGTGGCCAGTACATGCAATCTACCTTGGGTTATGTCATGTATCTTTACAGTAGGAAAGTATAAGGCCCAATCCCAATGTCCCCACTAAGTCCTGAAGCCCTGAACCCTCAGGGACTTGACTGATGTCACCTGGGAAATGGTTGAGTGTGAGAGGCTGTAAGGGTTTGAAATGGTATAAATACAAATGGGACAGCATTTTTGCGGCAACATATCACGTTACCTTTTTTATTTTACGTATTTTACTGCCTATTTGAACGTTTTCCAGGCTCTTGCCTTGTGAGAAAAGAGGTAACTGTCAATAAATCAATTTACTTGTTTTTGTCAAACTTCATTAAGCAAAATTCAAAGAAGGTCTCAAAATGTCTGCGAGAGAGCCCTCGAGGACTTGATGATTTGACATCGGGACAGCCCTAAACCATCACAGACTTTGTGGGAACGCACCTCAAAGTCTGTGAGTGTGGACATTGAGATTGGGCCTGTATGATGAATCAAGGACACTTTTCACTTTCACAGCACAGGTGGATTGATGCGGCTTCAGCAGTAATGCACGTGTACTGGATTGTCGTGGTGAAGTGGGAGCTGAGCTGGAGGGCAAAACAAGTCAATTTACATACAAACTGTTACATGAGGTGGTGTTGTGCTGTGTCTCTCTCTCTCTCTCTCGTTCTCATCTTTCCAGTTACCCTCCTTACTCAGGTGCTTTCAGTTACCCATCCTGGCCTGGAGATAAAGGACCTGGAGAGAGCTGCTGCGTGTGTCCGTGGACCTGAGTGATAACTGTGGATGGGATTTTGTGACATTTTGTTGTTTTTTGGTTGTAAGTTATCCATCCTTATTTCAGCTGTTAATAACTACCTTATTTTTGCTTATACTTAGATCTTATTTATTAATTATTTATGTTGTTTATTTTTTGTTTTCAGAGTTATCCTGGCAGGGGATAAAGTTCCTAGAAGGAGTCAGGCGTTTCTGGGATTTGGCCGCTGATGTTTGCCTTTCAAGTCGCCTCGAGCCCGGCAAGCTCCAGAAGATAGGTAGGTAAAGTTTGGGTTTCGCAGAATCTGGTTTGTTGTTGTAAAGCTAGGCTTAATCTTTGTTGCAATTAGACTAAGTGGTTTGCCTGTAGCACTAGTCGTTACACTAGCAGATACGGTGTTGCCAGCTTTGAACTAGCTTTGAGCACATTGCCACTGCTTTGCATTGGCCAGAAGATGTGTATGACGAACGTATGAGTTGGTGCCAAAGGCTTACACACCAGTGGCGGCTGGTGTAAATGTGTCTAGGTAGGGCTGTGCCACATCCAATCAGTTTCAGCAAACATCCCGGTATGATTTAATGTGAAAAAGTGAAGGTATCAAAAACACATTATGCTACTACTTTGCAGTTAAAGAATCAACAATTATTTTCTTCCAACAGGAGCAGTAAAGAAGTACATTTACTCAAGTACTGTACTGTACTCTACAATTTTGAGGTACTTATACTCACTTGAGTATTTCCATGTTCTTTCTACTTCTACTCCTACTCCAATACATCTCAGAGGGAAATATTGTACTTTTTACTCCACTACATTGATTTAATAACTTTAGTTACTTTACAGATTCAGATTATTAATACAAAATATAATCAACAAATAAATTATGTATTGTTATAGATTAAGAAGAAGAAGGATTTTGAATGCAGGACCCTTACTTGTAACAGAGTATTTCTACATGGTAGTGTTGCTACTTTTACTGAAGTACAACATCTGAGTTCTTCCACCACTGCATGTACTATAATACAATAATAAACATGTAATACAATAATAAACATGTAATATAACAATATAACATGTAATAGAAATGTTTACTTAATGTGAAGCCCCTATTGACCTTGCTTTGTTTGGTAAACCAATAGTTAGGTAAAGGTTAGGGAAAGTAAACAGGAAGTGTATTTAGGAAAATTGCTGTTAAGTCCTGAAGCTATTTAGACACCTGAATGTACATAAGCACAGGACACTAGTGGTCTGAGGTGTAGAGATAGCAATACTGCTGTTATACTGCTGTTAAGTCCTGAAGCTATTCAGACACTTGAATGTACATAATCGTGGGACTCGAGTGCTCTGAGGTGTAGAGATGGTAAACTCCAGCAAAACTTCTGCTTCAAAACTCTCTCACCTTACTCAAAAGGCACAACCACAACACATCCACAGATATTAATACTACATAAAATACAGTTAACAAGAACAATACAACTAATTTACCGGTCTCAATTAAATTGTTATGCCTCCATGACCAACTTAAGCAAATGAGACTGAGGACAACTATGTACAAGAAAAGTCAATGTGGTGAGAACGCCTGCATGTCTTTGACAGCTTATTTGTAGAGGAATTTTGCTCTTCTCTCCTTCTTAGTGGCAAACCTATCTATACATAGCATGCACGTCTTCACATAGGTGAAGTCACTGACAGTTAATATAACCTATTTAGCAGTTCAGTTCACAAGATGTGGACGCGGTTTCGGACCTGGACCTCTGTAGTGGGAGAATCTTTTTGTGCTTATCAACTCTTATGATGTCCTGACAATTTTGTTGTAATGTGTTTTGAAGTTTCAAACACATAATCATAACGACGTTACACTGTTACACAGCAGAATGAGAGATGATTACAGCCTCCATGTTGGTACTGTTAAAAGTATCTGGTAAATTCAGCTTAAAGCAATATTTCTACTTAAAATATCTTGCTTGTGAGTAAAATTGTGACTTTTCCATGCTTTCTCCCCTCCGTACAGGACAACATGAAGAAAGCCTATTCTTTTGCGGAAAACGATAGTCAAGGAGTCTCTGATGTAAGTATAAAACAAACAGCAGCTTCCACCATGACACTCCAGAGGCCTGTACTATGAAGCAGGATCTGTGGTTAGCGAGGTAACTTCAGGGTTAACCCTTCAGGGTTTTCTGTCATACGACGGTGGTTCACTTCTTACCGGGGTAGATTGCCATGGTAACCCATGCTGAACACCTAACCTGCTCCGGAGCAGTTTGTGTTCCAGATAAGAGATCAACTCGTATAAAAGCACCGCCTACTGTTTGTTAGGGTTATTTAAGCCAGATAATGAGAAGATACCCTGGGTATGTTGAACTCGCTTCGTAGTACAGATCTTTTCCTCTCCTGTGTTTTTGTTGCGGATTTGTTTGATCCACTTTTTGAGACTCTTTAGCTGGAATATTTACAAAAGTCTCTCTCTCTGTCTACCATCTCTGTCCAACTCTGTCTTTCTGTCTGATATTTCACTCTGTCTCTTTGTCTCTGTGACTCTTAAGACAGAGGGTGGTTTCCGACGGAGAAATGGATCTGTGGTCTCCAGTCCAGATCATAATGATTTGGACAACAGAGAAAAATCCTACCCTACCCTATTTGGAAAATACAGCCAGAGCCTTCAGACCCTCAAACCCTTCCGCTGGTCCTCATCCCAGTCAGTGCCATTGATGACATAATTTGTCTGTTTTGATGCATTTACTGTATATATCATTTGATAAATAATTTGAAGGTAACATGTTTACAGACAAATACTGTACTAACCACATTGTATACTGGGTGATGTTTCCATGTCTAGGTCCCACCCTGTGGACAATGCAGGTTTCCTGTCCTTTGCAACCTTTTCCTGGATGACCCTCAGGATGTGGGCCCTGTTCAGGAATAAGCTGGACATGAGCTCTCTCAACCTGTCTCCTTTTGATGTTGCAGACACCAGCGGAGAAAGGTCTGACACTCTTCTCTCCACATTTCTCTACGGTCATTTGATGCAATTTCAGTACAGTATATTTATAAACATGACAAGCCTAGTTGCTGAAATTCATAAATGTCAAAGGAATCATGGGAATACTAGGGAATGATTAAAAACAGGTAACAGGTAATTTCATGAGTGTTATTGTTTGACTTAAGTAATAAATTAACAAGGCTGATTGTGTGCGTTGTGCTCAGGCTCAACAAGCTCTGGAAGGAAGAAGTGGCAAAGGTGGGCCTGGAGAAGGCCTCTGTGGTTCGAGTGATCCTTCGCTTTCAAAGAACCAGGCTGATACTGTCTGCCGTTGTTGGTGTCCTTGCCATGGTGGCAGTGTTTCTGGGCCCGGTAATTTTATTTGAATTTGAATATCAGCAGTACCAGTGCTTCCTCTATTGGCAGGATCCAGTGGCCAGTGGTTTGTCATAATTTCCCATTCATAGTAAATGTAGTGAAAGAAGTATTCAGATCTTTTTCTTAAAAGTACCAGTATAACACTGTAAAAAATGCTCCACTACAATTAAAAGTCGTGCATTCAAAATCTTACTAGTAAAATTACAATCAGCTAAATATACTTATAGTAAAGTTTAAAAACTCATTATGCAGAAAAATTGTCCCTGTGACTGATGTATTATTATATATGACATTTTATATTAGATTGTAATTTTGATGCATTAATGTGGAAGTAACCAGGAAGTACGTTGAACTAAAACCCCTTCTATCTGTCGTGCATGGGGACAACAGACACAGCCTGTTTCTGTAACAAGGTATTGATCTCTGCTGAGAGGAAATTTATTTTTTCCTGTGGAGATAAATCCATATCCTTGACCCCCATGAACGGAGGACGGCTGCAAAACTGGAGAAAATATCCCAGTCGCAGCGTCCTGTCCATCCACTCTGTTAACACAGGTATTTCGCCACTCTTTGTAAAACTGCGTGAGAGGGCGAGCCACCATCTGTGATGCAGCGATTAGAAAGCTGTGATATCCAATCTCGGCCCTCTCTGCCACCAGACTCCCCATAAATGCAAGACTGGTCCAAGGATGGGCTGACATGGAAAGGGCCGCGGCAGAGCCATGCCTTGCAGCCTGTGCAGCAGTTTGTCCCCCATACCGGGATCCAGTCCCGGGTGAGCAGAGTGCAGCAGCACATTGGGGGCGCCGCATTGTAGTCTTGTGGCGCCGCCGTGGGTCCATCCCAGACCCGCTGAGGCAGCGTAGCCCAAGGCCGTTAATATAACTGGACGGCCCGCCCAAGTCTATGTGTGAAAAGCACTGCTTATGTTTCTCATAATATATATATATATACTTTATATCCTGTTGACTGTCAAAACCTAAACAAGCTAGATCTACTAATTACCGTACGGACATGTGACATTATAAAGGTTTTGATAAAACTGATAAAATTAATGGTTGTTTAATGTTTAATGCTCTTTTGTGTTTTACAAACCTCTCTGTCCTCTCAGGCTGTTCTGGTCCATGCGATCCTAATCTATGTTGAGACCCCAGAGAAGTCTACAGTATCCTATGGTGTTGGCATGGCCTTCGCTTTGTTCACCTCAGAGTTATGCAAAGCCTTCCTATTCTCCTTGCTGTGGGCGTTGGGACTGCGCACTGCAGTCAGACTGAAGGGTGCCTTCTCTTCAGTGGCCTTTCAGAAAGTCATCTCTCTGCGGGTGCACAGCGGCATTTCAACGGGAGAGGTAAAGACTGGGTTACATACATAAGGGTTAATGCTTATTTAATGCATGGTACCTCTCTTATACTTACTTATTATCTTATACACCAGAATCTACACCTATTTCCCTACCATTGCCTTGCACAGCAAAATTCAGTGGGCAAATGTGTTTGTGTTATTGGAGAAGAGTATCACCCATAGAGTCCAGTAGAGGGCTCTACCTGTGCTTATATAAGTAGGGATACAATATCGTAACCTTTGTTTTCCTCAGCAGGCCGCCATCTTAAATGATAATTTGTTCTTAATGACTTGTCTCGTTAAATAAAGAAAAAAAAATTGCCTACCACATTAATATGTGATTGGCTATAATTTCACCAAATAATGTTATTATTAAAATGACTACAAATCTTTACATTTGTGGATTAGTCATGAAATCATGCTACCAAAGCATCCTACGTACAAGTGTAATTGGTGAACATTTTATTTGATATTATTGCGTTTTTCTGCTCAACCTCGCTTTAAACCCTTTTTTGTAAGGCCAAACTTCTTGGTCATGCGTAAATATCTTGTAGAATTCACCTACCCTGGCTATTAGTTCAAGTAACTTGCCCTGGTAATGTAACCTTGACAAATGTGGGTTACCGTCTTTCTCTCGCTCTCTCCCATCCAGATCATTTCTGTTTTGAGCAGTGATGGCCACAAATTATTTGAGGGAGTATTGTATGGGAGCTTTGTGCTGTGCATCCCAGTGCTCTTTATTGTGTGTGTTGTCTATGCCTGCTACATTCTGGGCTTAACCGCACTGACTGGAGTCTTCACCTACCTCATCTTCATCCCCATACAGGTCTGTACTGCACATTAGTTCATAAGTAGACACATTGTCATAAGCAGTGTAAAACATGTTATACAATTAAGGTCCCAATAAATTTCCAACTAGTCTTTGTTCACTGTCGTCTTGCCCAATACTGAATTAAAAGTACGTGGTATTTAAAGGCAATGACTGTCTAATTTCAGACATAATAGTAATAAGGACAATATAGCACAGTCTGTGGTTATCAATCCTCTGTATCTCACCTTTTTCTGCAGTTTAATCAGTCACTAGTTGACTATCATTTAAAGCTTTCCATGTTGCAAATGAGGTATTCTCCTCAACTAAATCAGCCACGAGGCTAACCCTAAATTAACTATATTTGCACATTTGTGGCTTGTTTTCCGTTGTCACTAATATTAACATTGTTTTTTTCTGCTTTCAGTATGGCTTGGCCAAGCTCATTAACATATTCAGATGGACATCCATATTGCTAACAGACGGCCGTGTTCGCACTATGAATGAGATTCTCAACAGCATCAAACTTATCAAGATGTACGCCTGGGAAGATTCCTTTGAAGAGAAGATCGCGGGTATGAAGTTAGGCATGCTGCATGTTAACTTTGTCTTCTGGTCAGACATATTTTGTATCTTTTTTGTATACCAAATATTAGGGTCATCATCTATCCCTTTTTATGTAAACACAAAACCAGTCTTGAAAGATGTGTGTGCTACTTTCCATGTTTCATTGTCTAAAAGTTGGGATGTCTAAAAGCAAAGTTGAAGGGAAATTATGTGCACCTTTCCAGGAATCTGGCGATGGTGGAAATTTGCCAACAAAGTAGTTTAAATGAAACACTACTTTGTAATTAGATTTGTATTTGTTTTTGATGGAAAATCACATAGCCATGCTGCCAGAAGCTCCAGATGCTGGAGATGAGGCTGCAACTGCCACATACTCTCCCCCTTCATGCCACTTTACCCATATAGATACAAAAAGGTATCTAGGGGTGAATTCTGATGTGCCCTTGCCTCCACAAGTCCATGCTCTGTGGGTGTGCAGCAATGTGCTTCTTGAAATTTAGCTTCACTCTTACCTTGGAATGGACTCCGCACAGCTGTCTTTTAAGTGATATTACATATAATAGTATTCTAAATATCTAGTGTAAGTAAGGTACTTTTGAGCAAGTAACTTATCACCAGTGTGTGATGGTGTCTCTCTTATAGGCTTAAGGGAAAGTGAGAAGAAAGAACTGAAGAAGGTCCTTTACGTCCAGAACGTCAATACCAGCATCATGGGCATCCTCCCCACCCTTGCCACCAATTTCACCTTCCTTGTACACACTTCATTGAGCTTTAAGCTCAACAAGCCTGATGTGAGTACCACAGCAGTGCAGCACATACAGTACAACAACCTTTGCCCCTTTGCCAACATGGCCACTGTGTGACATGTTGGTGTATTGAGCGCACCTTTTTCTTTTGTTTGTTTGTGCTCGCACTAAACCAGAGCAGTTTACAGACAAGTGCTGGCCACTAGAGCATTGTGGTCCATTTAAAACGTATATATGACCATGTCAGTGTTGTATAATGTAAGGTTGTGATTGGGCATCATTCTTTGTTATTAACAGGCCTTTACCACCATCGCCATCTTCAACTCCATGAGATTCTGCCTGGGTATGGTGCCCCTGTGTGTGAAGGCCATGGCTGAGGCTGCTGTATCACTGACACGACTGAAGGTAAACTCCTCTCTTTGTGTCCTGCTCAGCAGTTATGGCAATGGTTATTAGTACTGGTTGTAATATTTATTAATACTCTGATCTTACATAATGTTATTTTGCTGTGATGTCATCCAGCGATACAAACTGCAAGGTTGTAATAT
Source organism: Sebastes fasciatus (assembly GCF_043250625.1). Classification (NCBI taxonomy): domain Eukaryota; kingdom Metazoa; phylum Chordata; class Actinopteri; order Perciformes; family Sebastidae; genus Sebastes; species Sebastes fasciatus. Next base: position 9,379,093 of record NC_133796.1, read on the forward strand.
CTTACCTTCTGGTGATAGATAATGATATGTGCATATGGCTTTCCCTCACCAAAGCTGATAATCTACAAAATAACATGATGGAGTTGTATAGAATTTTTTATTTTATCTGTATTCAGTTTAAACATGATTAACAGCTTCCATAGAGTTTTAACATGTAATGCCAACCTGCAGTGCAAACTTTGTTTTAATGCTTCTGTGGTCATCGTCTTAGTTTTACACTTGCCTTCAAAAGCGACTGATAACTTCTTTCAGTGTGTGTGTGTCTGTGTGTGTGTGTGTGTGTGTGTGTGTGTGTGTGTTGGGGGGCATTCATTATATTTATCGCTATTGTAGATCTCATTTGCAATTTAAAATCTCAAGTTTAAAAACATGAAAAAGCTTATAAATGCAATGTGTGGCTGTTTCAGAAAATATTGCTGATCCAGAATCCAGAGACCTACCTGATCCAGACAAAAGACAGTGACTTCGCCATAGTGATGAAAAATGCTTCACTTTCCTGGATCAAACCAGACAGACTGCCAGAACCCCCACCCAGCTCAGCCAACAGGGACACAAAGGGACACAAAGTGGAGGAGATGTCCCAGAATGGGAAGACTGAAACCTTGCCAACTCTGAGAAACATCTCCTTCACACTGCCTAAGGTGTTCTTTACCACTGATAAGGATACATGAGGTGAACTAGATTGGGTTAAAGGTAAACCTTTATTCTCTGTGTTACCTCCTACAGGGCAACCTGCTTGGTGTCTGTGGGAACGTGGGGAGCGGAAAGACGTCACTGATTTCCAGCATTTTGGAACAGGTTGGCTCCTCCTTTGTCTTTTTTGTCCTTTATTTTCTTTTACAATCTCTACAAGTCTCTGACAGCAAGAGACTTGTAGACTCATGTTTGACATTTTTATTAGCTGTTAATTTTCACTTTTATTGTCCGCCACTCTGTTACACAACTGTTATGAAAAATGATGCTCCTTATTTACATTGTGTTACCTCTAAACCAGATTTAACTGATTCTATGTAACAGCTTTTCTCATGGTTGTCTGCTCATTTTTACATTTTAGATGCACCTTCTGCAGGGCTCCCTCACAGCTGATGGGACATTTGCCTACGTTTCCCAGCAGGCCTGGATCTTCCATGGAACAGTTAAAGAAAACATCCTGATGGGGGAACATTTTGACCAGTCCAAGTATATAACCACTTAACACACATACATTTCAAGTAACTGCAGACTGTTGAATATGGAAACAATAGGAAGTATTATTAAAGGGACTATTTGTAACTTTCAGAAATGCTTCTTAACAGCGACACCTGTGGCCGTTAAGTCAACGAAAGTCAGCGTCGGGCTCTTGCTTGTGCTCGCTCTAAATAGACATGAACGAGCATCGCTCAAAACATTGAGGCGACACACGTCAGCTAAAACCACAATATCACTCTATATTTCACCTGCTTGGCAGTAATGTTAGCTAAACATACGAAGGTCTCTCCATGAATCAATGCTGATCCTAGTGTTGGCTTTTCCCGCCTGAAGCAGGAAGAGAAACGTTATCCCCCCCCCGACTGCGCCCGCAGGGAGACACTGGCAACCGGTCAGAGAAGATAACGTTTCTCGCTGTTGAGCCCCGTCACTTCACTGGACACGGGAAACCTCTGTTGGTCTGGAGGAGCAGCAGCATTTATTTCTGCACAAACGTCCACTGTTCATTCACTAGATATTCTCAGAGCTAAACTAACTCTTCTGCAGTGTGTAGTGAGCGCACATGCACGTCTAGAGGTGGAGCGAGACAGCGAGAACGAGCGCAGTGTGTTGGTGAAGGCAGGCAAGCAGCGGAGCGGGGACTCCAGCCACACGCGAGTGCGCGCATATGCGAGCGCGCATATGCGAGCGCGCACATGGGATCCCGACCCGGTAGAATATACGCTTAAAAAGTTACAAACAGTCCCTTTAACTAAGGGGATACCATTTGTGATGTTAATGTTTTACCACCGTTCCTCATTACTGTAATCACAAAGTCAACATAGACCCTGACAGTGTTTCTGAAACTACATAAAGAAATACAGAATTTCTGAGCCTTGTATTTTCTTGTTTACTCTCTTTCATGTGCATTGTCTATGGTTCCCCTCCAGTTAATCGCCACCTTAAGGCTGAATCTGAGAATCATGTTTTTCAAATATCTCTTGATGTATTTTAGACATTTTTCCAAAATTATACATCCCATTTAGGTTGTTTTTACTATTAACAAACTGAATTAAATGATCAAATCATGTCTTCAAAACGTCTCTATTGAATACGCTATAAATGGCTGTCTCTTGACTTTCAGGCAATTAATTGTCTTACTCCACAGATACGAGAGAGTCATAGATGTCTGCAGTCTCAGAGCTGACCTGAAAATACTCCCATATGGTGATCAAACTGAGGTAGGAGCTCTCTGCTGTACTGTCAACTTTCCAAACTGAATTTTTATGCTTTTCATTGATGTCTTACAGGCGTAATGGAACTTTTATAGTGAAGTCGTAAGTTACATGGCGGAAGTTGAGTCACAAGTCTAGAACATCCATTAAAGCTTCAAGCATTGGCGTTGTATTCGATCCTCAGATCTCTAACCGAATGAGTCACCGTTCAAGCTAACCACATCAGTATTACTATCAGAGTTACTCACACAGCAGTAGTCTTGTAGAAACACTTTGTGGTTTTGCACTCCAAGGCAATTGAACCCTAACCCAACAAATATGGTGTGCTGTTTGAATTTGAGCTACAAGAGAGCCGCAGCAAATGTTATCAGCACTTAGCATGACCTTTTTTTTCCTCAAGCTGGTCATTAGCCTACAACCATTCAACTATTACTGTTCTACTAAAGGCAGTGCATACTCACTATTTAAACTTTACTTAGAACAATCAATAGTTCACTAATACCTCTTTCCCGCCAATGACCTGAGTCAGACCAGGGTTATCTGACCCATGTTCAACCCTTCTTTTGGGGTTATGTATGTTTGCAAAAACATACCGACATACAGATTTACAGTATCATTCAGGCCACTGGGACTGCTTGGAAAGGCTCGACCCTAAGTTTTACAATCGCAGTGCCGGCATCCCGTCTCGTTTACCATGCTTATGCTGTGTGACTTTTTGCCATCAGCATTCATAACCACACAACTTTTATGATTAAATTGTTTACTAGAGCACCAAGTTCTTCATAGATCTAGCCACCTAATTTTGCTCTCAGTTTCTGCATTTGCCCTCTCTCTATGTATTCTACACTGCTGTAAATTAGTAAAAGTGAAATGTGGATTTTGTGATGTACCAGATCCTGTTGCCAGTGTTCTTAGTAGCTTTCTGCTGTTTTGTTGGCAGATTGGAGAGCGAGGGCTGAATCTGTCGGGGGGGCAGAAGCAGAGGATCAGCCTTGCCAGAGCTGTCTACTCCAATAGAGACATCTTCCTCCTTGACGATCCACTATCTGCCGTCGATGCCCATGTGGGGAAACACATCTTTGAAGAATGCATTAAGAAGGAGCTCCAGGGAAAATCCGTCATCCTGATTACACACCAGCTCCAGGTAGACACAGTTTTATTCTTTAGCAGATAGTGAATCCTAAAGAGCTTATTATTAAGTATTTCTAAATCAAATTTGCATAATACTTGTTTATACATTCTATATAAGTTTTAACATCAATGTATTTAAAGAAATTATTTTAGATTAGACGATCTACCATATTGTGGTAAACCCCAAAGTAAAAGTAAATCACACCCCAGGAAGTGGTGTGTGATAGCTGCAATTAGTATTTCCTTTATCATGAATTACGAGCAGTATTATAAACCACTCTAGATAAGAGCGTCTGCCAAATGCCATAAATGTAAACGTGCTGTTTAGACTGTGTTGGATAGACCTCTGCCACAGTGCTGGGATGGTTTTGTTGACATGGTTGTCCTCGTTTGTGTCTTTCAGTATCTGGAGTTCTGTGATGACATTTTGGTTCTGGATGATGGCGAGGTGCGGGAGGCCGGAAACCACCAGGCCCTGATGGAAGCCAACGGACGCTACGCTCAGCTCATCACCGACTATCAGATGGAAGAGTCTGAAGTAAATAACCTGCAGTTCAAAACTCAGATGTACTGTAGCTATTATGTCTTTCCTTATTGTTTTACTGGCTGTGAAACCCGTTCACCAGTTCTTCATTGTTTTACTAGCTCAGAAACAATAAACTGCTACATGTAATCTGTAAGACAAATATTGAAAGATGTCAGAGGTTTGTAGGAGGCAGAAACATGTCGTCTACGAGGGCACAAGTTAACGGTTCATCATCTACTTTAGGGTGAAAGTGAGAATGAGGAGGAGGAAGTGTCACCCCAAGACGCTGCCCAGCTGAAGGACGTTGAGCTAAGTGATGGCACAGACAGCGGAATAGTGAACCCAGGTATGACCAGGAATAAAATGTTTGTTAGTGTAGTGAACTAAAATAAATTATGTGGGCTAATTTGTGATGGCTCAATTCATCAGTAGAGAACTATTTTATAGTTTAGAACAAAGACACACCAGAAGTGTAGCACATTCTACATAGTCATAGTTATATTGTAGGATAGGTTGCTCCACTTTTGGCACAATTCTCTGTGGAGCAAAGTGACATTTTAAAAGTGTGGGCTTGTAAAATAGCCAATATATAACCAGGAGGAGGTAAAAGGTAGCGCCAGCAGTCCATCAAGGTTACAAAGGGACCTTGGATGACAAAAGGAAGGCCAATGAGCTCTGTAAAACTTTGCAAAACAATGGCAGACAGGGCAACAAAGCTACAATCCTGACTGTAATATACTGTTATTGCATTATTTGGGCATGTTTATGTCTTTATTACAGTATAAAGATGACTGGGATTTCTTCTGTCATTATATTTATATTTCCACCCACATCTGTGCTTCCTTTCAGCATTTGACATGTCGGACGAATATGATGATGAAACGACAGCTGACCAAAAATGTGAGTCTACAACACACATTAAATCATAATTCTGACGTAAGGTCAGCCAGTTCAGATGTAATATATCCAGTCTCTGCAAGGATGTCAGACTTATATGACATCCTTGGCCAGGTGTGCAGAGGTGAGGAGGTGAGCAAGGTTTCAACTTCTCTCTCAAGATCTCTTTTTTCAATTTTTTACACAACTACTTCTCTTCGTTCGTGTTAACAACAAGCGAGTACAACACTATGAATGCCTTCCAGGAGAGGATATGTGCACCGTTATTCCTGTTTTTCAACAATTGTCACATCTCGCCCCTTTCTACGATGGTTTTCACTCTGCCTTCGAGTGTGGCCATTCGGAGGAGCTACTGTAAACACTTTTTCCTTCTGACGTGTCATTCAGACTATTTCTTTTTTTGAGCATAACTAAGCTCTAAGTTAATATCCTAAATCCTTGGTATATGAATTTAGAAAAGAAATACTTCAACAGCTTTTTAAATCGAGACGGATGGCTTGTTGTATCACCTTAGTGTCTGTATAAATATAAATAATTCAGATACTTCTGTAGTTGTGTGAATTCGAGACACATTTCATTTACAATATAGTGAACGTAGCAAATGATGATGATTTGACATCCAGTGAAGCTAGTCTACATTTACACTTAAAAAAATATTCTTTGTGTCCAATCAGTCAGGACACAGGCTGATGCAAATGGAAGTCACTTTGATCGTGCTATGATTCTATAAAATAATTTTCTTCCTCTTAAGCTGCCTTCAGTGATCAGCTGGTCAGTCAGGAGTCCACCACAGAAGGTGCCGTTTCCTGGAGAGTCTACCAGCAATACTGCAAGGCAGCTGGAGGTCTGATACAGTGCACACACACACACACACACACACACACACATGCATTGGTGATGCATGCATGATTCTATGCAATAATACACAATTCACACATGGACAACCTGGTTGATGATGTTTGATGTGACTGTGCTGCTGCAGGATACATCCTCACCTTCCTAACCATCCTGAACATCCTCCTGATGATTGGATGCACAGCCTTCAGCAGCTGGTGGCTCAGCCACTGGCTAGGGGAGGGTGATGGGGTAAGAACCATAGCTCTCCCTCACACACACACACACACACACACACACACACACACACACACACACACACACACACACACACAGTCTGCGATGCCGGGGATCAGCACAACTATATCCCCGCCTTCGCCTGCCGCCTGGCTCGCACTGCGCCCGACCCCAATGCCTATCCCTGCAGGTGGTGGGCCCACAGGGTGGCGGCTCATGTAGTTCTTTCGGGCTGTGCCCCATGGGCCAAGGCCTGGCCACCAGTCGCTCACTGGCGAGCTCCCCTCCCCCTCCCAGGTCTGGCTCCAGGAGGGGACCTCGGTTTCCCTATTCCGGGCGCATTACACAACTCTTTTGGTGCCGATTCATAGGGGTGTGTGTATCGCTCTTGGTCCCCTCCCCTGGGACCACAAACCCCTCCACCACGTTAAGGTGGCGATTCATTGTACAAGAGTGAATACTGCCAACCTCTGCTATGACAAGAACTCCTAAATCCTTCAACTTACTAGCTATTGATATGTTGATTTTGGTTTTAGTTATTAATTTAATTATTAATCCAAGTTCCAAATTGATTGACAATGTTCACAATAGCATCAAAATAAATCTTGCAGATAAAAAATATGTTGTGTTCATAAATTATTCCTCTGGTTCCGTTCTCAGCTAACATATATTTTCTCTGTCCCCCTCCCCCTCCCCCAGTCATCCAATAAGACAACTTCAAACAATGGTGACGTCTCACAAAACCCACGCCTGCACTTCTACCAAATGATTTATGGCGTGGCGATGGGTCTCATGGTGTTATTTGCCGTCATCAAATGCTTCCTCTACACCTGGGTTACCTTGAATGCCTCCTGCAAACTCCACGATACCATGTTCAAGAAGGTACTGTTGAATGACTGAGCCCGAGCCATCTATATACCATCAAACATAGATAACCATGTTTACTCATCATAAGTAAATTAAATTACTTATAATAAGTAAATTCAAAAATCTGAAGCTCTACCAACGAGCCGCTGATGAGGAAGATTTTTTTGTCTTCCTTTCTCAGATTTTCTACAGTCCCATGAGTTTCTTTGACACAACGCCAACAGGCCGCATTCTCAACCGCTTCTCCAAAGATCAAGAGGAGGTGGACACTTTGCTTCCCCTCCACATCGACCCTTTCTTGCAGTACAGTCTGCTGGTCACCTTCACCCTTATCACCATCTTGGCTGTCTTCCCTCCCCTGCTGGTAGCTGTGGTTGTTATGGGAGCTTTGTACACCCTCATTCTCTTGTGAGTTGATACCAGTTGAGTCTAGACATGATGACATGGATTTCTTCGAGGACTGCTGGAAAGTAGGATCGTAGCAATTCATAATCTGGTATCTGCTGATTACACGTTTAGTGAATTTAGTAACATTCATGTATTTGAAAGATTTTCATTGAAATTGTTGCTCGTCTTAAAAGCAGCCGCATGAATGACCAGTAAAGACTAATTTAAGGTATACTGAATATCAGCTGTGATTCTTCTGCAGTATGGTCCTGAGGAGTATCCGTCAGATGAAGAGGATGGAGAACGTCAGTCGCTCTCCCTGCATCTCTCTCACCACCTCTACCGTGCAGGGCCTCAGCACCATCCATGCCTACAACATCAGAGACAGCCACATAAAACTGTAAGATACCAGAGTTCCTCCACATGAAATACTTCATTCAGTCATTATCCGTAACCGCTTATCCGATCAGGGTCGCGGGGGCCGATTGGCGGATCCCAGCTGAAATTGGGCGATGGCGGGGTACCTCTTGGACAGGTCGCCAGACTATCACACCTATGGGCAATTTAGAGACAACAATTAACCTGCATGTCTTTGGATTTTGGGAGGAAACTGGAGAAAAACCCACGCTAACACGGGGACAACATGCAAACTCCACACAGAAGGGCCCCATGCCGGGTTTGAACCTGCGACTCTCCTGCTGTGAGACGACAGTGCTAACCACTGCACCACCGTGCAGCACTGAAATACTTTATATTCTTGCTTTTTGTTTGCTGACCTTTCAGGCTCGCTGAGAATGTATGCTCTGTTTTAACTCTTCTCTGCTTTACATGCATGCAATGCAAAAACAGCAGGTAATGTTTAATACTGATCGCTGGGGTGAGAGGGGGTACACTATATATATTCACAAACCCTGGCATGTCCTTTATCATGTTGTAGGTTCAAGGAACTGACTGACATCAACTCCCAACCAATATTTACTGTTTCACTCTGGCACACGTTGGCTCTCCTTCTGGACGGACTTCATGGCTACGATCATGACCTTGTTGGTGTCTCTGTTGGTAGTGCTCAGCAGTAATGACCTCGTCAGTCCGGCTTTGAAAGGCTTGGCTTTGTCCTACACCATACAGGTAAATTTGGACAGCAAATTAGTGAACATTTGCTTTATTGTTGTAAAGACACACTGCAAACAACTGCAACATGTGTGTTTATAGACTCTGTTTATGTGTTGTCCAGCTAACAGGCATGCTTCAGCATGTAGTGAAACAGTCGACGGAGGTGGACGCGAACTTCACCTCGGTGGAGCGGCTGCAGGAATACATCACGGTCAGACTCTAGACTTCTCTGCCTCAGAAAAATAATGACTGTTTATACACAGGTTGCCTGGCTACCACCACCAATCCATCCACCTGTCCTGGTCTTCTTGAAACTGTACATTAAACTATTCAAGAAAAGCACAATTATCATATGACACACCTCCTTTCTCCTCCCTAAAAGTAGTTGTTATTCATTGTGTACAGACTTGTACGTCTGAGGCCCCAAGACACATCAAGGAGGCTCAACTCCCAGAGGACTGGCCAAAGAGCGGAACCATCACCTTCCAGCACTATAAGATGAGGTACAGAGAGAATACACCCATTGTCCTGAACGGACTCGATTTCTTCATCCGAGCTGGAGAGAAGCTGGGCATTGTGGGAAGGACAGGCTCTGGTAAGACCCTGACTACATAAACACATGCAGTAATCACCAAACCTATTGTCCATATTGATCATAATGTATCTTATGCAATGCAAATGTTGATAGCGCTGTGTTGCAGCAGCATCTTTGGATTTAAATGTGTAAATGAAAGAATTTACTGGGATAAGAGTGTTATTTTGTTAAACCATGACTGCAGGGTGCTGAGGGGAAACAAAACACTACCACTGTCAACCATTAGGGTTACTATTCTTAGGTACTCTCTGCTCTATGTCTGTAGGGAAGTCCTCTCTCGGCGTGGCTTTGTTCAGGCTGGTGGAGCCAGCAGCAGGAACCATCCTGATAGATGGTGTGAACATTATGGACATTGGTCTGCAGGATCTGCGCAGCAAATTGTCTATCATCCCCCAGGATCCTGTGCTATTTATTGGCACAGTCAGGTAACCAAAGCTAACCCCTAACTCCACAGAACATGTTTACACGCAGGCACCCTCTGTTCTCACTGTGTTGGGTTAGTCACTGGCTCGCCAACTGTGATAATCCATGTGTTTGCCTACAGGTACAACCTGGACCCCTTCAATAACTACAACGATGAGGAGATCTGGGCGGCGCTGGAGAAGACCTACATGAAGGACTCAGTATGTTTGCATAACATTAACAGTTTCATTACAGTGTGTGGTCATTTATCCAGACCAAGGCTGTTTTCGAAACCGCATACTGCATACTACTGAGGAGCGCAGTATGCAGTATACAGTACATACTGTATACTGCGTTCCTCAGTAGTATGCAGTATGTGACAGTTAAAGTGATGTATTTAGCAGTAAGCCTTCAAACCAGCTCTTAAAGCACAGGACAAAAAAACTAACTTGTACCACTATTACAATATTATCAAAAAATACAACTTTGATTTTGTTGTTTATGTTGTGCTTGTTTACTTTATAAGATACTGCAGGTTTAAACTATTTATTCTGACAGCTCATAAAGAAGTCCGACAAACAGGATCATCAACGAGGAGAGACGGGAAATATAAAACATTCATCCACAACGTTTACTTTACTCAAACTGCTTTTTCAGTTACAGCAAAAGGACTGATCTCCCTCCAGATATTAGAGAAATGTTAAAAAAGTGTCATGTTGTCTCATCAGGAATCTCTCTGCCCCGTCAGAAGCTGCTCTTTCCCTCTCCTCTTCTCTCTCCTCTCCTCTTCTCTCTCCTCTTCCTCTCCTCTCATCTTCCCTCGCCACTCTGCTGCTCTGCAGCCGCTCTGTGAGCGTCACTGGCCGGCTCTCCAGCGAGCTACGCCCGCGGGTGATTGTGGAGCTTTTTAACTCGAAAAAAGGCAAATAAACACAGGTTCCTGTTAATTTATAATGGACATCTGTGTTGTGATATTTAAACAAACTATCCATCAACAAGGAAATCAAAGCCTCTCTTCTACAGACCGGTCTCTAGAGAGCTCCAGCAGCTCATAGCGGTCTCTGAGCGTGACTACCCGGCTTGCTGGCAGCGACCCGGGCAGGCGCTCGCTGGCTGTCACGGTATTCTGTGGAGCTTCTAAACTCCGACAACGGTGGAACAAATGTTCGATTCGCCATCTAACTTCGTAAAACTGCCGATATTAATAATCTACACAGTTGATTTCTCGCCTCAAAAACTTTCAGAAGTGAATTTAGTGTTGAAATGGCTACAGAAAACGTAAAAAAAGAGCAGCTTTTGGCTGCTGTTTTTATACCCGTAGCCTGTGCTGTTCCGCCGCTTTGCATTGTGGGATACAGTAGGCGAGATAGACTGGTCCGATGCATACTGGAGAATTTTTCCAAATCAGTACGTCATCCGGGTATTTCTGGCATACTGGAGATTTTGCTTTTGTTCGCATACTGCATACTACATACTACATTTTGGCCAAATCAGTACGTACTACTAGTATAGTATGCGGTTTCGAAAACAGCCTATGTGTGTGTGCGGTGTAGGGAGGAGCAAAGGACACCCGCGGTGGACGTGGTGACGTCACGCGAGGGAGGGGTTGCTCGAACGTTACAGATCACGCCCAAACGGATGTGAAAGTCCCGCGTGATCAGTAAGGTAAGAACGTGAGGAGGCGTATCTACGTGTGTGGGAGGAGCAAGGGAAACCCCGAGGCGGCGTCACCGTCACGAGGGAGGAGTTGCTCTGGTGGCGGTAGCGCCACGGAAATTACCGACTGGTACGAACGGGAGGTTTAAGTCCCGCGTGTCGGCAAAGTGTTTCTTTGTATGTGGTAGAAGTGGAGGGAAAGAAAGGCGGGGGCGCCTTAAAACAGTATCACAGTCAAAACAGTAAACACCGCAGCAGCAGGAATCCTAACTGCCGCACGAGAGATGTACTAGCCGGGTTATTATCACTCAGATGCTCGGCAGGCAAACTCACGTCAGCCAGCCGTGCACTGGTCTTTTAATAATAAACTACAGCTACAGATCTTCACGTTTAGCAGGAGCTAACACAAAGAGCACACAGTAATCAAACAGTCAGCAATAGTAAACAAAGCAAGTTAAATAAACAAAGCAAAGCAAGTTAAATAAACAAAGCAAACAGACGGACTCGGCGGTCCGTACGTTCAGTATAAATCAACAATAGTTATTAACTTATTGGAATATACAATCTCACTAGTCTCTGCCCAGACACAAGCCTCTTACTGGAATCGCTTCTTCGGAGCGATAGTGGGGTGGATCTTCGTTAATTGGTCCGGCGGCGTCGCAGGCTCGGACAATAACGGGCCGTTATGGAGCTCGTCAGCTGCTGAACGGCAGGCTGGACCTCCGGGTGGCAGCGGAGGGGAAAGCAGCCAGAAATGAAGGAAAGGCGGTGCGCTCGTTTCCTTTGATGAAGAGCGGTTGTCCTCGGCTTCCTTGGTGAAGCCGGGCTGTAGTCTTCCTTCTGCAGGGATGTGGATCAAGTCTGATGGACACAACATTATCTTAACTCGTCCAGCGAGGTCAGAAAATGTGGCTCGGTCTTAGGTGAACGCTGAAGCGTTGGGTAGCGTGTTGGGTTTGCAGTGGAAAAAGGAAGAAAGGGGGAGAAGAGGGGAAGAAAGGGGGCGAGCTACTCAGGTAGCGTGCTTTTATCTCTTGAGATAGTGGGCGTTTCCCCGGAAAAGGCCCCACATTTCCTGTTAGCCTCATCCAATGGGAGTCCTTGTTTTGGATTCAACATGAAATCTCGCATGTAGGTGAGAGACTTTCGGAGCCGGCAGTTGGGACCCCTGCTGTGATCAGGCTTCTGGTTTCCCATGTAGGCCAAGGCTCTTTGTCTCGTGAGGTCCCTACACCGTTCTTCATCTACTGCCAGATTCTCCATTTCTCAACCTTGAAATTGTTTTCAGGTTGGCGTTGGAAGGTATATGAACTATGAACACAATCCGCATCATACTCACGAGGAATCACACACAGCCCCACAGAAAAGAAAACTTAAATCAGAGTAGTGTAGCTTGAAGGCAATAACACACACACACACACACACACACACACACACACACACACACACACACACACACAGCATCTGTGAGGCATAGTTCTCTGAAGGGACATTTTGAAGCCTGAGTTTGAGTTTAAGGCTCGCCATCATCTTGATCATCACTGGAAGCACCATAGTGGCCATCAAAGGAATTGCAGCTGATAACCAATGGACTGATAGAGTGGTTGATTAAGAAATCAACAACTCTTTGTCCACTAGTCGCAGCAGTGTTGTAAATTCAGGACAACATCTTCCTAGTGTTGCGTTATATAAATATTATGTGTTCTGACTGATTGAGTGGTTGATTGACTGGTGTACTGACTGACAGACTAGTTAACTGGCTGCTTGACTGACGTATTGACAGGTTGACTGACTGCTTAGTTGGTCTCTGAGGTAAATATGTTGATTTTGAATGGTGAAACATTGATTTGAAAACAGTATGGTCCACTATGGAGGAGGAATAGCACAGTGGAGGAGGTGGACTGGAGCTGACATTTGACATTTAGGAAGTGATTGGAGGAGAGTTGAGGGAGTTGTTGGAGGTGTTGAATGGATGAGATTGTGTTCTTGCTCTCCAGAGAAATTATATATCCAGTTACATCTTACTGTGGTACACATATGGGTCATTCTGTTGTTCTCTGGAAAACACTGGACTGTTAATCTTATTATATTCAGTAGCATATACTGTCGATGGCAGGGTGAGCTGGGCTGTGTAATGATCAGGGAGACTACTCTTTACCCAGAGAGTGTGGTTTGAAGTGTCCTCGAGAAAGATATAGAGGTCAACCTTTACTAAACATCTCAGATGCATCTAGAAACGTCTTATTTAGGCACACAAAACTGGAAGCGGCGTTTGGCTGCTATTTAAATTGCTCATTGCACTTAATGTGCACCTTTGTCCGGTATGTTTTTGTTCATCATTCTGTTCATTACAACAGGGCTATACAAATAAAATTGCAATTCGATTCATACCTCTGTCCAATCTTATTCTTACATGAGAACAAAGAAAACCAAGCGCAATTACACAACATGGCACAAATTTAACCTGTGTGAAAAACTGAACAAAAGCAGGAATGAAGTCAGTCTAAATCAATGGAGCCTTTCCAATGATTATGACATAATCAAGCTATCAAGGCCATGAAAAATACTGGAAACATCCATGATGGGACCTTATACATACACAGCCACAGTCAAGCAAGGAACTCACAGTAGATGACTCACAGATGTGGCGTTCATAATTACTCTTCATTTAGGTTAAACTTCATTTAAACTAAAGACTGCTGAACATGCTGTCCTACCACCTTCAGATGGCTTTAGAATTCAAGTCACTAAAAAGAAAGGCCTTAATGGTGCAATGTGTAAGATACGGCCAGATTCTTTTTTTTTGCTTAAAGGGATAGTTGACTTTACCACTGACTTTAACCATAGCTTTGTTTTTGACAAATTATGTTGTCCTGGCGATAAGGGCGTCAGATAAGAAAATATGTCGTTCTCAAGGGCAGTTACTAACGACGTATTTTGTCATTCAATTTGCAGGATTTGTTGGTTAGAACATTATGTCCCTCTGCCCCTGAATCCGGCTCCATTCGTTCTGTTTTGTACCCTGAGCTCTCATAGGAGGTCGAACCAGAGGAGAATTTCTCCATGGGGAAAAATCAATAAAGTATCACCTTGAATTATTCCTCAAACCACTATCAATAACAAGTCGATATTTTTAAAAGCAAAAAGTGCTTTGATCAACACATTTTGCGGCATTATGGATAATATTTTGATTACAAGGATAAAAGCAAGGTCTAGGCTATGTTATCACAGCTACAGAAGTCTGTACAACGCTGAGCTCCAGACGCTCTGTTGGAGCTGCACCTTTACAGCCAGAATTACACAGCAGTCAATATTCTGCATAGATCTTGGCAAGACGAACTACATGAAACGCTGTGTTTACCTGCATTTATAGCATATGATAGGGGGGAAATAGTAGATTTATGCTCTCTTCACAATTGCTTTTAGCTGGTAAGTACTGCTTGGTGGGTTTGTCTGACTTTGTCCGATTCCACTGGCAAAGTTTCTTTGAAAAAAAATCTTTTCTATACATCAAGTTGCCATCAGAAAACGTTTAAACTCTCCATGTGACTAACAGCAAAACAGTGGAGGATCTACCTCTGACAACATTTTGACAGACAAGCTTGTGTCTGGGGTTTGCAATTTGTAAGATATCCCTGCATATGGCAGACAAGATGGGACACTTATCCTCTCCATCCCTTATGTTCTCTGCTCCCCCGTCTCCTCCTCTCTCTCCTCCTCCTTTCAGTGTGGAGAGTTGATGATAGCTTTGACCTTTGCTGTCAGAATATCTGCTCGGTGATGCTTCTATGAATCATGCCATTGATCCAGAGGATTATGTTCATGCTGCTGGGCAGATCTTTCATCCTTGTTCACAACAATTAGGCATAAATACAGAACAGTCTTTTGGTAAACTTCCTTCATCAAAAAAAAAGAAAAAGAAACATGTTAAAATACACAGAATAAGCTTCAGCTGTACTTCCTAGATGTATTCCTTTGAATAGCGCAAGATTTTTGCCTTTTACTTATAATATTCTTTTGAAACTTCTGATTTTCATATACAGTATATTCAAGATTTGGTACATAATAACACTACTGTAAAAGTTTTCGAACACAATCTATGGAGCTTTCCGATTAAATAGGGTTAGGGCAGCTTGGATTAGAGCTAAGTAGTACTCAGCCTTGATGAACAGTGGGTAACTGTGCTTCAATGGGAGGATTGGTACATTTATTTAAACACACTGCTGTTTAATCAATTCTGGCCTCTCTACTCTGCATTCTGTACATTGACCTGTGAGAAACTTGAGCTGCTCCAATTTAAACAGATATTCAGGCATTCTTCTCCAGTCTTTAGCTGTTACAAAGACGAATGTGTGTATCTAAAACGACGCATCTGACACTAACAATGTTCTGTCAGGACAACAGCTGTCAAAGTGTATTTCATCATAAACAGCAATTACTGTATGTCTGGGGATGTAGCTCATTTCTGGAAGCTCCCTGCCATATAATGCAGGCACGCACAAGAGCGTAAGGCAGGAGAAAAGTACTAACAGAACAGAAACCTGCTGCAACAACAACAGAGGTGCTATAATGTTGGAAAAAAAAGGTTGAAGTAGTTATATTCTGTAAATCGATGTAAGGAATCTACATAATGTGTTAATGGGGCATTTAAATGTATAATCTGAGCAGTTGGCTCTTCACTGTTATGGCAGGCATAGTCAAATAAAGATGGATTTATGCTTCTTTGTCAGTCCTCCAGTCCCGCCATAGTAGTCTCTGGTGTAGGAATTGATTTATAATGCAGCATTGAATTTAACCTGTTGATTATTGTAGGACCAACGCAACACTAGATGCAAAAAAAAATGTGTTTGTGTACGTTCCATTGCTTCCAATCCGACCAATCACATATCTTGTGGTCTCCATATGGAATCCCCATCGCCCCCGTAGTTACATTTTTGAGGATGTACAAGTCAGTCCCTCCAGCGGAGTTACAGAAATAGCCTCTGTGACACTGTCGCAAAAAGCATAAATGAGAGCTGAGAGTCTGTACAGTATAGCCCACTAGCTGATCCAGCCACTGTTGACAGTGTGGCCTGTCAGAACAAGCTTCATTAGATGCTCGAGTCCAGTAAACTAGAGAAATCCATGAATGCTATGGGGTGGTTGACCGAGCACTGTTGCTTCAGAGCGAGGAGGTCCTGGGTTTTAACCTAACTGAGCTGTTGTGTGGTGTCTGCATGTTCTCCCAGTGCTCATGCAGGTTTACTTTGGGATCACCAGTTTGCCCTACTCTTCGCAATAAATGCAATGCATAATGTTGGCCGTTTTATCATACCCGAGTCATGGAAATTGGACGGGCAATTTTTTGCAAAAGGCATATATTTTGGGCTTTTTGGAAGTGGTAAGCTCTGGCTCTGGCTTGAAATCAGATGAAGCCATCTCCGCCGAAGTTGTTGGGTCAGGGATAATCTTACTGGGGAGACAGGTGTTGGAGCGGTTACCTCTGCCGATGATGTCGGGTCTGGGTTGGGCCTTTCAAGGCCGGGGACAGGAGTAATGGGTACCACATTACTTTTCTTGACAATAAAACAATCAATAGTTGTCTTCATTTTGAATTACTGGTATGTTTTATTTAAGGGTGTGATCTGGCTTGAGGAGGAGTACAGAGTATATCAGGTTCAGAGCCAATCAGAGGCAGAGTAGGGGCAGTAGAGACAAGTCACACTTGACAGATTTTTGGTTGCGTGACCAAGATGATTGCACTCTGGAGCAAGTAAGTAGACCAACAAATGTGGGCAGCAGACCCAGCACTGTAAGCACTATTAGGCTGCCAACAAGCTCTGCTGTGCAGAAATACACAGCATATATTCAAGACAGGTGTAAAAAGATTCACTTTGTTATTCTACCGTCACCTCGAAATGATTATATGTCAGAGAAGTGATAAATAAAGAAATAAGAAAAGAGCCAGGAGGGCAAACACAGAACCAAACTATCGGGCTCTCTACAGCTATACAACATGCTTCAAATCCATCAGCCCTACTAAAGACCAACAAACCATTAGTTATCTATCCAGCCAAACACTGGCAAACCACTTAACAAATCAGGCACATGGTTGCTTTACCATCCAACAAGATTTTTACAATAGCACTCAAAATCATGTGTTGTCATGTGCCCAAGCATAGTGATTTGCAGTCAGTTTGCCTGATTGAAGTGAACCCCCAATACAGTATGACCAGAACTAATTGTGACATTGACTTTGACATTGGCAGATGAGCTGTGTTGTCTTCCCAGTTCTTTATCAAGGGAGGTGAATGTGTGTGTGATGTCTGTGTTTGTGTGCTATTGGCAGAAATGCTACTACATCCTCTTTCTCTGATGTTTTTAAAACCCAGCAGACAAAGAGGCTTACTGATATTACTTCTGTCAGTACATTAACCCCATAGTTATCCTTTGCCATCGCAAGCCGACCTGCAACAATCATCCTCGCACCTGTGGACTCCCCCATACCACAAGAGCTTCACTCCTCAGCAAAGGTCAGAGATTTTTAACTAGAAGGGCATGACAGCAGAGTCTTGTGAGAGGTGGCAAATCAGATCCTCCTTGACAGGCATTTTATGCTGCACACCACTAGCTTAGAAAGAAAAATGGCATCATTTCTAACCTTTACTGACCCAGGAAAAGTTATTTGACTTACACTAAATGCTCATTTTCAACCCGACTGTGCATCACATTCAGGACGTTCTACATATTCACATACCCACAGGATTCTACTGTTGGCCACTGGGAGATGCCCAGTATATTTTTAGCTTTCTATCATTCAATGGTTAGCCACTGGAAGCCAACCAGCACAACCACATTGTTTTTCTTTTGGCCTCTGGGAGCTAGGAATTGCAACCACAGTCTTGCATTATCTACCACTGGAAGCTGTCCAGTAAACCACCAGTACAGTAGGAAACTAATGCCTGCAGGTCGACATGACTCAACTCACTTTTGGTACCAGGTCCTTTTCTCTATTTCGTTTTCCACTTCGGATAGCACCGCTTCAGTGTGAAACTGCTGTGATATCATCTTCAACGCGATACTTGCTGAATCTTTTCATCGGCAACCAAACAGAAGAACATCTGCACTTCGTCAATTGTGCAGCGTAGTGTGGGCTTACATAGTGTATAGCATAGTTTTGCAGGCTTTTTGCCCGGGCGTTATGTTTCCGGGTTTTCTTGTGAACATGATAGCTAAGGAACACCTGGAGGAAATTTCTTCAAATGTGGCACAAACGTCCACTTGGACTCAGGGATGAACTGATTAGAAGTTGGTGGTCAAAGGTCACTGTGACTTCACAAACCACATTTTTGGCCATAACCCAAGAATCCATATGCTAATTATGACAATTCACACTAATGTCTAATAGGATAAAGTGATGACATTTTGGACAGACTTAGATGTAAACTGCAACTTGACTGGCTGGCGGAGGCATACAACCTCTAGGGGGTAATTCTATCTGGGTCTGAAATCTGGGTCGAGTGAATTAAAAAATTGTTGTGTCTATCGATGGTAGCTTGGCTATTTAAAAATGGAGCGTTTGTGCAGGATGTCCCGTGTTGCGCTGGTGATGATTTTCTCTGAGCAATCATTGGTCTGCAGTGTTTTAACTCAACCTTCTCAGCACGATTGAAACCTACCAAAAAAAGTAACAGGTACTATCCACAACTTCTGCTAATGGAAAACCAAAAAAGAGCGAGTTGAGTAGAGCTGTGTCGTACCATGCAGTGGAAATGCGGTAAAACAGTATCTTGCTTGTTCCTTCAGCTGCAACGTTACTTCCTTTTGCTCCACTGTATGCCTGTAGCAGGTGAACCAGTTTCATCCATTCAATTCCTGTATTGTCTTGTCTCACTATGCTCCCATCCAATGCATCCACACTTATTAAATGCAGTAAGATCGGGCGTAGAGTAGGGTCTCATGTAGTTGAAGTCTGCTTGCCCTATGGAACTGCTTCATTACCTAATGACACAAGACAGCCAATTTCAGCAGAAAAGGTCAGTTTGTTTACACATGCACTGAAGCTTTATAGCTGAGAGAATGGAGGTATCGCTGCAGGGAATTTAAACATTTGGATTTGTGAATTAATGAATTGGATAAAAGGGTATGGTGTTGTTTGTGAGGTTGTGAGGTGTTCATTAGAATAATAGCAGGTTGGCAGATAAAAGGAGAGGAGGGTGTATATACAGTAGCCTTTAACACCAGCTCAAGATTTACTCTGCGTTCAGACTGTTAGCAGCAGTTGTTGGCTGCAGCTCAAATCGTATTTCAGCATGAGGTAGGACATATGGCAGTGCTGAGACAGGGTTGGCTTCAAACAGGTGGTAGGACTCAAAGGATCAACTTCAAATGGCTTTTCATATGGAGAAACAAAAGAACCAGGGGACTGGTTATTTTAGAAAGTAAACGTAGTGAAGCTTGAGAGCAAGTTCAAGCAGAAAACTTGAGTGTACTGCTAGTCACTGCAACATACAGTATATCAAACGCTCTCCCACAGCATATGTCTGTAGGCTCTAGGTTGCCTCAGGGGGAAGTTATTATTGTCAGGTCTGAGTCTGGATGCCATATACATATCCTATATTCACATACAACTCTATTAAATGTGAGTTTAATGCTCACATGCAAACTATAGTACAATTGTGACTCTCGCGATGTAAAGATATCGTAGAGTAATGGCATCCTGAGCAGAGAAGGAAGTCACTCTCCCGCTGTGTGTGTTGTAATCCGTGCTTCTCTGTGCTCTGTTGACACTGCTGGGCCGGCCACATGTGCTTTTTAGTGCATGTGAGTGTGCCCCACTGGCTAGCTCATGGCCGCCGCTCTGCACTGCGCTCATTTGGCGGTTACAGCTGATAACGCTGTCCCGACAAATGGCGTTGTCGCGGAAGTGTAGCGCCCACCCTCTTGTTCCCCCTCAGGTAAACCCTGTTGGCTCTGTCCACACTGCTGGCTCAGCCATCGCCATGTTGAGAGCCGTATGGAGGCACTAGATAGGCCTATGCTCTGAATTTAAAAACACAACTGAGCAGTTCTCAGGTGTGTGTGCTGAATTGTGCTGAGTGAAACTTATGTGGAGAAACAAGTGTTTACAAAGAAATGTTAAAAAATAATGAAAAACATTTGCCCTCTAGATTGTAGTGTCATTAATATTTTTCTGCTCTGAATTTTTTTGTATTTTTGTTGTTACTGTGTGGAGAAGGTCAGCCAGCCTCCGGGCTACAGCTAGGAGGGGGGATATATTGGGTTGGCGTTGCTCAGCTCAGCTTGTTATGAGGGCTAAATGTCACCGCTTCAGCTGGGCTGATGCTGTTGCCCTGCTGCCTCCCCGGGGGGTTGATGGAGATTCAGTCCAAGCTTTGGAGACATTTTGCTTTCCAGGTTATAGTTCTCCAACAGAAAATACCAATTCCATTCATTACTGTGCACGACTGTGAATTCACATGCTGGTTGTGAAAAGAGTGAAGAGGGCCATTAGTTAGGGCCATATCTAAGGCTAAGGCTCTTGACTGGCCAGGCCAAGCGCCCATTATATGATGGGGCTAGATCCAGATATGTTTCAGATGAATATTTAGAATCCACTTGTCAATAGGGTCTTGTAGCTAACCACCCTGCTAAGACACGACAAAGTCTGTTGAGTGCATCTTGAGCGTGTCTGGCAAAGATGTTTTGATATTATGAGCTACCCCATGTCTTGGACTTCTTTTTCTTAGCTCTGTAAATATCCTCTGTAGACTGCACATTATCGGTGACTAATTTTTCTTTAACAAACTACAACAAATAGATACATACATGAATACATGAATAAAATATTAATGTTTTCATTGAGAGCACCATCAAATGATGAACCTTTTAAATTTGTGTTATAGTATATTGGTCAACATATTCATTATTTTGATCATCTTAAAGGCCGTAACACACAGTCAGTGTTTTCTTCGCACGTCAGTATATTTTTATACACGAAACGCAAATATTACGCAGCGAAAAAGCGACATAATTCTTCTGAGCTTTCGCACCGCAAATTACGGCATCAACCAATCATGTTGTGTGGAACCGGTTGAATTGCGCTTATGTTTATGAAACAACAACACGGAGGCTCTGAAGTCCGAACCAAGACGGCAAACTTTACTCCTTTAAACATTGACAAAGGTAGTGCAGACTAGATCCACTCCTTCCGTTCTCACCATTTACAATAAAAGCCCTAGACATATAATATTAGCAGGAGAGTATTTCACATTTTTGTGACGTTTACTCGTCACGACCCCGGTGTGTAAAGGTCTTAAGACAAGTTGGCAGCTTTGACAAAACATCGTAAGATGGCTGGCTAAATTAATGTCCGTCGTGGTTTGATTAAAGGAATACTTCACCCACAAAATGACTTTTCATATATCAATTACTCACCTCGTTCTTGCTTAAATTCTTCTTAAATTCAACTTAGTTTTTCTCGCATGCCTCCAATGTGAACCAAAAACGGCGGAAAATGGTGTAAATCCTTGATGAATTTAAGTAAATGGAGTCCAGCTTTAACAACAGTGAAATTTAAAAAAACATCCGTTTACAAACTCTCACACAACTCATGCAGTATAATCCAAGTCTTGTTTATCCAGTCGTATGCTCACTACTTCCCAAACACATGCATCTTCACCAAAATCATACTATTTAAAACACTCCCTCCACTACCGTCTCATGATTGCGCATACATGCTGCAAATCCATGCATGAGACAGTAGTTGCGTAAGCATTTTGAATTGTATGATTTTGGTAAATGAGACTTGGATTGTACTGCACGAGTTGTGCAAGAGTTTGTAATCAGATTTTTTATATATTTTTGCTGTTGTTAAGCTTCTACTTCAGTTCATCAAGGATTTACTCGTCTTTCAGATAGTACGTTCACCTTGGACGCAAGCAAGCAAAACAAAGTTGTCTTCAAGAATTCAAGGTAACACGCGGTGAGTAATTGATATACGAATGGCCATTTTGTGGGTGAAGTACAGTTTTCTTTTATGTACTTTATGACATTATGACGTTAATAACTAGAAGCTTTCAACCTTTGGCCAAGACATACAGGGGGAAGGGAAAATAGCCTTTTATTGTTGCTGGCCGCTAAGTACGTCAGACTATAGCAGGGTGGTGGCTGATGACATATGCTGCCACCTAATAACCACGTAGACATTCTTCTGCAGAGAAACGGCCACTGGTAGGAGAGAGGTGAGTGTGTCATTTCTACAGGATTAAATGGGCAAGCCTATATTCCCTGTACTGCTCTTTAAAAGGTGAAGCCTGTGTAAAACATGCATGCTGCATGTTGGTAATAACACTGATGTACTAGATTACTTTTCCATCAGTGCTAATTAGATTTTTTGTATTACTTCAGTGTGGTCCTGAACTGTGTATGCAATTGCATTGTTAGTCATTCTTACATCGTCTCTCTCTTTTCTTTTAACTCACACTCACATCAGCCTGCACTCCACAGTGTTTGGTAAGACATCAGTAAATAAAAGCCAGGTCAGTTACTTAATCAGTCAGACACATTACTTGCGACACTGTGATCAGGCTATTCTCATTCACTGTTCGTACTTATACCTAGGAAATGTAATGCACTGTAATTCATATATAACCCACGTAATCGTGAGCCGGGATGTGCAGGAGGCTGCCTCTAAGGAAGTCAGGTGACATACCGTATTACAAAGAGAGACAAAGTCCCATGGATGTATACAGAGAACTGGATAAAGCGTTGGAGGCGAGGCCCCGTTCATTCCTATCAAAGTTGCTCAGTGGCGCATGAAGCCAAAATGGCTCAACTGTCGAGTGATAAAATTACCCGGATTTTCCGCATCCATGGGCCAATCTTCTGCACATTTCCCACAGCAATCGCCGTTTAAGATCCAGTGACTTCATTAGGCTCATCATTCCAAAAGTCCGTACTGTGTTTGGTCATAACTCCTTTCATTTTGCCGCTGCAAATGACTGGAACTCACTACAAAACACGCTCAAACTAACAGCTCTCACCTCTCTCAACATGTTCAAACAAAAGTTGCAACAAGTCATAGTTGACTGCTGTACTTGCTGACCAGCCCTCACTTCTCTCTCTCTCTTCCATTTTTACAAAGAACATCCAGTAATCCGCCTTTTTTTGTACATAGTGTTTATTAATTTACATATGCTGTTTTTAGCCATTTTCTCATGTGTTTGTCATACTGTATTGTATCTGTGCTGTTTGTGTCACTTGTGTGGACTGTGCTACTGCCTCTTGGCCAGGTCATCATTGTAAATGAGAATTGGTTCTCAATTGATTTTACCTGGTTAAATAAAGGTCAAATAAATAAATAAAATAGAGCAAGCGCAGCAGCATTTCCCTTAACCCCGCCTCCCAACTGCTTGATCTCTGCTCGCTCACAGGAACAGCAGTTCATTATGCCTAGGGAAATAAATGTATTTGGCTATTAGTGAATTCTACAACTTTTAGGACCTAATGATTTAAGTGAGGGCTATTGAAGTGTTTGTTCTGGGAAGTTGATTTACCCCCAAGAAATGATCCGCTGATTTACGGACGTCTGTTTCCCAATGTAAGTCTATAGGAAAAAGTATTTTTGGGCCGAATGGCATCATGTTACAGACCCAGAAGTTGTAATTCCTAGGTTTAGCCACTATGAAAATTGTCTCTTTCTGTGGGCTTGCAAAGTCCACATAAAGAGGAAGTCAGGGTCAATGGATGGCTCAAACAAACACACTTTCACTCAGTAGACCGCTGTTTGTGTCCCGTGTGAAACCATTTCAATGTTGACTTATTTTACTGTACTTATTTGAAGTAACTTATGTACTTAACTAACGCCAGTTACCTAAGTTACGTAACAAACATACTAATTTTACATGGCAAAAGTTCTTATTTGAACCAAAACCACAACCTTTTCCTAAACCTAACTAAGTTGTGTTGCCTAAACAGGCTCTGCACTGCAGGGAGAGTTAGTAAGCCTAGAGGGTTGAGTGAAAAGCACATTTGAAATTTTTTCAATTGTTGGTCTGATGATGCACTAAATGTATATATTGCTTGAAACTATACTAATGCTTGACTGCTAAAAAAAAAAGACTCAAAGCCTTAGGTGACAAAACATTTGAACGTAGCAGTGTCAGTAACGGTACTAGTCGGTATCATATACGTAGAGCTAATCTTAAAAAAGGAAACAATCCAGGTTGTGTCAAATAACATCTTTGGTCTATGTATCAGGCAAAGTCTCTGATAAAATAAGATGCCTTATGGTTGAAAAGCTCTTTTGGGAATTATGAAATCCTATACATTCAAGAGACAATGAGGTCATCTACCATATCTACCTGCCTGTAACAGTTGATTTAAAGGATGACACAGGTACAGTATGTAATAACGCTGTCGTAAATTATATGCTCAGGGTAAGGCCGGTTTATGGCCTGTACGTGTATTTCACACTTGCCTGATCGATGTCAGGGCCTGACTGTTCAGGACGTACTGTATGTAAATAATACCACTAAGATCTGGAGCATATGATACCGCTATCAGTATTCTAACATCATTCAGTAACAGTACTGTTGGCATTTTCAATTTGCTTACTGCTGATCAAACTACGTGTCTAGCCTTCCATACTGATGATGTGCTCATAAGCGTCATGTTGTTATGTTGTCATGGTTCTGTATACATCCTGCGGTCTGTAATCAATCATGCCTTTGTGTCGATAGGATAGGTAGAAAGCTAGGTAATGTCTTTCATGGTTAATCCCACCATTGTGTCGACTCTGATGTGCCGTAGGAGGCTATTTAGTCGTTATAGAACATGGGTAATTGATCACAATGATGATGACATAATGTGTTACGGATGATGGTCTGATTTTCCTCTATATGGACTGTATTTCCTCTGTGGACTATTGGTCTGCAAACAAAGGGATTTTGTTATGAAAGAGGTGCAGTTTCTATCCATGTAACATTTGGGTATGGAAATTGAAAGACTATGCATCTGTCAAACTTAATTGGACCCAATATCCTTTTTACTCAGAGCAAAAATCATTTTGACATGCTCTCAGCTCTCAAGTCTGTCCCAGGCAATTAATTTTTTCTTTCTTTCTGTTTTTCATCAGGGGGCCTCTTTGAGAGCAAACACTCTTTCTAAAGCGAGGCCCAAACATTCATCCAGTAAAAAAAAAAAAAAAAAAAGAAAGGAGAAAATGTGTTGAAATTACAAAACAAAACCATAGACTGAATCATAGGAAATGTGAAATATTATTACCTTAAAGTCATTGAGGCGTTAATGAAGCTCTTGATGTAATTCCGAAAATGAACAAGTAGTTCACATACACAGCACTAATAGGAGTACAGTTATTTAGGTGAGAAAAGCAATTTAATTCATGTCTTCATAAGAAACTGTTCATTTCAGCTACCTGATGCAGTATTACATGTGATCCCTCTGCTTAGCGTTCTTCTCATTCAATAGCACTCCGTTACTACAATGGACCAATTTTTCCACATGTAATTATCCCATGAGAAACATTAATGCCTCTTTGGTTGTGATTGGTTGGTTAAGGAAAAAGCATTTGGCATCTGTTGGCGCTTTTCTGTTTTCCATGTTTTCAAAGCTTTGTAGTAGCAGATGGGGGTAAAATATGCTTTGTGCAAACACATCGTGATAAGACAATTACAACTCACCAGTCCTCTGATCTGGTATCATAATTACAAGATTAAAAGAAGGGATAGGATAGCTTCAGAAATACAGCCTCATATATAAATCAGTATCAAATCCATCACCAGTGATAAAACACAAAACATTTTCATAACTGCTTCTGCACGACATGTCTCAGAATCAAATACAGCTACTTGATAATTCATAATTATTTAGCGTGAAAGGGTCAAAACAACTTTGTTTATTTTACCCTTTATCAAGAAGACAGTGATAAACTCCTATGCACACACACAAATAGAGGGCAAGCACGCACAGTGTTTGTCCTTTTACAGACCTTGTTTTTCTCATCACTAAATCTCCAACATAGCATAGCACAGAGCAGCAACACTCACTATCCATCTTCTCTGTTTCTTTTATTTTCCTTTGTTTCTCTTGCTCTTTTACAATCTTTCATTGATTCTCTCTTTACTTTAATGGCCCCCCTTTTGCTTTATTGCCATGACGGTTATTCTGCATCAACGGAGGCAATCTAGTCCACATAACAATAAACATGTATGCCACTTGTATGAGTGTGTGTGTGTGTGTGTGTGTGTGTGTGTGTGTGTGTGTGTGTGTGTGTGTGTGTGTGTGTGTGTGTGTGTGTGTGTGTGTGTGTGTGTGTGTGTGTGCTGCACCACCTGCAGTAGTTTTGAACTGTCTGCAGCTCAACAGCTGCTGATCTGCTGACACAACAACTTAAATACAGGTCTAAAACCAAACTATTATTTTCTGGACACACACATGCAAACAAATAAACACCAAATACAGTAGAAGTGCAGATGCACCCACACCAGCCTCTCCATAGAAGATCTGCAGGTTAATGCATGTGTTGTTCCTCACCTTGTCCCAATGTGTGTGACTCCCCCTCCTCCACTCCAGTTGTCTCTGCGCTGTCCTTCATGTAAATCCGCCTCCTTCATAGCAACACTCCACATCTCATTCCTCTGTGTGTGTGTGTGTATGTGTATGTGCAGGTGTACCGGCAGCAGGCGTCAACCAGACTGGCAGTGTTGGAGGAGGCAGCGGAGGGGAGGACAGCTTCTTACCACAGGGAGATCCTTCACCTGCAGAGGCTGCTAAGAGAAAGACAGGAGGCTGAGGAGAGACTGCTGCAGTCCAAACGGTAGGAGGGGAGCGAGGAGGAGAGAGAGAGAGGTTGAGGGAGGAGAGAGTGGAGGAGAAACGGTCAGAGGCAGGCAGGCGGAAAAAGGGAGGAGGATAGGGAGAGAATGTGTGAATGAAAGGAGGAGGAGAAAGAGAGAGGAGACGGTGTGTGTGTGTGTGTGTCGCGGGAGAGAGGGCAGAGACAGCGAGAGGCAGCAGCGAGATGTGTATGGAGGCAGAGCCGGTCACATCAACAAAACAATTACTGACAAGAAACAGATAGACATGTCTAGACAAACAGATCGGTTTCACCCTTTTTGTACATTTTTCTTACATTGTCTCCCCAAAAAGAATAAGTCAGGCCAATTATCATCTGATTTCAGCTTATCATAGATTTATAAATCACAAGGACAGTACATTATAGAAATATAATGTTTACATAGTTTGTCCACCAGAGAGCATTGACTCTTGCTCTACATACTTGGACACAAGTCTTTAATAACTAAATGTAGATCTGCTATAACCAATATTTTTAACAAAAATATACATCAAAATGATGCAATGCAACAATGCATCAAATAGCTACGTGTATGTGAAAGTCGTCGTTCACAGTGAAATACTCAGTGTTTAGATTCAGAGCGTGAATATTGGACATTCATGAGCTGGCCAGAAACACCAAATGAATGCCAATGTCACTGTGTACCGGATGTGTAAATAAGCAGCAACACATTCGCCATATCAACTACATAAGCTGATAATGTCATTATTTTGTTTACAGCATCTGTACGATCCGTCATTGCAGCTGCAGTGACAAATATGCTAGTTAAAGTTTTAGAAGTCGACATGCTTGATTTAAGGGCCTTACATACCATCTACGATGGTGCTGCCATCACTTTTTCTGCTGTGATCTCAGAATTAATATAGTAATCTACTCGAATGTCGCTATGTGTATTGTTTACGTGATGCGAATCCGGATGTTATGGTAAATGGTAAATGGACTTGCATTTATATAGCGCTTTTCCAGTCTTCCGACCACTCAAAGCACTTTACACCACATGTCAGCCTCACGCATCCACACACACATTCATACACTGATGGTAGAGGCCATGCGAGGTGCCAACTTTTGCCCATCAGGATCTAATCTAAATACTCATTCACACACAGATGGCTATGCCTTCGGGAGCAATTTGGGGTTAAGTGTCTTGCTCAAAGACACATCGACATGTGACCGGAGCAGCCGGGGATCGAACCACCGACCTTCCGATTGGTGGACGACCTGTTCTATAAGGTCTGAGTTCTCCGGTGTGCCCTCTAGTTGAATCCTCTAGTAACACGCATAGTACATAGGCAACTATGTGAACAATTCCGTTAATCATGTAGCAGGTTGTCTATGTGAACGCTTGGTTAAAAAGCAAGTATATCTCCGGCCTTTAAGCTGCAGTGGGTAGAATTAGAGCAAATATGATTTAAAAAAAGTTATTTTTATAAAACGGTCACTATATCCTGACCTTAGTGCATGAGACAGGTAATCTGAAAGAAAATCATGTGCCTCTGTGTCCTCCTGTGTCCTCCAGAAAACAACCAATCAGAGCCGAGCTGGAGCCTTACTGTCTATGAGCAGCTGTCAATCACTCGCAAACTCCGATCAAACAGTCAAACTAGGCAGCGCTGATCAAATAAGAATCAATATTCTGTTACTGTTTTACAGCTAGACCGTATGCTACAAGATGTTTCTGAATAACATTTGAGGCGAGAAATAGACATTACAGTAAGAGAATATTGATTCATATTTGATCAGCGCTGCCTAGTTTGACCGTTTGATTGGAGTTTGCGAGTGATTGACAGCTGCCTCCGTTGAATGAACAGTCAATAGGAACGCTCTCTCTCTCTGAAATGACTTGTGATTGGCCAAAGTCTCCCGTTACAGGCTAGATTTTTTAAAGCCTGATAACAGAGCCAAGAATGAGGTGCAGAAGTCTCTCTCAGAACACTTGAATTACAATATGCTGAAAGGTTATTATGGAATTTTTGCCCAATGATGCCAAAAACATTCTGCCTACTGCCGCTTTAAGGGATCTTATCAAAACTGTTTGTTTATGTCATGTGTTTAGTTCAAGTAATGAATATTGATAGATTTATTGTTATTGGATTTAAAAAAAAATCTCCAATGTCATTATCTGTATCAGCCTTGACATATAGTAGAAGTTAGGCTTTACACAATACAGTGCAAACAACAACAATTCAACAAGTGAGAGTACACAAGAGACCACAACAACACAACCTGGTAACTCAGCCACAACACATCATAACACATCACTTTTCTAAAGCAAGACATCAACTCCTTTGCTTCTCTGTATCTATGTATTCTCCACAGTTTCTATATTTGTACAGTTCAATTTCCACTCTCATCGCCGGGTTCAGGAGATAGATGCTGACATCCCTGGAAACCAACTGGACCCAGCAGATCAGACAGCTCAATTCTAAATTTCTCTCTCCACTCTAAATCAGTTAACCCCCTCAGGACCGTCCATTTCTACCAATCCTCCAATCCCCGCTGTGTATTCTCATGAACAGATGCTGGATTGCAGGAGGTGCAACAATGGTATCTGATTTTCAACAGGATTAGCATGGAGCCTGAAGCATTTTATTTTAGAATTATAGAGAAAGGCCTGTGACAAACCACATAGGGTGGTGGCTGGGCAGTAATTGGTTTGGGTAAACGCAAAAATAAGCATGCTTTTCATATTGTATGTATTGTATTTATTTATATATGTATACTATCGCAAATTAATCGCACGTTTTTTATCTGTTCAAAATGTATCTCTCCCTTTAATGTCTTAAGGAGAGATTTGTCAAGTATTTAATACACTGCAAATTCTCCAGAGTTAAATATGCCTTGTCAAAGTATATTAACTCCTTCAGAGTTATTACAACAACAGCAAGAGTCATTACAACAACAGCCGGAGTAACATTAGGCCTGTGGGAAGACCCCCAAAAGTGCTTTAGTTTTCGAGATACCCCTACCGGAGGTAGAACAAAGCACAACAATGATTTTCATATTCTCCTAGGTCTCCCATATATGAAATGGATTCTTGTATAAAAATATTTTACTGCAAAAATGGTTAAATTGACAGATATTGTGACATAACCCATAAATAGAAAAAGCGCAAAATGAAGCCAGGCCGAATGGGAGATGGTACACCAAAGCTCATGTAATTTCATAATGCTAGCTCTGATTGATCCCAAATTTGATGTGATAATGGCCAGGGGGTTCCTCTACATGTGTGAAGAAACCGAATGTGAATATATTGATGCGTTGAGGAAATACAGTACTACAAACACATAAGTACAATAAGCGGTAGTATCAAATTTGAAGGTCTATGATGAATGTATTCATTTACTTTTAGGTAGCTTTGGCTGGGATTCTCCTAGAAACACCAATCAGGATTTTCTGGAATGGTATGACTGTGCTGAATCCAGCAATATATGATATGTAACTGTAGCAGGTATGGTCAATGGTCTACATTAAGAAATGTATCATGTGTTCCAAGCATGAAATGGGGGTAAATGGCATATCTGCAGTCAATAGATACTTATTAATACACTTCAATCAGGTAGGCACACCAGTTATTAAAAGTTTTGTATAAACTTAAATTTAAGGAGTAAATAAATGTTCTTGATGCAATTGCAAGTAATAATTTGCACTTAAACCTTTAAGTAAGGGATAATGTACAGCGAGCCGGTCATTGTTGGGGAATAAACCCTGACAGGGTGATGTGGCACCCCGATGCAAAGCATCTCCCTGAAGGGGTTTATTTCACAACAATGACCCACTAGCTGTACATTATCCCGCTTATTACATGGCTAATTACTTCAGAAATCAATAATTTGACACAAAAACGATCCTCCAGAGTCCGAGATCAGAACTGCGCGCATAGCAACGGTCTGTTATACATAGCAACTGTCTGTTATACATAGCAACGGTCTGTTACACATTGCAACGGTCTGTTATAAAGAAATAACAGAGAGTAGAACGCCATGATTGACCGATCAGAATCGAGTATTCAACAAAGTCATGTAATAAGTATGAATATATAACACCCATATGAACATAAAACATTCCCTGGTCTATTTGTTTCTTGCTTTTTCCATCTTTTGAATGCAGCATGTCCATCCACATTATCTTCGGTCACAAAATGTGTCATGTTTGGACCGTCAGGAAAGGTGCACAAGCAAAACTCAGTTCAAACTGAGAAATGCATTTGAATTTCATCACTGCAGTATGGGTGTGGGATGTTTCTGAGCTTTTGTGGAGCCGCTGGTTTCTGGAAGAACGTGGCCTCATGGATCCGTCTTCTGACTGTCTATTCTTTTCCAATGGGATTCCAGAGAAGTGCCTTTGGAAGATGTCTATGATGCCACATTGCTGGCTGATAGAGTATGGTCTAGACCTGCTCTATATGAAAAGTGGCTTTAGATAACTTCTGTTTTGATTTGATGCTATATAAATACCTTGAATTGAATACATTGCTCTCAGAACATGTTGGTTGAAAGCATCTTCAGTCGGGGAGTTGTACCGCAACACGTTCTCATCCCAACTCGTCACTCGTCATACGGAGGCTTTGTCAGACCCCTCTGCGTCACTTTTTGGTTGCAATGAACACGTTTTTGACGTTGGGAATTAAACAAAACCCTTGCTTAGGTTTAAGAAAGAACACCATGGTTGAGCTTAAAATTACTATTTTTGTACAGTGAAAACTGGCAAGTCGTTGTGAACACGGGACACGAATGAAGAGCTGATTGTAACGTGAAAGTGACACTTAACACACGGAACAGCGGTCTCCTGGATGAAAGCCTTGTGTTTGTTGGACCCATCCACTTTCTCGCCCGCCCTGTGTGTCTCTTTCACTCTTTAAACTATGTCACCAAAGCACTTTTTCTGAGTGTTTACTGTTGCCGCGGATGAGTTTACATTGTAGATAATGGAAATCCCAGTGTGTCTCATACCGGCGCTAAAGGGTGCCTTGTGCGATAATATCGAACGCCGACGGACGTGAAAAAGTATTGATATTTGATGCTCTGGGAATGAGAACGGGCTGTGGGCTACTGATATATCGGTTGTGGATGCCAAATTTCCTCATCAGGTCATCCACTAATCGGAAGGTCGGTGGTTCGATCCCTAGCTCATCCGATCAAATGCCAATGTGTCCTTGAGCAAGACGCTTAACCCCAAACTGCTTCTGAAGGCTGAGCAATCGGTGTGTGAATGAGTATTTAGATTACACCCTGATGGGCAAAGTTGACAATTTAGCAGCCTCTGCTATCAGTGTACTGTAATGTGTGTGTGAATGGGTGAATGCTGACATGTAGTGTAAAGCGCTTTGAGTGGTCAGAAGACTAGAAAATGCTATATAAATGCAAGTCCATTAACCATTAATGGAGGGCATATTTTCTTGCCACAGGCAATTTCTCTTCCAAGCTTCCAAGATAATCCAAAGTTTGACATTTATTGTAAATCAGTGAGGTCTTCAGCTTTGTAAAAGCTGTCATTTTCCCTTTTCTATACAAGCTACTTGTGGTGTCACAGCCTATGGGGGGGTGGCATGCAGGTAGACAATCATAGAATTGAACTCCAAGTTTCTGTGAAATAGCACAGATTGGGTACATATATTTCATTGCATTTGATGATAAGGCAAGAATGTGACTGTGCAAGGTGTATTGGCTCAACACTTATCTAGTGTCAGCCTCCTCCTCGTTACTGTATAGGTCTACAAAGCTTTTTCTACCTGTGACTGGCTGACCATCTTGACCTCTAACCATTTTCAAAGCCTCCTGCCAAAGAGGCAGAGATTCTCTGTGGTCCTGTATCATCTTTGCTCCCGCTGCACTTTCTGTAGTTTGGAACATTTGCTTTTCCTGTAATAACATATGTAGGTGTTTTGAGTTAAACCGTGCTTCTTTGTTTCCTTTCAAGATCAATTATTTTATTGTTGGGGAATGGTTGTATCAAAGACAATAGCCACACCGTTGAAGTCCTCCTATCCTGTTAAAGGCCCTGACACACCAAGCCGACGTTTGGCCATCAGACAGTTTGGGGATGTCGCCGAGCGTCCGTCGACCTCGTTTTTTTTCGGTGTGTCCAGCACCCTCTAGTCTGCCCGTGTCGGAGGTTTTTCAGCCAATTCAGCGTGTTGAATCAGTGGTGGTGCTCATCGGTGAGAGAAATCACTCTGATTGGCTGTTCAGCTTAAACGAATCAGTGCACGAGAACAGAAACAGAAGTGAGGAAAGCAAGCCAACGAGTAAAGTCAAGAGGACAAACACTGAAGACTCTTCTAATTTTTCATCTTCATCTCATCTGATCATTCCAATATACGGATATTTTCACAGCAACATGAACATCTAGAATGAAGCTAAGTGGTGAGTGAGAGTGGTGTAAAAATGGTCGGCAGATGCTGCTTAGTTTCATGTGCGTATCATAACGGCTTGTATATCCACCATCCTCGGTTCTCCTATTTCTCTTTTTGAATAATGAATACAGACTACTGCCACCTGCTGTTGTGGAGAGTTAATTCCTCTCACACAGGCGCAGAACGAGTTCAAATGTGTTCAAATGCAACTTGTCGGCCAAGACGAAAACAACATGAGGCAACGCAAAAGTCTGCCGCATCGCCGCTAGTTCTTTGATGTCAGCTTGGTGTATCTGGGCCTTAAGGCTGCATCTTTGTTTAGTACAGATCCCCGCAAAAAAAGGCTGCAATCTTCCTCCAGATGCTCTCACTTAGGTCGCTGAATGTCTGAAAGTGTGAGTTCTGGAGACCCTGCGGAAGAGCCATGCCATCAATGACGTACGCAGATGGTTCCTCTGAATTCGGTATTCAGAGTTTGTTGTTTCTGAGAAGGTTGCAAAAGAGCTATCATGGTTCCTGAAGGGCTTCTGAACTCTTCTCATCAGTGTCAGAAAGGTATTTCATGTTATCCACTATGCTGTGGTTACTGACATCAGCCATCTTGTGAGGGGGACCCGGAAAATGAAAACACTGTGAAACTTTCATAGACATGAAAAAGTAATTTGTGACCAGCAAACAAGATCGCATGGATTCAAATGTGCTCTTCCAAAGACATCTTGCTGTTTCCAAGCAGAGGGAGATGCTCATGAACTTGCTGCTGTCCCTCTGTCTCTGTGTAATGATGATGGAAGCCTCAGGAAAACAACAAAGGCTGACTTTGCTAAGAAAATTGAGACTGTAGTTGAGGAAATACAGCAACTACTGAATTACTGAACTACATGAATCTGCGTACATCATTGATGGCATGGTTCTTCTGCAGGGTCTCCACAACTCAGACTTTCAGACGTTCAATGACCTAGAACAGGTCGGAGAGAGGGACCGCTGGCAAGCTGCTGCCGCGCCTCCTCAGTGATTTGTTTGTTTATTTGTTTATTTGATTGTTTTTGCTTCAACTTGTCTGCTGCATAGTGCTTAGACTGTCTGCTTCTTGGCAGAAGTAGTGCAAGAGCTTGGTTGTTCATGTGTGTTTGGCGCTACTGTGTTTTACTTTACACCCGGTAGCCTGCAGCTAATTTCGCCGGTAAAGGGGCTCACCTGTATGGGACTGTCGGGTCTCCCCTGTGCTTACTATGGCTGGATTCCCTGATCTGGCACACGCCTGGTCGAAGCTGTCTGCTGCCTATCCTGCCTGCTTTCCTGGGTTCCAAGTGATCCTGTGGTTCACAGCACAGTGTGTGGTCTCGCCCACTGGCTAACCAGCTAACCTGCTAACCGGCTGCACGTCTCGGTGGCGTGTTTTGGTCTCCTCGCCCGGGTGTAGCCTGCAGCGCTACGGCTACAGCCAACACACTCAACCGCTCCACCTCTACCTGGCTGGCTTCGTAGCCTCATCATCATCATCATCTGGATTACAAAACTGTTGGATTATAGTGTTCTACAACTCTCCACTTCATCATGTTGGGCATCAAACTCCTCATCTGGATCGCTCTGTGTTTCACCGTCACAAGCGCCACCCTGCCGCTGAAATACTCTGCAACGGAGCTGCTGTCTCTCCGATCCCACTACACGATCCCTCCAGCTCTGCTTTCACATCGGGACATCCTCAAACGACCCAGATACGTGCATCGTGGATCAAGACGGAACTTTCAGTCCACCAAGCACTACAACAACAACAACAACAACACAAGCATTCCCTCCTTCTGGTCCACTAAGCCCCGCCCCCCTCGCACTGCCACCCGTCCTGTCAATCATAGTGTGTTGTCCCCCCTGCACAAAGCAGCCACCTATGCACCACTTGTCTGTTTAAAACTGGCTCTTTTTAACATTAGATCCCTCACTAGCAAGGGTTTGCTGATTAATGAATTTATTATGGACAACAAACTGGACTTCTTATGCCTCACTGAGACCTGGCAACAGCCAAACGATTTCTCCCAGCTCAATGAAGCTGTCCCACCTGGCTTTAATTACACCAGCAAACCCCGTGCTTCAGGGAGGGGGGGCGGTCTTGCTGTACTTTATCGTGACAGCATTAAAGTCTGTACAGTCACCGTCCCCCCTCATTCCACCTTTGAATGCTTAGCCATACAACTCACAGGCTCCACACCCATCATCATTATCACCATCTACAGACCCCCAAAGCCCTCTGCCCTCTTTATCACTGAACTGTCAGCATTATTAACCTCTGTGTGTGCCATGTCCCCTACTGTCATCCTTCTAGGAGACTTCAACATCCACATTGACAATTCTTCTGGTTTTACTAATGATTTCACCTCACTCCTTGAATGTCTAGATATCACCCAATATGTCAATTTCCCAACCCATAACAAAGGACACATACTTGATCTAATCTGCTGCACTGGTATCACCCCTCATAACCTCGCTAATGCTGACCTCCCCATCTCTGACCACAAAGTCATCCTGTTTGAAATCTACGCCCCCCTATCCAAAATCAGAAACATCAAGCATATCAACCCCACAGATCTCATCACCCTTATTAACTCCTCCTCCAGTCCTCCCCCATCATCCTCCCCTGCTGAACTGGTGAATCACTACAACAACTGTCTCTCCTCTTCCCTGGATACCCTGGCTCCCGTGAAAACCCGCACAGTCTCCTTCACCCACACCGCTCCCTGGTACACCGCTGACCTCCGCCATCTCAAAACCACCGGCCGTCAACTAGAGCGGTTATACAAAAAGACTGGACTTTCAGTGCACATCCAACTCTACACAGAACACCTCCACCGTTACAAGAACGCTCTCTCCACCGCCAAATCCTCCTACTACTCCAACCTCATCAGTACCGGTCAAGGTAACACCAGAACCCTCTTCTCAACAGTAAACCACCTTCTTCAGCCTCCGAGAACCCTCCCCCAAAATACCTCCACTGATCACTGCACTGCCTTTCTGGAATTCTTTGAAAACAAAATCAACACCATCCACCAACAGCTGGCCTCATCCTGCACCTCCCCATGTGACCCACCCTGGATGTCAACCTCCTGCCAACCACTCATCAGCACCCTCTCTAACTTCACACCCACAACGGAATTAACCATCACTGAGCTCATTCATAAAGCCAAACCCACCACCTGTCAGCTCGATCCCCTCCCCACCATCCTCGTCAAAGCCTGTCTGCCCTCCATCTCCCCCATGATCACAAGAATCATTAACTCCTCCCTCACCACTGGTATTGTACCCCCCACCCTCAAAACTGCTGCAATTACACCAACCCTCAAAAAACCCGGTGCTGACCCAGCTGATCTGAACAACTACAGGCCCATCTCCAACCTCACCTTCATCTCCAAAACCCTTGAGAGAGTGGTCGCCGCCCAACTTCAGTCCCACCTCAACTCAAACAACCTCCATGAACCCTTCCAATCTGGTTTCCGCCCCAAACACAGTACTGAAACAGCCCTGGTCAAAATCACCAACGACCTCCTCCGTGCAGCTGACTCTGGACTGCTCACCATCCTCATCCTCCTCGACCTCACTGCTGCCTTTGACACCATCTCCCACCCACTACTCATCACACGTCTGACTGATATTGGTATCACCGGTGTTGCACTCACATGGTTCTCCTCATACCTCACCGACAGACTACAATTTGTGAAACTGGGTAATCACAGGTCAAGGTGCTCCGCTGTTTCACTGGGTGTCCCCCAGGGGTCAGTATTGGGTCCACTCCTGTTTATCATTTACCTCCTTCCCCTTGGCACTATCCTCCGTCATCACAATGTCCGATTCCACTGCTATGCCGATGACACACAGGTCTATATTTCAACTGCACCCACTGCAGCCCTGCCACCCGCCTCCCTCACCACCTGCCTTCAACACATCAGGAGCTGGATGAGCAGGAATTTTTTAAAACTCAACAGCCATAAAACTGAGGCCCTGCTCATCGGCTCCAAGAACAACATCTCCAAAACTCAACACACCACTGCTCAAAACATCACCATTGATGGTTTCCCAGTACCGTTCTCCACCCATGTCAAGAGTCTTGGGGTCACCCTGGACAGCACACTCTCTTTTTCATCTCACATAAAAAACATCACCCGGACTGCCTTCTTCCACCTCCGCAACATCTCTAGACTCCGTCCATCACTATCCCACTCCAGCACTGAAATCCTGGTTCACGCTTTTGTTACATCCCGGATCGACTATTGCAACGCTGTCCTCTCTGGCATTCCCATCAAACTACTCAACAGACTCCAAATCATTCAGAACTCTGCCGCCCGGATCATCACCCGCACCAAATCCTCCGACCACATCACCCCCATCCTCATCCAGCTGCACTGGCTCCCTGTTAAATCCCGGATCGACTACAAAAACCTTCTGCTCACCTACAAAGCCCTCCATAACCTCGCCCCCACCTACCTCACAGACCTCCTCCAGGAGTACACTCCCTCCCGTTCCCTCCGTTCATCATCAGCCGGACTTCTGACCACCCCCACCTCACGCCTCAGCACCATGGGAGCCAGGGCATTCAGCTGCTCTGCTCCCAGGTTATGGAACTCACTCCCCCCACACATCCGGCAGTCTGACAATATCACATCTTTCAAATCCCTCCTGAAAACCCACCTGTTTAAACTGGCCTACTCTCTCTAGAACTCATCATCACCCATCCTATGTGTTTGTACAAATATGTCTCTGTCATGTCCTGTTGTTTTTATATTGTTTTTTATCTGTCTATGTTTTAACAGATTTTTGTAAGGTGTCCTTGGGTGTCCAGAAAGGCGCCACTAAATAAAATGTATTATTATTATTATTATTATTATTAACAGTGGTTCTCAAAGTTTTTTCACCAAGTACCACCTCAGAAAATATTTGGCTCTCCAAGTACCACCATTATGACCGATGTTAAAATACAGTAGCGTAGGCCTACCCTATTTAGCAATGCACAGTTCACGCAGGAGGCAAATTTATTCCTAATAAGAATATTACTTATTGTTGACTTTTGTCAAAGGGGTAGCACTAGAACTGGTACTTAAACTCTTCCACACAACTCTCATACTACGCAAGGGGCCGCCTCTCACACTAGGCGAGCTTGCGTACCACCAGTGGTACGCGAGCTCGGTGGTGTAGTTACCTTTAACAAGTAGTTACCGTAAACAAATATTGCGATTTTAACAAATACTGCGATTCGAAAATTGCAGTAGGCCATATCGATGCAATTTTGATAATCGTGCAGCACTACTCCATCTGTGAGGACAAAAGAGAACAGGAGTCCATGCACTAGCCTTGATGAGCTGAGATGCAGTTTGGCATCCACAATCAATGAATAAGCGGCACAACATCCCCTGACTGAAGATGCTTTCAAGCAACATGTTCTGAGAGCAATGTATTCAATTCAAGGTATTAATATAGCATCAAATCATAACAAAAGTTATCTAAAGACACTTTTCATATAGAGCAGGTCTAGACCATACTCTATCAGCCAGCAATGTGGCATCATAGCCATCTTCCAAAGGCACTTCTCTGGAATCCCATTGGAAAAGAATAGACAGTCAGAAGACGGATCCATGAGGCCACGTTCTTCCAGAAACCAGCGGCTCCACAAAAGCTCAGAAACATCCCACACCCATACTGCAGTGATGAAATTCAAATGCATTTCTCAGTGTGAACTGAGTTTTGCTTGTGCACCTTTCCTGACGGTCCAAACATGACACATTTTGTGACCGAAGATAATGTGGATGGACATGCTGCATTCAAAAGATGGAAAAAGCAAGAAACAAATAGACCAGGGAATGTTTTATGTTCATATGGGTGTTATATATTCATACTTATTACATGACTTTGTTGAATACTCGATTCTGATCGGTCAATCATGGCGTTCTACTCTCTGTTATTTCTTTATAACAGACCGTTGCAATGTGTAACAGACCGTTGCTATGTATAACAGACAGTTGCTATGTATAACAGACCGTTGCTATGCGCGCAGTTCTGATCTCGGACTCTGGAGGATCGTTTTTGTGTCAAATTATTGATTTCTGAAGTAATTAGCCATGTAATAAGCGGGATAATGTACAGCTAGTGGGTCATTGTTGTGAAATAAACCCCTTCAGGGCGATGCTTTGCATCGGGGTGCCGCATCACCTTGTCAAGGTTTATTCCCCAACAATGACCGGCTCGCTGTACATTATCCCTTACTTAAAGGTTTAAGTGCAAATTATTACTTGCAATTGCATCAAGAACATTTATTTACTCCTTAAATTTAAGTTTACACAAAACTTTTAATAACTGGTGTGTCTACCTGATTGAAGTGTATTAATAAGTATCCTTTGACTGCAGATATGCCATTTACCCCCATTTTATGCTTGGAACATGTGATACATTTCTTAATCAAATCAAATCAAAATCAAATCAATTTATTTTTGTATAGCGTCAAATCACAACAGAAGTTATCTCAAGACGCTTTATATGTAGAGCAGGTCTATGACTGTACACCATAGTTTTGAGACCCAACAGGATCCACCAAGCGCACTGTGGCCAGGAAAAACTCCCCGATTACTGGGAAGAAACCTGGAGCAGAACCGGGCGCAGGGCGGGCGGCCATCTGCCGAGACCGGCTGGGGGGACAGATAGATAGAGTGAGAGAGAGAGAGAGAGATAGAGAGAGAGAGATATAGAAGCAGCCACAATAGCAGTCTAGCAGCTGTAATAACTAATACAAGTAGGGCTGATAACACAAAACCAATAGTGGTGGATGGAAAGAGTGATAATACAACTATCGGAAAGCCAGCACTGTCCAGCATCTCTCCTCAGTACGTCCATGTGTATTGGTGTGGGACGTCCCTGCGATCGATGCCCGTGCATTGGTTCCTGCAGCATCAGCATGCTTGCTGGGAGCTCTTGATGTCTTTGGCAGTGATTGAGAAGTGTTATTCTCCAGGCTGCCACATTGTCATTAGGTGTTGGAAATCCCTCGTTAGCATTGGTAGTCCCTCGTACAGACGTAGTTAATTAGGGATGGTAGCAGTTGGTGTCAAGCAGGCACCGACGCGGCAGCAGATGCAGCCACAATACCGGAGACCACCAAGATCCAGGTGAAACCCTGCTCCAAGTGTACCCATGCTCCAGGTATAACCTCACTCCCTGGTGTGATCCCGCTCCAGGTATGACCTCACTCCAGGTGTGACCCCGCTCCACGGTTAGCTGCGAGACAAGGAGGCACAAGGACTCCCGGGAAGGAATGAAGTTAGTAACAACATGGACATGGGACATGAGTATATACAGAAGGAGAGGGGAGCTCAGTGTGTCATAGGAAGTTCCTTATGACAGTGTGTCATAGGAAGTCCCCCGGCAGTCTATGCCTATAGCAGCTTAAGTATAAGCGTTATCAAAGAGGAAAGTCTTTAGCCTACTCTTAAATGTAGAGACGGTGTCTGCCTCCCGGACTGAAACTGGGAGCTGGTTCCAGAGAAGAGGAGCTTGATAGCTGAAGGCTCTGGCTCCCATTCTACGTTTGGAGACTCTAGGAACCTCAAGTAACCCTGCATTCTGTGAGCGCAGTGCTCTAGTGGGGTAGTAGGGTACTATGAGCTCTTTAAGATATGATGGGGCCTGACCGTTTAGCGCTTTGTAGGTGAGGAGGACGATTTTAAAATCTATTCTGGATTTTACAGGCAGCCAGTGTAGAGAAGCTAATACAGGCGTAATATGATCTCTTTTTCTAGTTCTAGTCAGAACACGTGCTGCAGCATTCTGGATCAACTGGAGAGTCTTAAGAGACTTATTGGAGCAGCCTGATAATAGGGAATTGCAGTAATCGA
Organism: Sebastes fasciatus; assembly: GCF_043250625.1. Taxonomy (NCBI): domain Eukaryota; kingdom Metazoa; phylum Chordata; class Actinopteri; order Perciformes; family Sebastidae; genus Sebastes; species Sebastes fasciatus. The sequence continues at coordinate 9,420,213 of NC_133796.1, forward strand.
GTCTAGAGGTAACAAATGCATGGACTAATTTTTCTGCATCATTTTGACACAGGATGTGCCTGATCTTCGCAATGTTACGTAGATGAAAGAAGGCAGTCCGTGAGGTTTGTTTAATGTGAGAGTTAAAGGACATATCCTGGTCGAAGACAACTCCCAGATTCCTTACGGTGGTGCTGGAGGCCAGGGCAATGCCATCTAAAGTAACTATATCATTAGATAATTTGTTTCGGAGGTGCTCAGGGCCTAGTACAATAACTTCAGTTTTGTCTGAGTTTAACATCAGGAAATTGCAGGTCATCCAGGTTTTTATGTCCTTAAGGCATGCTTGAAGTTTAGTTAACTGGTTTGTTTCGTCTGGCTTGATTGATAGATATAATTGAGTATCATCTGCATAACAATGAAAGTTTATGGAGTGTTTTCTAATAACATTGCCTAAGGGAAGCATATATAAGGTAAATAGAATTGGTCCAAGTACAGAACCCTGTGGAACTCCGTGACTAACTTTGGCGTACATGGAGGACTCATCGTTGACATGTACAAACTGAGATCGATCTGATAAATAGGACTTAAACCAACTTAGTGCAGTTCCTTTAATGCCAATTAAATGTTCCAGTCTTTGTAATAGGATGTCATGGTCAATGGTGTCGAAAGCAGCACTGAGATCTAGCAAGACAAGTACAGAGACAAGTCCTTTGTCCGATGCCATTAGAAGGTCATTTGTAATTTTCACTAGTGCTGTCTCTGTGCTATGGTGCACTCTAAATCCTGACTGATAATCTTCGAATAAATGATTGTTCTGTAGAAAGTCACACAGCTGACTGGCAACTACTTTCTCGAGTATTTTGGAGGTAAAGGGAAGGTTAGATATAGGTCTATAGTTGGCTAGGACCTCTGGATCAAGAGTGGGTTTTTTAAGAAGAGGTTTAATTACAGCTACTTTAAAGGACTGTGGTACATAGCCTGTTAGTAGAGACACATTGATCATATCCAGTAAAGAGGTGCTAACTAGAGGTAAAACTTCTTTAAGCAGTTTAGTTGGGATGGGGTCTAGGAGACAGGTAGATGATTTAGATGAGGAGATCAGTGAGGTTAATTTGTGGAGATCGATAGGAGAAAAGCAGTCTAAATATATATCAGGTTGTACAGCTGTTTCTAAGGTTCCTAAGTTTGAGGATAAATTGGTACCAGTTGACGGTAGGAGGTGATTAATTTTGTCTCTAATAGTTATGATTTTATCATTAAAGAAACTCATGAAGTCACTACTACTGAGGGTTGTAGGAATACATGGCTCAATAGAGCTGTGACTTTCTGTCAGCCTGGCTACAGTGCTGAATAGAAACCTGGGGTTGTTCTTATTTTTCTCTATTAATGATGAGTAATGGGCTGCTCTGGCATCACAGAGAGCCTTCCTATATGTTTTAAGACTATCTTGCCAGACTAAATGAGATTCTTCCTGTTTGGTGGAACGCCATATCCTTTCCAGTTTCCTCGATGCTTGCTTTAATTTGCGTGTTTGAGGGTTATACCATGGAGCTGACTTCCTTTGTTTTACTAACTTCTTTTTTAGAGGGGCAACAGAATCAAGTGTGATTCGCAGTGAGTCTGTAGCACTATCTACAAGATGATCAATTTGGGTAGGGCTAAAATTAACATACGAGTCCTCTGTTATATTGAGACATGGTATTGAATTTAATGCTGATGGAATCGCTTCCTTAAATTTAGCTACAACACTATCGGATAGTTATCTAGTGTACACACTTTTATCTGATGGTGTATAGTCTAGTAATAAGAATTCAAAAGTGATTAAATAATGGTCTGATAAAAGAGAGTTCTGTGGAAAAACAATTAAATGTTCAATTTCAACGCCATATGACATAACAAGGTCGAGGGTGTGGTTAAAGCGGTGAGTGGGCTTATGCACGTTCTGCGAGAAACCAATTGAATCTAATAAAGAGATAAACGCAGTACTGAGGCTATCATTATCAACGTCCACATGAATATTAAAATCACCTACTATAATGACTTTATCTGTTTTCAGGACTAAGCTTGATAGAAACTCTGAGAATTCAGATAGAAATTCAGAATATGGGCCTGGAGCGCGGTACACTATAACAAATAAAATTGGCTGTAGTGCTTTCCAGGTTGGGTGTGAAAGACTAAGAACAAGGCTTTCAAATGAGTTATAATTTAGTTTAGTTTTAGGGTTTATTAATAGGCTCGAGTCGAAGATGGCTGCAACTCCACCTCCTCGGCCGGTGTCTCGAGGAATGTGAGTATTAATATGACTCGGGGGAGTGGATTCGTTTAGGCTGACATATTCTTCCTGACACAGCCAGGTTTCAGTAAGACAAAATAAATCAATGTGATTATCTGATATTAAATCATTTACTAGTAGAGCTTTAGATGACAGAGATCTGATATTTAAGAGTCCACATTTAATTCTCCTGTTTTGTTGCTTTATTGCAGTGCTAGTGTTAGATTTTATTAGATTATTATGTTTAACTCCTCTTCTGTTTACTTTTGATTTAATTAATTTAGGTGGGGCAGACACAGTCTCAGTTAGGTTTGGGGTTAAGCTATGGGTGGGTAACTGCTCTAATGGAAGCGCAGAGAAGTGTGTAAGACTACAGCTCTGCGTCCTGGAATGACCTCTGGTTTGTCATGGATTTGTTCCACCAACAATCTTGGTCAGATTTCTGGATAAGAGAGCCGCACCATCCAAAGTAGGATGAATGCCGTCTCTCCTAATCAGACCAGGAATTCCCCAGAAAGGGTTCCAATTGTCAATGAAGCCCACATCGTTTGCTGGACACCACCACGACAGCCAGCTGTGGAATGACTTCATGCGGCTATACATGTCGTCACTGGTCAAGTTGGGGAGGGGACCAGAGAAAACTACGGAGTCCGACATTGTTTTTGCGTATGCACACACCGATTGGACATTAACTTTAGTGACCTCCGATCGACGTAACCGGGTGTCATTACCGCCGACGTGAATAACAATCTTACTGTATTTACGTTTATCCTTAGCCAGCAGTTTCAAAACAGATTCAATGTCGCCCGCTCTGGCCCCCGGGATGCAATTAACTATGGCAGCTGACTTCGCTAACTTAATGTAGACCATTGACTATACCTGCTACAGCTACATATCATATATTGCTGGATTCAGCACAGTCATACCATTCCAGAAAATCCTGATTGGTGTTTCTAGGACAATCCCAGCCAAAGCTAACTAAAAGTAAATGAATACATTCATCATAGACCTTCAAATTTGATACTTCCGCTTATTGTACTTATGTGTTTGTAGTACTGTATTTCCTCAACACATCAATATATTCACATTCTGTTTCTTCACACATGTAGAGGAACCCCCTGGCCATTATCACATCAAATTTGGGATCAATCAGAGCTAGCATTATGAAATTACATGAGCTTTGGTGTACCATCTCCCATTCGGCCTGGCTTCATTTTGCGCTTTTTCTATTTATGGGTTATGTCACAATATCTGTCAATTTAACCATTTTTGCAGTAAAATATTTTTATACAAGAATCCATTTCATATATGGGAGACCTAGGAGAATATGAAAATCATTGTTGTGCTTTGTTCTACCTCCGGTAGGGGTATCTCAAAATTTTGGGTGTCTTCCCACAGGCCTACATACCCTCCAGTGTAGGTGAAAATATTCAGAGTTAAAAATGTTCGGTGTAAAATATACATTGTCAAAGTCCATGGACTCTTTCAGAGTTATTACAACAACAGCTAGAGTAAGATACACCCCAGTGTTGGTGAAAGTGTTCAGAGTTACAAGACTGGTGTACTCTGGAGAGTACAGAGCGCTCTGGAGAGTACAGAACACTCTGTACTCTGGAGAGCACTCTGTACTCTGGAGAGTACAGAGCACTCTGTACTCTGGAGAGCTCCTCTCCTCCTCCTCCTCATTTCAAAACGGACCAAGATGTTCTCAGCGCCATTTAGCACTCGTTGAAAGACTGAGGTAAGTTTCTCTTAATCACTTATTAAACCAAATTTGAGCATTTCAGCAGAAGCAGCATTTAAGGATAACTTTATATTGTTGTTCAACACTCCAGCTGGTTTTGTGTCTTAAAATACTGAGTTACACAGAGCTAACGTGACCATGTGGAAGGCTAGCTAAAATGTGTCAGCAACATTAAGCCAATTAACGCTAACCAGCTAATGTCAAACTATACTTGTAATGTCGGCAAGTCGCAATGTGGAGCAGTGACAGTTGTGTTCTTATTAATGTCCATAGATTACAGTAAAACACAAAGACTGCATGTGTAGGGAGTTGGCTGAACTAGCTAACTAGCTAACAAGCTATCCGGGGCTAACAGCTAACACGTGGCGGGTAAACACAAAGTTGTGATTGCTGATTGATTTCATCATAATATAAGAGAACACAAGCAAAGAATGTCATTTAAAAATAACTTTACTTATTGCTACTTAGGAGCATGATATTAATATTAACGCAATATTTTGTGATCAGAATTGAGAGACTGTTTATCAAGAATTGAAATGGCTGTTTTTACACATTTTGGTGTTCCTGGTTTGTCTTTGATCACCACTAAAACATCTTCCATGCTGTAAAACCCTGCTATATCATCATGTCTCACAGCAGAACTGTAGAAGAGGTAGAATGGCAGATTGCTGTGAGGCTGATGGCAACGCATTGTGCTAGTTCTTAATTGTCAACAAGTCTTCTGTAATTCCCTGATATAAGCTAACTGACTTTATTTCCCCTGTATTCCTTTTAATGTTACATGAAATTGTTCTACTTGTTTTTTCAGATATCCCCGTTATGTGCTGTGGTCCAGTGATGGTAAGTATCATTTTAGATAAGTTAATATTAACATTAGTCTATGTTTACACACATGTCAAAATGGTTTCTGCTTGCACGTCTCAGAGACTCCACTCAGTCCAGACAGTTACTTTGAATTTGAAATTAGACAAATTCTGATTGTGATTTTTAAAGCCCAAATCGAACAATACGATTATGCCAACAGGAGCTGATGCTACTGTCAGAGTAACTTTGTGTTGTAGATCATAACACAAATTCAGTTTTGCTTTTACAGATACCATCATGTTGATTAAAAACAAAATCAATAACGAACAGAAATATGTCAGGATCAGTGAACCGAGCTTGGAGGAATTCTTGAATGCTGGTAAGCCATCAGTCACACCCTTGATGATGCACGTCATTGTTCTGTTGGTTGAAAATAATTTCCATATCTCACTTTCTGGCAAGCTACCTTTTGGGCATTTCCAGAGGTCACAGCAATCAAGGGCTGACTTGTATTGGTCGGCTTAGTTGAGTTTGTTTCTCACCTAACTGGTATCTAGGGACAACTTTTTTTTAAGATGATTAATGAAAGTTGCCAGACAGCATGATCAGATTGGTGGTATGGTATCATATGGTATGACTCCCTGTTTGTGTTTTTTCCCTAAGCTTTCCTGAAGTTCTCCATCCCACCCGTCACCAAAGGCATCAGAGTATATGATGAGACGGGAACTGAGGTGGATACAGACGTCTTTGAAGAAGTAGCACAGCAGCCCAACGCTGGTGTATTTACTATCACATTTGACAACGGTAAACTTCTATCTTAATTCCCATTTCTTTCAGCATAGTCCAATGAATATTGAATAAGACTCAGTTACACGTTAAGGTTGTGATAAACTGACAAATGGTAGGTGTTTATTTTTCTCTCTTCCCTCTCTTTCCTGAACTACACGTAGATTCCCAGGGAACAAGTTCGTCCGGCTCTTCCGAGGGGACAACTTCGTCCGCCAGTCCACTGCTTGATGTCGTAACCAATTCAGTGCTGGATCTTTCAGGCTGCCGCCCTGATGATACGGTCATCCTGAAATTTGTATCCTGCGACTCTGATGATACAGTCATTCTAGATGATGATTACAGCCCTTCCAGAAAACGGCAGAAGGAAGATCAAGATGCCAAACGTGTAAGTTGATGTGTAAAATGTATGTTGTGATAGCTTCCTTTGAGGATTGCACACTTTTGATATTATTTTCCTGTGTATTTACTGTCAGCTCTCCAAGATTATTTAATTTTTAGTGAATATTGTCTTGTCTTCTGTCGTTTCACAGTTGGTTGAATCTGCGCTGGCCAAGAAACCTGATGGAGACTCTATTGTCAAGGAATACAACCGGACGAAAGGTCTGACTGACTCCTCACGGCGACAGATGATTAACATCCTTGCAGCAGAAATGACTGAAACTCATGGGTAATTCAGATGTCTTCAGCCTGGTATGTGTTGAGGTAGCTGATGAGATGCCAGTATTTTGTAAAATTAGGACTCTTATTGTGAAAGATGAACAAGTAATACTTACTGGCTCTGGTGTAGAAACCATTTGTTTTGATGAACATTACCATGCATTTAAAATTGTGTTTAAGCCATTACAGGCACTTAAGGTGTTTGATGTTCAAGAGTTGCTCTACTTCAGACCAGTGGATGTTCAAATGGCATATGGAACAACAGATTCCTCCCTTTTCATAGTTCCATATTGCCATCTAATGCTGCCTTGACCAGTGTTTTTAGTGTTAATTCAAAGTTGACGATTTTTCATATGGACCTTTATGGATCATTTAAGTGGCGTTTTAGGCAAAATTTAAGATGTTGATGTTTGCAATGTATCCTCTAGGGGGTAATCTAGGTAGCAGGATGCGATGGCCTTAAGGAATTTGGCTGTTTGTATGAAATTTAATTTATGAAACCCAACTTGAATATTTGATAACAGAGTAAAGTAATTTATTGATCATTACCATTTAGCAAGATCAAAAGTTGTTGGTTGTCTGGCTGAGGTAATCCTGCTTCCATATATATCCTAATGGAATTTTCTGTCGTCATTTGTATTTCCCTAAGGGTGGTTTGTTGTATTTTAGTGATGGTTGAAAAGGAGTTATTGTTATTCAACCTACAGACAACTGCCACCATACTGATAGATTCCAACCAAGATCTTTACAATTCAGCTATTAGAGCTGTCACTTTTCTTAAAGGAGAGATTTGCTAATTTTTAACCTATCTCAGTCTATCTGCATATAGTATGAAAAATGCCCGCATTTGTTGTAGACATTCTCTGGGGCACAGCGACATCGTTTGGCGTTTTTCACACTATATGCGGATAGATTGAGATAAGGTTGTAAATCGGCAAATCTCTTCTTTTAAAAATGTAATTTGAACACCTGCTGGAATAGAAAACCCACTAATCTCTGGGAAGTTGAAAGTCCAATAGTAAATCTAACTGCACTCCACATAGTGTTATAGATGGAATATTTTAAAGCCATTTTAGCATGTTTGAATAGTGTTTCAAATGAAAAATGTATTTATTTTTTGGCACTTGAGTTGGCAGCAGCAGTATAATGTATGAACATATAGTCAAATCTTCTAAAGCCAAATATGTCTCACCACTGGGGAAAAAAAATTCTGAATTTGGCCAATTACTAAAATCAACACAAACACACATGAAGGCAGGTGCACTCTCACATCACAACTCATTCAGTGGCCAATTCGATAATATTTTGGTATGAATCGGTTGGTAGATTCCAGATGATAGTGAAGTTTGTTCTGGGTTGAAAATAGCTGGAATTATCCTCTATGTGTATCCTCTGAAATGCACTTTAAACAATATTTTTCATTGTTAAGAGAAAATAGTTAAGATTTTACAATTTGAAATATACCATGTCTTCTAAGAACCCTGTTTTTCTTTTCATCTCTTAAACTGAAAGTGAAGTTTTATTGTTATGTAGCTCGTGTTGGTGTGAGCACATCTCAAACTACATTTGACCTGAGGATTAATGTCTTTATTTTTAATAAATTTGTATTAAGACATGGATATAATGGTGTTTATTGTTTCCCCCCTGCAAACATTTTTAGTTTTACCTGTTTTAAGTATCAGGTGGACATGGTAAAGTAGAAAATGCAAAACACTCAAAACTAATTCTGTTGAAGAATGCATTTTATTAGAAAAGAGCTTATTGTATGTGTTGAGGTAGCTGATGAGATGCCAGTATTTTGTAAAATCAGGACTCTTATTGTGAAAGAACAAGTAATACTTGGTGTTGGGTAAGAATAACACTTAAAGGGAGTAAGTACACGAGTAAATATGTTTTAACACTGGCAGGAGTCATTCAAAAATCAACACTGTTTGGAGTAATTTCTTAATCAACACTTAGTGTTAAGTTGGTTTAACACTCATGAAGAGTAAATTAATAAGAGTTAATTCTGATTAACACTTAAAAATTCAGTGTCAACTATAAATAACACTGAGTGTTATTTTCGTCATAGTGTAAAACTTGAGTAACACTTCTCAGTGTAGTGTAGTGTAAAATATTAACTCTTTCTAGAGTTGAATTGACTCTGAAAATTCAACACTATGTCCAGTGTTATTTTAACACTCTGTAGATAGGGACCATATGTTCACTGACTTAGTGTTAAAATTGACTCTAAGTGTTGGATTAACACTGTCGATTTTGCTGTGTACTCTTATCAACATGGAAGTGGGCAAATATGCTGCTTTATGCAAATGTCATGTAGCCAACCATTTGAGTTGGGACCGATTTTTAGGAAGATATTATTTTACGATATTCTTACTGCTGCAGTGTGACAGCCTTGGAAAAACTTGACTGGTACTTCTTTGCCCCTGAAACAATCTACCGCTTCCCCTTTATTCCCCCGTTGGTATGTCTGTTTTTAGCTCAGTCTCTGGGCCTGCTGCTATCAAATGAAAGCTAGCTAATCAGATTGTTAGAAGATCCTGTCCTGCTCTGCCCCGAGGGCATCGTAATGACAAATCACACACACACACTACCAAACACATCACTCACGGCACTTGCAACGACTTTACGACAGCACAAACTGCTGCCCTGCTGGCCAGATTTACCAAACATGCACCCTATCCCGGACGTTGTGAGTCATTGGGATGCATGTGGGTGAAGCCCTGACTGACTGACCTCCAAATAATGGCAGCTGGAGTAGACTAGTTTACCAGCCACAGCAAAAAATTTGAAACTATAAGTGTAATTAGTGGTGAGTTCCTGTCCTTTTGTGTTTTTTAAAAAATCATGTTTCCCCTGTTCTCAGCTAGAGCATTAGGAGTTCAGCCAAGTAGCGATCCACTCGGCTGAAGTCAAACTTCTCACCTCCACACAGAAGAAAAATCTATCTCTGCCTCACTCTCTTTTCTCTCTGATCCACTGCTTTGTATTCTGCTTGTGCTATAGCAGCAGACTTGCTCATAGGTTGTGATTGTCACCTGCCTGCTGAGTTCTGCGTAGCCTCCAGAGAGGCAGCACTGCCCGAGACGCTCAGGAGGGGATTGAGCCTTCAGATTCAGAGAAGAATGATCTTGATAAAGGCAGCTGAAGTCTCTAGTGTATCCGCATTTTGACAAATAGTTCTGATATCATTTCTTTCACCTGATTCATTCATTCATTCGCACTACATTTAGAATTTGTTGTGGGATTGAATGAGTTCAGTATTTTGTGACGGATACATTACAATTGGTTGAAACTGATGGAAAGGATTAAGAATGTAATGAGAACTGTTTGAGAAAGGGTTTTATAGAGAGTTAAGAATATATCTGTAATAATTTTTGTGTACAATATTTGTAGATTCCATTTATAATTCATTGAAATTAGTATGTATAGTGTTATGGTTTAGAATGTCTAAAGGAACAGACCTGGACTAATTAAAGCTTCAGTAGGCAACAATTTTTTGGCATCATTGGTAAAGATTCCATAATAACCTTTCAGCATATTGTAATTCAAGTGCTCTGAGAGAAAGCTAGACTTCTGCACCTCCTCATGGCTCTGTTCTCAAGCTTTAAAAAATCTAGCATCTATCATGACGGAAGACTTTGGCCAATCACAAGTCATTTCCGAGAGAGAGAGCCCCTAAATCAAGCATGTCGACTTCTAAAATGGTACTGATCTGTCGCCAGCTATGTTGACCAGCATATTTGTCATGGTAGCTGCAATGACACATCGTACAGATACAGGTTATTGCAGACTATTAGCTTGTCTTTAAAACTTTTCGCAATAATGTGCAGCATTAATTTCTGAGGACGTACACAAACAATGCACAGATGCAGGATACGCAACGCAACCATCATTTGTAGGCGTATATCTCCTGCTTAAAGTGGCAGTAGGCAGTATATTTTTTGGCATCATTGGGCAAAAATTCCATAATAACCTTTCAGCGTACTTCAGCTTTAAAAGCAGGGTAAACTTGTGTTTATTCAGAAATTGTTTCAGCATGGTGAAACACTCATGCAATTGTAATTTTGATCTAAATTCAGTCTTCCTCCTTACAAGCGTGTTGTGTTTGCAGCAGTCTTAATCTGTCTGTTTTCAGACACTGAAAAAACAAGCAGTGTAAATTGCTGACATTATTTTATGTTAATGGCGTACACACTTGGAACCTCATGCATAATTAATGCTTAAGCCCGTGAATACAGATAAACACATTTCGGTATTAGTATTTAATTATCCCTTGGTTCCCCATCAGGTTCAGGAGTGGTTCTGAGTCTGCTGCATCCAGCAGAGAGGACCAGAGAGGATCATGGCTGATTCTCTGTTTCCTCTTTTGTTACTTGTTCCTTGGTAGCTGTCATTAGAGGTTGGAGGAAAGGCACATGTGCTGTATTTCCTTGTAAGGGTCATGTTGCGACAAAGTCTTTTATAACTCCTACTTCCTTGTAATGGCTCAGTAGTTTCAAGAAAAAAGTAAAAGTACTAAGAAGAAGCATGGCATTGGCACTGATTGATTGGTGGTGATTACATGGCGACCTTTACATAAGTAGCTGCTGTTTTTGTACCCATTGCTCTCCAGCTTCTCTCTGGAAGTTTTTTTTTTTTCTGTTTAAAGCACATAGAGGGTGAAGTCTGGCATTGGTGCACAGTAGGAGTACTTTGCTAATAGCAGCACTCCGCTCACATCCATAATCCCTTTGTAGAGCTGCAACCAACACCAAGATGCCATTTATCAATTCTACTGAAATAAACCACAGTGGACCTGTTTATTGCTTATAGTGCTACAATACAATTTGCCATGCTTGTTGAGAGCATGCTTTGGGCATGTAGAGCTACTAAATTATCCATGTGTGTTTGCGAAATGACACACCTCGTCTTCGGTTATGGAACAGAAGGACAAAGGCTTTCTTGAAGTGATCATTAAGGACTGATTGTCTAATGCTTGTTCCCTGTCACCTTGTCTCCCAGCCAGACTCAGATTGACATTGAACAATGTTAGTGTCTGGGCTGACAGGGCGAGGATGGTGAGAGGGGAGTTGTTCTGTTGCAGAGTGATAGACCGAATCCTGAGATGGCTGCAGCTTACTGAAGCTATAATTGTAATGGAGATGTACTGAGGTAGTGGAGCTGCTGCTGCGTCTTTAACTATAGGTCAGACTGCAGCTGTGCGGCCTAGTGGTCACCACAGCTATCCCGCCAAAACACACACACATACACACACAAACAGACACGCTCCTGTTGAATTTTCCAATCTCTTATAGCTGCAAGATTCATTTTTGTATTTTGTCTGAGTAGCTGCATAGGAAGCAATGAAGAGTGCGGTTGCCATGGGTAACGCAAAGGTGCATGCTGTTTGGGTTGGAGGTAATTAGCAGAGGGTGGAGTTTGTGAGGGTCTTTACTCAAGGAAGACAAGGAGCAACGTGTTTTAGTCAATCACTTAAAGAAACATCATTAATTAATCTTCACTTTAATAAGAATAAGAACATTTTTCCTTTTTTCCCCACATCGTTGAGTCAATGCTCTCAAGATAGATTTGTGATCTCAGAGGGGCTTGATGAATTTAAATTTAATTGAAAATACTCTTTCAAACCCCAACAACAACAATCAATCTTGTCCTGCCAAAGTGTTTTAAAGAAGCAAGTCCTCATACCTAAACAGCTAAATGGGTGGTTTCTCTGGTCTCCAAAATGATCTTTTTGACCATTATAAACCATTCGTATGGGTCTTTCTTGATCTGCCACCTCTGTGGTTAAAGGGGCAGTAGGCAGAATATTTTTGGCATCATTGGGCAAAAATTCCATAATAACCTTTCAGCATGTTGTAATTCAAGTGTTCTGAGAGAAAACTAGACTTCTGCACCTCCTCATGGCTCTGTTAACAGGCTTTAGAAAATCTAGCCCGTGACGGAAAACTTTGACCAATCACAGGTCATTTCAGAGAGAGAGCGTTCCTATTGGCTGTGTTCCGGTCATGTGACCGGCGCTTGGCGTTCCTTCAAGATATCTCAACATGGCTGCCGGGTCACAAACCTTCTCATTTTACAGCTAAACCGTGCACTACAAGATGATTCTGAGAACATTTGAGGGGAGAAATAGGCATTAACGTACCATAATATTAATTCATATTTGATCAGCGCTGCCTAGTTTGACCGTTTGGTAAGAGTTCTTGAGTGATTGACAGCCGGCTCTCATAGACAGCAGATGGACAGCAGATCCCAGGTCAACTCTGCCTGCTTGTTTTTCTCCGGTCTGTGAAATCTTGCAGATGTCGTTAGGAGCACCGGAGGACACAGAGGCAAATGATTTTTTTCAGGTTACCTGTTTCATGTACTACTGTCACGACCGTTTTATAAAAATAACTTTTTTTAATCATATTTGCTCCAATCTCGCCTACTGAACCTTTATGGTTTGGTTCAATTTAATCTACTAAAACTACTTGAATAGGTTAAAGAACAACAATGGACATATTTTTGTCCAGAATGTATAATGACTGCTTGAACACGGTCTCTAAAGTTTTTATTATATGTCTTATCACCTTGTGACTAACTAGTGATGCAGTAGCCTACAGTAGTTGCGTTTTTGCCGGTATCGTGTGTAGCGGTCTCCACTGCCCCACTCAAAGCCACTCCAGGCCGCTCACGCTCAACTCATACAATGTCTGTCATCATATTTTTTTTACAAAATTTTCAATTTCAATAAAGTGATTCATCAGATTAAATGAGTTAGCCTTTTTTTTTTATTGAATAAACTTTCTTTAATGAAATTAACCTGTCAGTTTCGTTAGATTGCTGCTAGACCGCCCCGTTAGGTGCGTTCTGCATGCCTCCCTTTGTGTGTGGCAAGCTGGAGAGCAAATAGTTTTTTGACCGCAGTGAAAAGTAGTTTTTGAAAGGCTAAACGGCAACAAGTATGAATTGAAGCAGAATATTTTGTTGGATAAAATGTTTTGAATTTTGGAAATGATTACATCTTTCTTTTTTCAATACATTTTAAAAAGGCTCTGGAGCTTTTGGAAATGTTTGGATCACACGAGTCAGAAACAATCCTTCGGAGCCACCACTGGAATCCATTTCTACAAATAGTATAATAAATATTAGTCTGTAGCTTTCTTGGAAGACAGGGGTCTTTAGCCTGTCACTTCATTTTAAATACATAACATTTGTGTAGTACAGTTATGCTGATGTGTTCTTCACAGTAATAAGCAGCTAACTGAGTCCAGACAGGGCTGCTTCAGTTGCTGATGTGTGAACAGCGTATGACGTAAGAGCTTTAATCCATCAGCCATTATGACAATAACAGCACACAGAAGTAATTGCAGTATGTGCTGTCTCCATGGAGCTGTTATTCTTTTCTATTATCACTGTCCCTCCTTCTTTTATCTCGTAGGTTGTTGATTCATGAAACCAACAAGCATAAATATAATGAGAGGAACATGGCCAGCATTAATGGAACGGTGTTTGAATTAATCATAAACTGTATAAGCAGAGCAGGGGCGTTAATATAGACAGTTGGGGCTGTAGAGAGAGCTATTCCCAAAACAATAGTAACTTATTCGACTGTAAAATGAAATACATTGTTGGTAAAATATATGCAGTATATACGCCTAATTGTGTGTGTGTGTGTGTGTGTGTGTGTGTGCTTCATAACTAGTAACTAGTGCACACCAGGACCCGTCATAATAGCATGCACCGCGGCCCGTCGTAACTACTTTGCACCACTGCACCGTGGCCTCGTTTTTTTGGTGCAATAAAGGAATTGTAGTTTTGCTTTTGTTGGAGTTTACTGACTTCCAAAATTTAGGATAGAAACGTGTTTTGCTTGAGTCAAAATTATGGCACCGATTTAAACTTCAGATTAAGGTTGTTAAATGATTTTGACAAGGGTTTGTTCAACAAAGGCTTCAAGCCACATTTAATGGGAACTGAACACAGACTTTGTTCTCACCACAGCCAGACTACATTTCGAGACATTATGCTCATTTTATAACCATGGTGCGACCAGACTCAAATGTCATCACATCTTTCATTGCGCTGATTATGCTGAAATAACCTCATCCCTTCTGAGTGTTAAAAAGCTGATCTGGAAGAGAAAAGTCCAGAAAACTGATGTTTTGTGGCATCGGTTGAGCTTGAAGGTGTGAACACTTCTCAGTCAGAGCCTTTAACAATCATACCGCTCTGACAGTTATTCCCTTATGACCCTGGCAGAGCCCAATGATTACTGCTTTATTTAGAAACACTCCACTTCTTCCTGCATTGCGCCGGTTCAGCTGATGAAAAAGTGCTGTTGTGCTTTAGCTAAAAGATCCTTTACTAACAAGCTTGATGTTTTATTTATAAGCTCTAGGTGTTGTTCAGGCCACGATTTAATGTGTTTTTATGTTAGTGAGAGATGTATGAGGTTTGGTCCAATCCAATCCTAAATGTGGTTGTTGTTTTACCAGGTTTGAACACTGCCAACCAACATGATTTAGCATGTCAACTTTACTATTAGTGCATGTCATAGGCACTGATGGAAACAGTAATATTCTTTGGGTGAAAATGCCAGATTACTGTACAGACTACCACAGACTACTGTATTATACACTATAATATACACTACTATATTCAGCACTCGTGCACTACCATTGGCACACTGTCACGTCACTGCTGTACTTATGTTATCTTATTTTTATTTTATTTTACTTTATTCTATTTGATTTTATCTCTTTTTAAGGTGTACTGGTGTTGGGACGTGTTGTTTAAGCTACTGGATGCCTAAATTTCCTTCGGGATCAATAAAGAGTCTAGCCAAATGCTGATTGTCCAGCACATTTCAGTTAAATCTGTTTGCAATTTGTTGATGTATATCCCTGACAACAATAAACAGACAAACAGGTAGAGATGAAAAGAGAAGATCTCCTTCCTAACTCTTGGTGGAGCTGTTGTGTAAATTGTCTGCCTATGTCACGCTGCTAGACAGCCCGCTGTTCAGTCACTGCAGCATTAAGCATTTGCAAAGTGCCTGCTCTAGTTATTGTACCATAGAAACACACTAGTAAGTTTTCAATATCTGTTACATCTTCAGAAATGTCACATCCCAGTCTTCTGATCTTCATATTTGACTAATTTCAGTTTTCTCCTCCCACTATAACCTTCTTTACATTCACACTTCAGATGCAACACTGACACTTGTGGTAACACTTCATTTTACAGATCCGCAAATGTTATTGTAATTAGGTGATAATTAGCAAGTAACCTATTTGAAATTTCTTTAAAATTACTGCCAAATTACCCCAATTTGTACCTCAAAATGTATCGAAAATTACTTTATTATAAACATTATTTAATAATTATATGCTAAAATAGCATATTATGGTTAAAATAGGGCCCTTAGGCTTGAGAAGCAGCTTTGCGCTGCAAAACTAATAGAAGACATTTCTGATCAGGCACAAATCTCACCATTCTGTGACTTATTGTCTACACAAAAGTAACCTGGTAGCTAATGTAATGATTCAGGGAGTTTTTAAAGAAATTTCAAATAAGTTTTTTGCTAATTATTATCTATTTACCAGCAGACATGGGAATAAAGCATATGAATTAACTTTGTATTCTTTTCCTGGAAATGTATTAAATAAATTGCCAGCTATTGGGAAATAGCGGTACATAATTATTAAATAATGTTTATAATAAATTAATTTTTGATAGATTTTGAGGTAAATATTGGGGTAATTTGGCAGTAATCACAAAGAAATTTAAAATTGGTTACTTGCTAATTATCACCTAATTACCATGAAATTTGCGGAGCAGTAAAATGAAGTGTTACCACACTTGCAAATCTTTCGTATTCCCAGCACTTGAATCAAGGAGTAGAAAGTTTCAGAAATGAGGTGCACAAGCCAAATAAATCTACCCGTTCGTACGATTGGTAGTACTAGCAGGGCTTTAACATCTTTGACACGACAGGAAGACATTTGATTTAGTGTTCATATTCAAAATGTTGCTGAACGGCGCTTAAGCAATCTGTTTATGACCAGTAACAGGTTAATGTACCCGAGCTGATCTCTACTTCCTGTTGTGACTAGCCCAATGCTAAACACCTGCTGATGTGACTGCTGGAATTGACCTTTAAGTTTATACACTTATTCATGCACACACACACACACACATACACACACACACACACGCACACACACACACACACACACACACTCATAAACTTGATGCTTATAAAATACTAATGTATGACCACTACTTAAGAATGTAATTTGCAGATCGAGGGGTGTAGGCTGTTTTGGCCCATGCTTTGTCCAAACATGTATTCACCGGGTATTTCTATAAACTGGACTATGTTTACCCATTTTTTAATAATCAGATCGAAACTTCAAAACATAGGACTTACTAACAGTTATTCCTACACATAATATCACTGAGAGAATAGTATTCAGTCTGGTTGGGTAGACTGTAGAGGTTTCAACCTTTTTTACAACAATTTACGACATCACAGGATAAATGAGTAAGATAAGATGAGTTGTCGAATCATGAGGTTGTGACTTTAAAGCATTTCTTTGCATTAGGTGCAAAAAAAGAAGGTGCATCTAGCCAAACCTAATGTGTTCTAATACAATAAATCTTGCCTTCATGAAGGTTATAATATTGAGCTTTTCAGAGGTGTTGATTGGAGGCAGTAGATTGTGGTGCTTTTGAAGTGCATTGTGATATAATGAGAGGTATTTCTAATATTTAGGCCACTCCATTTATGACAAAGGGTACACTTTTTGGCTGACCTTTTCTGAGGGTAGTTTCAATGATGCAATGTTTTAAGATCTCCTCCAATCTTACTGCATGTATTTCCACCACTGTGTAATTTAACCAAACCATTGAACACGATTCCGCTCTTATCACATTCCAGTGCCCGTTGCTGCTATGGGCCTTTCTCTCTTTCATTTACAAAATACAATGCCTCAGGCACTACTTCAGAAATAATTGGGAAAGGAGATGACGCATGCAGTTGTATTCCCAGGAGCCCAGTGTTTTTGGATAAGGAGGAGTGAGAACTAGGCAATCCTGAGGTAATAGAAGTTTGAAATGGAGCTGTGTGAGCTACTGTAGTGAGTCTGTCCCCAGGGTGTCATCTTTGTCTGCCGTAGTCATGATGGTTGTGGCCGTCGCAACAGTAAAAATCAGCAGATACCCTGACACTTTAAAGGACATGATGCAGGGAAAATGAGTCAGCCATTAGTGCAGTGATGTATGAATGAGCCGCATGACCATTGTAGTGCTGCATGTCACCCGTTATTCAACCTAAAAGCACCTTTCCTCACTACTACTGCACACACACTTACCTTCAGTGTGTTTGCGTCACATCAGTCTGTTCACCTTCTTTGCTAATCATTTGGGTTCAGTTAAGTTTTTCAGCCTACGTGTTATTAGTATTTGTATTTTTAATTTAATGTCCTTTATGTGGCCCGATCAGCTTGCACTTGACTGACTGACTTCCTTGTCTTCTCTCTTCTCTTTGCTCCTCCAGGGAAATAGAGGAAGAGTTGGAGATGGTGTGGCAGGCAGCAACCAGGGAGAACCAGCAGATCTGCACCTCTAATCAAAGCCCTGAGCTCCAGAGAAGGTCCACATTTAAATCAGACTCAGATCACCAAAACAACTCCTTGGACGAGAAGCATAAGCACGGGCTGGATTTCTATTGCTAAGATTCTTGGAGCCATAAACCATTGGTGTGTTCACTCATAAGATAGACCGGGTACATAACTACATTAGTTACAGTCCTGAACATGTCAACGTACAAGCATCTGTCCAATTGACTTTCTTTGCAGATAAAACCTTAAATTTGCACCATCCTCTGTAACAAACTCATAACTGTATTTAACTACATTGTAAGCACAATTCTCTGGTGTTCAAGTTCACTTCACACTTTTTTGTCCTGTAAGGAAAACTTGGTTCGGAAACGAGGACTGCAGTAAAACATATAAAACATGAGAGGGGCAAGAAATGATAATAAAACAGCTCACTTTATTACACAGCTCAGTTTTAACAGTGTGGCCAAATATACCTGACATCATTCTGGGTAGTCAAAAAGCCATTTTATGAAGATTTTTAATTTATTTTGTATTTTTAAATTCGTCTCAGGGTTTTATAGACCGTGCCAACTAGTATAATAGATCAACAAGTCTACCCAATGAATGTGTCCCAAAAGAACATAGCCAACGCTGCCATCTTCTGGGCACATATGATAATGGTATTATCACCGTCACAGTGGCAACGTTACGTGGTACAGAACAGGTGGACATGGAAAAGGTACAGGTACAGGTAAAGTAGTATGCTCAAAATGACATTAGGTGATTTATCTGTAGCAGATACTGTTGATGGTATTACAGGGAATTTCCTGAAAAAAAGATAAAATAGGTGTTTATGCACTAAGAAATGCATGTATATTTATATGTGCTTGGCTCATACTATTATTTCTACAGATTATATTTTGAGGCATGGCTGATTTAGCGGAATTTTTACTTTTTACTTGATTTTGACTTGTAATTAAATCTGCTTTAGACACAGAGGAAGTGACTGGAAGTGTTATTTATTGGAATAGTTTGTATATGAATAATTGTTTTTCCACTACAAAGTAGTAGTGATACCAGTGAAACCAGTGGACTGTTATTGTTGGTCCCTATTAAATACAAGACCTAGCACTAACCATTGACGAAGAACGTGACACATAACAGATTTTTCTTTGACTGAGACACGATAACATCAGCTCAAACAAATATTAGCAGAAGGGTTTGGCAGATGTGTGGGAGGATTTCAACATTTATTTATTTCCTTTTTTACAGTTAAAAATAAGAAATGGTTGTGATTGTGAACTCCTTAAGATGAACTCTTTTACCTACATTAGTGAGTATTCACTTTTGCTCATGGTGATCATATCTTCCTCCAGACAGAAAACGAAAATGTCTCTTTATGACCCTTTCTCTACAAACCCAGTCACGCCATACCTGCTCTGAGTCAGTTACTCTTCTAAATCACCTGAGGGCTGTTATTCAGCTGTGAATAAGTCACCCTCCTTAAGGCATCCTGCTGAAGACTGGGCTGGATAAAGGGACTTCCCAAAAAGGACATCAAATGGAATTCTTGTACACTTATTTGATTCATTGGTTGGTTTATATTGGGTTTAAACAAAATGTTGTCACCCCCTCCTCACAGTTTTTATCTTTAGAAATCTCATCTGATTGACTTTAACGAGTTTTGGCAGAGTAACACATGGGATATTTGCAGTACCTCTGAACAGGCCAACCTGTGATCTCTATAAAAGCGACTTGTGTAACACAAAACGTTTTACTCCTGTGATAGCTTTAGAGTCAGCATCAACAAGCTGCTGCAAGTCCTCCTCTTCCTCCACACAGAGGTATTGTTTCATTTTACTACTTCAACTCAGTTTAAATTAGTTTTGATCGGTTTATTGTAGTCTTTCTATTTTAGTTCAGTTTTATCAATTCAGGTTTTGGTTGTGTCACGTTATTTAGGATCTACTACCTGATGTTTAGATTATTTATTATATCAGATTTTTATTTACATACACTATCATTCAAAAGTTTGGAATCTCCGGCCACAAAAGCCTGATTGGGTCCAGTCAGATGAGGGAGAGGACTACTCTATATTTTTGAATGGTCTTTCATGCTTTTAGGTTGTTGAAAGTCACAATGTAGAAAGAGACAGAGATACCTCTGAGTAACAGTTAAATAATACAATAAATCACCAGTCACTGGTAAAAGAAACTGGAAGTTTACACACATCAAAATGTGTGCAGATTTAAATAGAATCCTGTTTCAGTGTCAAGAGCACAATAATGCCAATAACAAGCTGGAATAAACAAACAAGCATGTTGCTTTATCAAATCTATTCTTCAAACTTCACAATAGAAATAGAAGGTTAATTTAGGGTTAGCATGATTGGAAGTGGATCAGGGAATATCAGCTGAACATATCACAGTTTAAACTTATTCAATCTAACCACTGAGTAGACCGCAGAGGGCACACAAACAATATTTAGAGCCCAGTTGCACTGTTGTGGTTAAATAATGATCGAGGGTCACTTACGCTTTTCTGGAAAGTGAAACAAATTTGTATTTGTATTTGCGGGGAAAAAAGGGTTCCAACAATATTCTCCCCTGTCATGCAACACTGCAGGGACATTGACTAAATGGATTTAATTCTTCTTCTTTTGAAAATTATTTCAAATGTTAAAAATAGATTTGTTGTCTGAGTTATACTGTTTTTTTGCATAATACCCATTATTAAAAGAAAGAAGAAAATCATCAATATAATGGGTGATTCCAAACTTTTGGACGATAGTGTAAGTTAAGATTGTTTTATGATTAACTCAAATATGTCATTGTGTTAGGTCTAGTTTAACTTAATGGCATAATAGAATAATAGCATGTAACCCCCTTTAAAGCTCTTGATATACTATTTTGTTATTTGTTTCAAGTATAGTGCTGAAATCTTTCGCCATCATTTTTTGTCAGAATATTCAATGTTTTGATGTGTAAAAGTTACAGGACATAGCAAAGAGAACATTTTGAAAATCAGCTTAACTAACTTGTAAAACTGATGTATTATATTACAGATGTATTATATAGTATACATTATAACACATACAGGTGTTACACCTAATCAGAAATACATCATACATTTTGCATGTAAGGTTGTAAAGTATCTCTTTTTGTATTCATATTGTGTATTTTACTGTGCAGTAACAAGGGTCAATGAACTCATCTTCAATGACTGTGCATGTAGTTTGGCTGTACTGTAACTAGTTAACTTTGACACAGTGTGAATAGAGGTGAGAGGCAGATGGGAGGGGGATTCCTGTAATTCATATACACATTCACATGTATTTTCAGATTATGACGCATGAAAGACTGGTAGGCTATTCAAGATTCAAGTTATTTATTGTTATATGCACATTTGCACAGGCAACGATGACAGAGAAGCAGTTGTGAAAATCTTAGAGCTCAGGCTCCCTCCAACAATGATCTAAATATAGGGATTAAAATATAAAATATAAATACAATAATATATATATATATATATGTCATAGACAGTAAGTGCAAAATGAATAAACTGTAAACAGGGATGTAGTTAAGTATAGTATAAGTATAGAATTGTATAGTATAGTATTGTATAGTATATAGTATCACGCTCACATACACATTCACACTTACAGGTGATTTAGAGTTAACAACTAACCTAACCACCTTTTCTTTGGACTGTGGGAGGAAACCGGAGAAAAAAAGATACATACTGTATATATATGTGTACAGCGATGTAAACAGTGTCAAAGGGCTGAGCCTGATGCTGCGGGGCCGTCCAGCAGGCGTCCTGCTGACCCAGTATTAACACTCAATTACATTATATTTTAATAAGGCTGTGTTTTCATTTCCCCTGACATACACCACTGTTTTGAAAGATTCCAATGCTCGCTCAAAGTTTGATATCAGTATTCTGCCATGTTGTTAGTAAAACTTCATAACCTTTCATGCAATACGGCTACATTTTTGATATTTGACCGAGTAAAGTATTTTGATCCCACTTGTAATACCTTGTGACTTGTCATAACAGTTATGATACATAACACATCCTAAAACATCCTGAGTGATTATCAACTCTTGTGATGACTGACGATTGTGTTGTAATGCGTTATGAAGCTTCAAACACATCATAATCATAACAACGTTACACTGTTACACAGCAGAATGAGAAATGATTACAGCCTCCGTGTTGATGCTGTTAAAATTATCTGGTAAATTCAGCTTCAAGCAATATTTCTAATTAAAATCTCTTGTTGACGAGTAGAAGTGTGACTTTTCCATGCTGGCTGCCCTCCGCACAGGACAACATGAAGGAAGCCTATTCTTTGGAGAGGAACGATACTCGAGGAGTCTCTTTTGTAAGTATAGAACAAACAGCAGCTTCCACCAGAACACTCCTGCCCTCTTCACATGTTGCTTTCACTGCCTGAGATCTTTTCCTCTCCTATTATTTCTCCTGCATCCTGTGTTTTTGTTGCGGATTTGTTTGATCCACTTTTTGAGACTCTTTAGCACGAATATTTACAAAAGTCTCTCTCTCTCTACCATCTCTGTCCAACTCTGCCTTTCTGTCTGATTATTTCACTCTGTCTCTTTGAATCTGTGACTCTTAAAACAGAAGGTGGTATCCTACAGAACTGTACCTGTGGTCTCCAGTCCAGAACATAATGATTTGGACAACAGAGAAAAAGCCTACCCTACCCTATTCGGAAAATACAGCCAGAGCCTTCAGACCCTCAAACCCTTCCGCTGGTCCTCATCCCAGTCAGTGCCATTGATGACATCATTTTTCTGTTTTTAGACACTTATATATCATTTGATAAATAATTTTAAGGTAACATGTTTACTACATATTTTTACCCATTGCATATTGGGTGATGTTTCCATGTCTAGGTCCCACCCTCTGGACAATGCAGGTTTCTTTTCCTTTGCAACCTTTGCCTGGATGATCCCCATGATGTGGGACCTGTTCAGGAATAAGTTGGACATGAGCTCTCTCAACCTGTCTCCTTTGGATGTAGCCGACGCCAGCGTAGAAAGGTCTGACACATTGCAGTATATTTATAGACATGACACATGACAAGCCTAGTTGCTGAAATTCATATCTGGAAAACGTGTGTAGTGCATCTCATGAGTGTTACTGTTTTACTTTAATAACAAGGCTGATTGTGTGCGTTGTGCTCAGGTTCCACAGACTCTGGCAGGAAGAATTGGCAAAGGTGGGCCTGGAGAAGGCCTCTGTGGTTCGAGTGATCCTTCGCTTTCAAAGAACCAGGCTGATTCTGTCTGTCCTCGTTGGTTACCTTGCCATGGTGACAATTTTTCTGGGCCCGGTAATTTTATTTGAATTTTAATATCAACAGCACGAGTGTTTCCTTTATTGACAGGATCCAGTGGCATTCTCTGAAGTTTGTCCTAATATCACATTCATTGTTAATGTGGTGGAGGAAGTATTATAATGTTTTTCTTAAGGAAATTATCAGTATAACATTATAATAAAAAAAATACTCCACTACAAGTAATATGATCACAAGATAAATGTGAGGGGGCGTGAGATGATTAATGGGATACAAAAGAAAAACAAAAACATTCTGCTACACAAATCTGTAGTCATATTTTGCACCTTTTGTAAAATATTGGAAAGTTTTACCTCTTTGAGCTTAGAACAATTGTTTAAATGAAACCATGTGAGACGTTTAGAGGGTGCACATGCTAACAACTCATAGATATACTGTATTAAACATGACAAGGGGACCCAGGGCACTGCTTTTTTGTAAGGTGTCATAAGCCAAAAATATTGGAAACAACTGGTTTACTCTTTAAAAATGTTGGGAACGAGTAGAAGCAGGTGTGGTTATCAGCAAATATCAAAGATAATTATTAATATCAATAAAATATTAGCATTAATAAAACTCAATCAATTGATATTAATACTAACGAGGCACCAAAATTATGTAGGTGCATAAACAGACATTACAACAAAGCTCTCAATAACATCAAATCAAATCAATACATGTAGGTTACCATTGACAGAAGTTAAAGTTAAATAGTCTTCCTTAGCTATGTGCCATTACTGTGCTAATGCTGTGCTATGCTAGGCCCAGTGACATTTCCAAGTCCGTGGAGGAAAAGAGAGGATCCGGTGTCAAATGATGCAATCTCCGCTGTGCTGCGTCCTGATTATCGCTTCAGTGTTTTGTTCTCGGTATACTCGTGTAGACCATAGAAATAGAACATTCCCATTCGAATCAACATAGCAGGATGGTCAAAGCAGCGGCCATTTTTATGTGTATCGTGATCATTTTAGATAGATTTTGAGGTAAATATAATAATTACATAGTAATTTGGCAGTAATTCCAAAGAAATTTCAAATAGTTTAGATGCTTATTATCACCTAATTACCATGACTGATTTGCAGACCTGTAAAAAGTGTTACCTTGAATTGATAAAAATGTGTGGGAATTGCAGGGCATGCCAAGAAATGCAACTAAATGTCATGGATATCATATCATATATATCATGGAAAACTCACTTTTTCAGTGTTTGTGCACACACATTTGGGTATCTGGAGTCCCTACCAACCCACAAACTGTGAAATAAGACAACCCACTCAGTTTTTTTAGCACTGTATAGATCAGGAAACATGTGATTCAACAAGCCATTCGGATTTGTTTCCCTTTCCTATGTCACATGTGGGCTCATTATATACCGCCCCCAATCTGAGTATCTCCACCCATGACTTGAGAACTATACCTATGTAAAGGTGCACCGTATTTTTCTCACAAGCCAATCAGAGCAGACAGGGCATTTTCGGGAGGGGGGGGGGGCTTAAAGAGACAGGAGCTAAAACGGAGCACTTCAGATGGAGGGTGAATACAGGTATATTCAGACAGACAGTAAAAATAAAGTGTAAACATGTTCTGGTAGAAACCCAAAATACCAGTATGGACTTGAAAATGAGCAGGATATGTCCCCTTTAAGTCTTTATGGATGACATCACACATGTTTTGTGACTGATAAAATGAATGGTTGTTTAATGTTTAATGCTCTTCTGTGTTTTACAAACCTCTCTGTCCTCTCAGTCTTTTCTGGTCCATGCGATCCTAATCTATGTTGAGGACCCAGAGAAGTCCACAGTAACCTATGGTGTTGGCATGGCCTTCGCTTTGTTCACCTCAGAGTTCTGCAAAGCCTTCACATTCTCCTTGATGTGGGCGTTGAACCTGCGCACTGCAGTCAGACTGAAGGGTGCCTTCTCTTCAGTGGCCTTTGAGAAAGTCATCTCTCTGCGGGTGCACAGCGGCATTTCAACGGGAGAGGTAAAGACTGGGTTACATACATAAAGGTTAATGCTTATTTAATGCAGGGTGTCTACATTTCTCTAGGAAAGTGATCTTATACATCAGAATCAATCTCTCTCTCTCTCTCTCTCTCTCTCTCTCTCTCTCTCTCTAAGGCTAATGTGGTTATTTTTTTATGTGGTAGTTCTCTCTGTATCTGTATTAGAGTGTGTTAAATGAGTTGAGTATGCATTGTAGCATGTTGGGTATTTAAACAGAGACCAAAACTTCTTACCCTTTACCTACTATTACTTCATGTTCTTCTGCCAACAAGGAACAAGAACTTCAATAATATTAATAATATGTTGTGCTGGATATGTTGATCCAACTCAACAACAGTCACATGGGGAGAATGACTTACCAAGTCAATATGTGAATGGCTGTATGTGGGGCATGAAGAGTTTATATGCATTTGCGGATTACTCATAAAATCATACGACCAAAGCATCCTACGCGCCAATGGAATTGGTGTTACAGGGGACCACAAGTGTAGCTAGAAAAAAAAAAACGGTGGGTGTGCATCAGAAAAACTGGGTGTGCCACATGATCCAGGGGCGGACTGGGACTGAAATTCAACCTAGGACTTTGAAATGGAGAGGCTCTTTGTGCGAGCACCCATAGTTTTTTTGGCTGCTTTAACACTAATACAGCCACCCCACCTGCCGCCTCAGTTTTGGACAATCTAATTAAAAAACAAAAGAATAACATATATACAGTAAATATACTGTATATATGCTATATATAAACTTGCAAAAAGCTCTCGCGAGACTCGTTGCCCGACGACATATCCTAGCCTTAACAATTCAAGGTCAATGCCTTACCATTACTCTTCGAGGTCAATGCCTAACCTAAACTATCTTGCGGGAGTTTCGCAATTTGCGTCTTACCTTCTAACCACAACCCCGTTTTCTACCGGCCTCAGCAGCTTTCTGTGCAGCCTCTCCCAGTCCCGGTGTTACGTTGAGGTATGTCCCCCGTCGAATAGTGTTTCCCTCCTGTTAAATTGACAACCCCCCCCCCCCCCCCCCCCCACCCTCGGTAGTCAGCGTTATGTATGAGGTTTGGTTCAGGTTTAGGTAGGAGGAAAAATATATCGCCGGATTACAGTACTCGACACAATACCAGCCGCATGCTTCATGCAACGTCTACTAGTAGAAATATAGAACAGCTGCAGATGGATAATTGTTTTGTTTAGTAATATTAATTTTTTCGAGTAAGGCTATAACTAAACATTTATTCTGCATCTGATTGTTGGGTGTGCCAGCTGCCTCTTTGGGTGGCACGCCCGTGGCTACGCCATTGCAGAAGACTTATTTGCATAATGCATTTCTTGAATAATACATTTTGTTATCAAACTTTTTATTTGATATTATTGCATTTTTCTTCATTTTCTGCTTAACCTTGTTTTTAATCCTGTTTTGTAAATCCAAACTTCTTTGTCATAAATGTCTTGTGGAATTCACCTACTGTGACTGTTAGTTCAAGAAACATACCCTGGTAATGCAATCTTGGCAATGTGGATTACAGTCTTTCTCTCACTCTCTCCCTCTCTCTCCTGTACAGTTGATTAATGTTTTGACCAACGATGGCCAGAAATTATTTGACGCAGTATTGTTTGGGTGCTTTCTGATGAGCCTCCCAGTGCTCTTTATTGTGTGTATTGTCTATGCCTGCTACATTCTGGGCTACAGCGCACTGGCTGGAGTCTTCACCTACCTCATCATCATCCTCATACAGGTCTGTACATTAGAAACTTCACATATAGACATATTTTCAAAAGCAGTGTGAAATAAATCAAATCCGATTTTACTACTATCACAATCAGAGCTAAAAAGTGGCACTGTAATTATCAAAATGTATAAACAAATATCAAGTTTAATTAACTACTAGTTGGCAAATAATTATAGCTTTCTGTGTTACATGAGATATATTACTAACTAATTCAGCCACCAACGTGGACAACCCTAAAATATTTACTGCTTTGCAGCTTGTCTCCCGTTGTCACTAATTTTACCATTGTTTTTTTTTTGCTTTCAGGTTTGCTTGGGCAAGCTCACTCACGTCTTGAGATGGAGAACCACTCTGATAACAGACAACCGTGTTTGCACTATGAATGAGATTCTCGACAGCATCAAACTTATCAAGATGTACGCCTGGGAAGATTCCTTTGAAAAGAAGATCGAGGGTATGAAGTTAGGCAGGCTGCATGTTGACTCATGACACATGTTGTTAATCTTTATTGTATACCAAATATTAGGGGAATCATTTATACAAACCAATCTAGTGTGCTACTTTCCATGTTTCATGGTTGAAGGGAAATTGTGTGCACCTTTTACAGGAATCTGGAGATGGTGGGAATTGCCAACACAGATGGCGAAGTAGTTTAATTGAAACAGCATGTTTTAATTATTTTTTTATTAGTCTTTGATTGAAAATCACATAGCCATGTTGCCAGAGGCACCAGAGGCTGGATATGAGGCTGCAGCTGCCACATACTCTCCACCTTCACGTCACTTTGCTCATATAGAATGGTTTGCCAATATAGATGCAAAACAGGTATCTGATACGCCCTTGCCTCCGGCAGTCCATGCCCTGTGGGTGTGCAGCAATGTGCTTCTTGAAATGCATTAGAAGTTGCTGCAGCCATCAGCCTCTCTAACTTGTGACGTAGTTCATCGAGCGGCTTTTATTGAAAGTTGCGTGGTAATAACACGTATAACAAGTGAGATAGTCCTCTAAGAGAGGAAGGGAGGGGGTGGTGACTGGGTCAAACAAACACAGGACTTCCACCCAGTAGACGGCTGTTTGTGTCCTTTGGAAAACCAACAGTAAACATTGACTTTACGATTGTTATATAACATTGTTACAATTGATACCTAAAGTTACATAAGAAAGTCCAAAAAGGGAGTCGTGGCTAGAAGGTAACGTGCAAATTGTTTATACTTTTTGCGAGATGGTTAAGGTTGAGCATTAACCTCGAATAGTTAAGGTTGGCTTCAAACAGCCCCCAGTGCGTGCTGAAGATCACGGTCTGATGAAGCCAACAGAACCACATCATCTGCAAAGAGCAGAGACGCAATTCTTAGGTCCCCAAACCGGACACTCTCCTTCCTCCGGCTGCACCTTGAGATCGTAACAAGGGACAACCCTGGTGGAGGAACACGTTTACATGAAGCAGCATATTTGCCCACTCCCATGTTGATAAGAGTTGATTCAATATTTTAATCGATTGACAGCCCTAGTTATTAGTGCTCTGTGTGTCTGTCTGTTAGCGTGTCACACTTTCGTTTCCGGAGCAGAACTCGGAAACTATTTAACTTAGGAACTTCAAATTTGGTGAGATGGTTGACAGTGTGGTCTAGTTGTGCCTTTTCGGGGTTAGAAGTCCAGGGTGCCCACATTTTTCTTAAATTATTTCCAAAAGGGAAAGTTTGTTGCAAAACCTTTGGCAAACGTGTACAGAGAGCTCCTTAAATATCGAGCTTGTTTAAACACTTAGTTTCCACATATGGTTTTAGGAGAGGGACAAATAAGAATAGAAACACCTCTTTTAGAAGCCACCATATGTCTCTTCAACTCTGACCCAGGACCCCCAGGATCCTGCTGACCTAGCATTTGGCATATATTTACCTTGACCAGCTCTAAATCAGGAAGGCCCAAACAACAACTAACATTCCAATATACTCTCCTAATACAAACCCATACATGTAAATATGCTGCATCTAACAGCAGACACCTCACTACTTTAGCAGGGGTCAAGCAGTGAGCTTGTGAGCCATGCTCACTTTTGCCTTGTTACGTTGTCACATTATTACGTTGATCCATTTCTACGTTATTAACACATGATCTTTTTTCTAACCTGAACCAAGTAGTTTGATTGCCTAAACCTAACCGATCATTTTATGATCGTTTCACAAAATGAACCACGTGGCATTGCGCATTTCTGCAAGCGTGATGAGGCTGATATTACTTATTCACAAAACATATTTTTGGTTCAGAAACACCAAAATTCAACGTATCCAGTGGTTTGCAGAAATGTACAATACCAACCTTTTTTTATTTTCTGGTGACTGAATTGTTAAAAAACATTTTCTAGGTACTTTTGAGCAAATAACTTATCCCAAGTTGCTACAGTGAAGGTGCTCAGTGGACAACTGTGGGCTGAAATGTGATTGCACTGGGAGATCCATTTACCAGGAGAGGTAAAGTTAAAGAAAACAAAAACTATTATGTTGTCTCTCTTATAGGCTTAAGGAAAAAGGAGAAGAAAGAAATACGGAAGTTCGGTTACGTTATGAGTGCTAATATCAGCATCACCAGCATGAGCTCCACCATTGCCACCGTTATCACCTTCATTGTACACACTGCGTTCAACTTGAAGCTCAACACGTCTGATGTGAGTACCACAGCAGTGCAGCACATATAGTAATACAGCACAACAACCATTGCAAACATGCCCACTGTGTGATTTACGTGGTTAATAGAGGTGTATTGAAAAAAGAACATAGAGAGAAGTCTGTACGTAGTTGGACAGAACAAAAAGCTCTGTTCAATTACAGCGTGTATGGATCTGAGACATAAAATAAATATGTGTTTAGATGATTGTTTTGTTGCCACTTATTCATGATGAATTCACCTCTTTGTTTGTTTGTGCTTGCACTGACCCAGAGCAGGCTACAGACAAGTGCTGGTCACTAGAGCATTGTGGTCCATTTAAAACGTTCAGTATATATGACCTTGTCAGGGTTGTAGTGTAAGGTTGTGTTTGAGCATCATTCTTTGTTATTAACAGGCCTTTGCCACCATCGCCGTCTTCAACTGCTTGAGGTTCTGCTTGTCTTTCCTGCCTCTGGCTGTCAAGGCCCTGGCTGAGGCTGCTGTATCACTAAAATGACTGAGGGTAAACCCAACCACTAACAATGGTTATTAGCACTAGTAGTAGTATTCATTACTACTCTGATCTTATATAATGTTATTTTGCTGTGATGTCATCCAGCGATACAAACTGCAATATCTTGTATGGCTGTTTCAGAAAATATTGCTGATCCAGAATCCAGAGACCTACCTGATCCAGACAAAAGACAGTGACTTCGCCATAGTGATGAAAAATGCTTCACTTTCCTGGATCAAACCAGACAGACTGCCAGAACCCCCACCCAGCTCAGCCAACAGGGACACAAAGGGACACAAAGTGGAGGAGATGTCCCAGAATGGGAAGACTGAAACCTTGCCAACTCTGAGAAACATCTCCTTCACACTGCCTAAGGTGTTCTTTACCACTGATATGGATACATGAGGTGAACTAGATTGGGTTAAAGGTAAACCTTTATTCTCTGTGTTACCTCCTGAAGGGCAACCTGCTTGGTGTCTGTGGGAACGTGGGGAGTGGAAAAACGTCACTGATTTCCAGCATTTTGGAACAGGTTGGCTCCTTCTTTGTCTTTTTTGTCCTTTATTTTCTTTTACAATCTCTACAAGTCTCTGACAGCAAGAGACTTGTAGACTCATGTTTGACATTTTTATTAGCTGTTAATTTTCACTGTTATTGTCCACCACTCTGTTACACAACTGTTATGAAAAATGATGCTCCTTATTTACATTGTGTTACCTCTAAACCAGATTTAACTGATGCTATTTAATAGCTTTTCTCATGGTTGTCTGCTCATTTTTACATTTTAGATGCACCTTCTGCAGGGCTCCCTCTCAGCTGATGGGACATTTGCCTACGTTTCCCAGCAGGCCTGGATATTCCATGGAACAGTTAAAGAAAACATCCTGATGGGGGAACCTTTTGACCAGTCCAAGTATATAACCACTAAATTATAAGTAACTGCAGACCTTTGAATACAGAACATGAGGAGCTATTATTAACTAAGGGGATACCATTTTGAAGTGAATGTTTTACCATTGTTCCTCATTGCATGCTTGAATAGGTCTTTCTTTTGAGGTTATCTCACGTGACAACTGTTTAACTGGGAGAAAGTTCCTCTCTTATCTCTGTCAGTCTGCATCGGGCTCGGTAGTCAAACAAGAGTAGAGTTAATCTCTGTTATCTGAAAGGAAACCACTCCATGCTGCCAGAGATGGCAAGAAGCCACCTGTGCCAGTATTTTAATGAGTCACGTCATTCAGCTGTTTATGACTGTAGTTAGGCCTATAGCTCTGCTGCAATCATTATATGAAGGAAATACGGTAGGAGAAGTCAACATAGACCTGACAATGTTTTCCGAAACTACATCCAGAAATGCATAATTTCTGAGCCTTGTATTTTCTTATCGACTCTCTTTCATGTGCATTGTCTGTGGTTTTGCAGAAATAGTGAAATGAGAAGTAGGCAGTGAGTTTGCTCTTACATTAATTCTCATAAACTTTCAGGGACAGTATATCTGAGCAATTAAAAGCATTGCTTAGATTCTTAAGACACTGCATACAAAATATCTTGCGATGTATTTTAGATAGAGGCTATAAAACGGGCTATAAAAAGGAGAGAACAAGATTTAGGAGTTTCAACACCAGACAGGAATATAGTATAGGCTTAGTCTTTTTGGCTGCAAAAAGTATGATTTCGTAAGCCAAAAATGTTTCTTAATAGAAACATGGTTACTTGAATTTTTTAATGTTATTTGTATGGAACGAATAGCTGATGTGATCAGCGATACTAGATACAATTCTGAAATTAATTGGGATCAAGTTTGAGAATCCTTTTCAGCACTGCGTAATACAGACATATACTCAGCAGCCCTATTTGAGTATATTTTGAAACTTTGGTTCCCCCTATAGAGATCAAACACAACCTATGATAAGGAAAATAATGATGAATTGTGAGGCACTGCAGTGTACACCCGCTGTCTATGTTATGTGATGTTGTATAACGTGTCTTAAAAATGGCTCTGCTGAATACGTGGCTGTCCCTTGACTTTCAGGCAATTAATTGTCTTACTCCGCAGATACGACAGAGTCATAGATGTCTGTAGCCTCAGAGCTGACCTGAAAATCCTCCCATATGGTGATCAAACTGAGGTAGGAGCTCTCTGTTGTACTCTCTACCCTCCAAACTGAATGTTTTTTTTTTAATGCATTTTAATGATTTCTTACAAGCATAGTGGAACTTTAAACACTAACATCCTCTGATGTGTAGTAGGAAACCCCTCAGTGGACATAAGGATTCACAAAAGATGGATAAAGAGAAAGACCACCAAATGCTGTTCAAAGTATTGCATGACGTAAAGAATCGTATTGTTTAAGTCTGAGTCATAACTAATGATTACAAATTGAATACCAGGCCTAATTATTTAGGCAGTTTGAGTTGGTATAACCAAATTTCAGAAGTCCAAGTCTGACCTATGTTTATGAGTTTATTTGAAGCTGAGAAGCTGTCTTCATTGTCAGTTTCTGCATTTGCCCCCTCTCTATTTATTCTACATTGTTGTAGAGTGAAAAGTTGATTTTGTGATGTACCAGACCCTGTTGCCAGTGTTCTTAATAGCTTTCTGCTGTTTTGTTGGCAGATTGGAGAGCGAGGGCTGAATCTGTCGGGGGGGCAGAAGCAGAGGATCAGCCTGGCGAGAGCTGTCTACTCCAATAAAGACATCTTCCTCCTTGACGATCCACTATCTGCCGTCGATGCTCATGTAGGGAAACACATCTTTGAAGAATGTGTTAAGAAAGAGCTCCAGGGAAAATCCGTCATCCTGATTACACACCAGCTCCAGGTAGACACAGATTTATTCTTTAGCAGATAGTGAATCTTTAATAGCTTATTATTAGGCATTTCTCAATCAAAGTTGCATAATACTTGTTTATACTTATTGTACAAATTTGAGATTTATATCTTATTGTGGTAAACCCCTAAGTAAAAGTAAAATCACAACCCAGGAAGTGGTGTCTGATTGCTGCCATTAGTATTTCCTTTATCATGAATTATGAGCAGTATTATAAACCACTCTTGATAAGAGCGTCTGCCAAATGCCATAAATGTAAACGTGCTGATTAGACTGTGTTGGGTAGACCTCTGCCACAGTGCTGGGATTTTGTTTCATTGACATGGTTGTCCTTGTTTGTCCTCGTTTGTGTCTTTCAGTATCTGGAGTTCTGTGATGACATTTTGGTTCTGGATGATGGCGAGGTGCGGGAGGCCGGAAACCACCAGGCCCTGATGGAAGCCAACGGACGCTACGCCCAGCTCATCACCGACTATCAGATGGAAGAGTCTGAAGTAAATAACCTGCAGTTCAAAACTCAGATGTACTGTAGCTATTATGTCTTTCCTTATTGTTTTACTGGCTGTGAAACCCGTTCACCAGTTCTTCATTGTTTTACTAGCTCAGAAACAATAAACTGCTACATGTAATCTGTAAGACAAATATTGAAAGATGTCAGAGGTTTATATGAGGCAGAAACATGTCGTCTACGAGGGCACAAGTTAACGGTTCATCATCTACTTTAGGGTGAAAGTGAGAATGAGTACGAGGAAGTGTCACCCCAAGACGCTGCCCAGCTGAAGGACGTTGAGCTAAGTGATGGCACAGACAGCGGGCTAGCGAACCCAGGTATGACAACCAGGAATAAAATGTTTTAGTGTAGTGATCTAAATTATTCAGATGTAATATATCCAGTCTCTGCAAGGATGTCAGACTTATATGGTTCTATATCAATGTGGGAACCTAAAAGACAAAGGGTGTGCAAGTTAAGTGGCCAGAAGTGCTGGCTGGATGGTTGAACAGCTTCGGAAACCCCCTCCTCCCCCACACCTCTCCAGCAATTTCTGTAATTTTCCAAAACAGATAATCTGACATTCACTTACTACAGTGATTGGCCCGGTGTGCGGAGGTCAGGAGATAGGCAAGGTTTCAACTTCTCTCTCAAGATCTCTATTTTCCTTTTTTTACACAACTATTTCTGTCACCTTTGTGTTAACGGCAAACGAGTACTACTCTATGAATGCCTTCCAGGAGAGAATATGTGCACCGTTATTCCTGTATTTCAACAATTTTCACATTTTGCCCCTTTCTACGATGGTTTTCACTCTGCCTTTTCTTCCTCTTAAGCTGTTGTCGGGGATCAGCTGGTCAGTCAGGAGTCCATCACAGAACATCCCGTCTCCTGGAGAATCTACCAGCAATACTGCAAGGCAGCTGGAGGTCTGATACAGCACACACACACACAAACACACACATGCATTGGCATGATTCTATGCAATAATGCACAATTCACAAATGGACAACCCGGTTGATGATGTTTGATGTAACTGTGTTGCTGCAGGATACATTGTCACCTTCCTCACTCTCCTGAACATCGTCCTGATGATTGGATCCACAGCCTTCAGCGGCTGGTGGCTCAGCTTCTGGATTCAGAACGGGGATGGGGTGAGAACGAAATCTCTCCCACAAACACATGCACATATGACACACACACACACACACACACACACACACATGCAGCCCTGGGTGAAATGTGAATGTGTTCTCAGTGATTGTGTGACTTCCAACAGCTGGAAACAAAAATGATTATTTTATGCTCCAACAGGTTTTTTGACAGTGAGGGTATTGAATAGTTCTCTTCACACAGTCTTTTCCCAAAACTGACAATCCAACAGTCACACACTTTTTCCACATAGTTGGTCAGGTGTGCACAGACGTTGGTAGAGCTGCACAACTCTCTTTTTCCTCACATAACTTTGTCTGTGTTGTCAGCGATGAAGGTGGTGTGCTTTTAGAGAACAGACAGAACTAAACTGTCTGTGGCTAAAATCACGAATATGTGTTGTACGACAACAAGGACAGATACAAACTCTTTCTATACGGTACCTACACTCTATGTTTAATTAATTACCAGCTCAAACAGCTCAACTCAACTTTATTTATATATCCTTGTGTGGGGGATTAACGTCCCTATCAAGAAATAATCCCTATCAAAACTGTTGATGCTAACTAAAGAACTAAGAAATAATGGTGGATTTGGTGGTTAGTGAGATCAAGAGAATATACAATATTAAGTGGACTGTTTGTAACTTTTTAAGCGTATAAATGTAGCGGGTCGGCACACATGCGCGTTCGCGTGTGGCCGGAGCCTCGTCTCCGCTGCCTACTCTCCTTCACTCAGACAGCGCGCGCGTCCTCGCTGTCTCGCTCCACCTCTAGATGTGAACGCGCGCTCACTACACACTGCAGAAGAGTTAGTTTAGCTCTGAGAATATCTAGTGAATGTAGAGTGGACGTTTGTGCAGAAATAAATGCTGCAGCTCCTCCAGACCAACAGAGGTTTTCCGTGTCTTGCGAAGTGACGGGGCTCCTCAACGAGTTACGTTATCGTCTCGTTACCGACCGGGTGCCGGTGTCTTCGGCTGCCGGCTGCGGTCGGGAGGCGATAACGTAACTTATTGAGGAGCCCCGCTGCTGAAGCCTGCGCTGAGCAGGAAAAGCCAACACTAGGATCAGCATTGATTCATGGAGAGACCTTCGTCTGGTCAGCTAACATTACTGCCAAGCAGCTGAAATATTGAGTGATATTGTGGTTTTAGCTGACGTGTGTCGCCTCACTGTTTTGAGCGATGCTCGTTCATGTCTATGTAGAGCGAGCAAGCGCGAGCTCGACGCTGACTTTTGTTGATTTCAAGGCCACAGGTGTCGCTGTTGAGCAGCATTTCTGAATCTTACAAATAGTCCCTTTAAGTGGACTCCGGCTGTTATGTGGAGCAAAAGCATACACCATAAATATGATTCATGCAGAGGGAGATAGGAAGTAAGACTTGCCCATCTCTATCCCATGAACTTTGGCTACTAATGTCCACTGCCAAATAACACAGCTGGCAGGCCACACGATACTGTTATCTGACCTTAACAGTGTGAGATGGCGAGGCTTATTCATAGCGAATACCTGAAGAGAACCTCTTGCCATTGTTCCCTTTTGCACTAAACTTGCATGGATCCAAATCAGACATTTTACTTTTCTCAGTCTTTTTGATTGTGTTTAGTTTACCCAGTGCTCACTCCCACAGTAACCACACATAAATGTCATCACATCTCTGTTTAAACTTTAGATATAAATGTCAGTCATTACGATGAGTAAAAAAAACTGATTTGTCTCTCTCTACACAGTCATTATACATTGGGTAATACTGTGATCCAGTGTATTGACTGATCACACATGAGCAAATCTGATAAATATGTGTTATTTCCACATATCTGCACAATATTGTGGCAATATATTGACAAATGTTTTTGATAAATTATTCCTCTGGCCCTGGTCTTCACTTACTTCTCTGTTTTTTTCCCCCAGTCTTCCAATAACACAACTACAAACAACGGCGACATCTCACAAAACCCAGACCTGCGCTTCTACCAAATGATTTATGGCGGGATGTTGCTTGTCATGGTGTTACTTGCCATCATCAAATGCTTCTCCTACACTTGGGTCACCTTGAATGCCTCCTGCAAACTCCACGACACCATGTTCAAGAAGGTACTGTTGAACGACTGCTGACCCCCAGCCTATATCTATGTAACCATGGTTACTCTTTCATGGTTTGACTTCTTTCAGACCTGGTAGAAGCTCTACCAATGAGCCGCTGATGACGAAGATTTTTTTGTTTTCCCTTCTCAGATTTTCTACAGTCCCATGAGTTTCTTTGACACAACGCCAACAGGCCGCATTCTCAACCGGTTTTTCAAAGATCAAGAGGAGGTGGACATTGTGCTTCCCCTCCACATGAGCACTTTCTTGGATTTCAGTCTGCTGGTCGCCTTCATCATTATCACCATCTCGGGTGTCTTCCCCCTCATGCTGGTAGCTGTGGCTGTTATTGGAGCTTTGTTCACCCTCATTATGTTGTGAGTTGATATCAGTTAAGATTTAGATTTCCATTGACATTGTCGCTCATCTTAAAAGCAGGTGCGTGAATGAACAGTAAAGAGTTGTTACAGGTACTAATGCAGAGCCCGTTCAAAACATGCCTGTTTAGAACGGGTCGACTGCTTGGTCTGTGGTTTTGCGTCTTGCAGCCTTCTCGAGAACTGCTCATACTATCTTTACACTGCACTTTCTTGGGTCCTGAGTAATACATCTGCCGTGACATAGTTTTCCTCTAGCAGTTCTAGAGTCTGTGAGTCATTTGCGTGCAAATGATCACAGCAACATTGTATGGCCTCAATTGGAGGCAAAGCCCCATGCAATGTGTATGGATAAGCTCCAGATGTTACATACCTCAATAGTGCGAGTTGAGGTGGTGATGTTCCCTGGAGCTAACAGGCATATCCGGAGAATCACCAGGATGGAAAGCGCAAATGTTATGCTGTTGCCTGTCCTCCAGGTGTGGCCATAAAACCAAAGCACTTTTTTTTTAAAGTTATTTTTTTGGGGGAATTTTCCATTTTTTTTTATGACAGGACAGTGGATAGAGTCGTGAAAGGGGGGAGAGAGAGAGTGGATGCGGAAAGGGCCACAGGCCGGATTCGAACCCGGGCCGCCGCGGTCAGGACCAAGCCTTAATACATGGACGCCCGCTCTACCAACTGAGCTAACCCAGGCGCCCACCAAAGCACTTTTGACCCTCTGGCTACTACATAATACAAATGACAAACCGAACATCGTGTTACCTAGTTGGCCAATTACTGTTGTTCTCATACTAACTGATTACACTATATTTGTGATCTGGCAAAAAAACATCACACTCTTGCCAGGACTTGCACCTGGAATCATCCACCCAATGAATGGATGTGTTACTATTACACCACAAGAGTGTGTATCTAACTACATTGATATCTATTTACATATTATGTTAAAAGGCGCCATGTAACAGGGTGTCTATAGGTAGCATTAAGTAAAATGTAAAAAAGACTTTCTAAGATATTTTAAATCCACAGATTAACAAAATGTTTGGACAAATTTGCAATAAAATATAAGCACTAAATGTGAAAAAATAGGCATATTAGAACTTCAGGAGGATTAATTGATTCCAGGGTTTTTCTGTCAATGATTTAGTCCCGTTTATGCGGACTGTAAATCATAACCAGCAGCAACAGAACTTCAGGAGAATTAGTTGAATACAGGTTTCTTATGTCAATGATTTAGTCCCATTTATGTCGACTGTAAATCATAACCAGCATCAACTGAACTTCGGGACGATCATTGAAGTCCAAGTTTATTCTGTCAATGTGTCAGTCCTGTTTATGCCGACTGGAAATCCTTTAGATTTACCTTTATCTCATCAGCACCTCCCCATAAACAACATTGCTGAGGAAGCGGCGCTTCTTCTTTGTCTCTTCATCTTGGGCAAAAATGCGAAGCTTGCTTGATTTGCCAACCCAACACGGTGTAGCGACTGCCCCTGTGATTTATTTACGGTCATGGCAAAGCATGAGTGTGTGTCCAGTGTTGACACCAACCACAGATATTGCCACCAAGAGATGAGGCAGTTCTGATCGATGATATACTGTGACCCACTGCACTGTCCATTGTGCTGGTCGAAATTTCAAAGTAGCATTGGTCACCATTCTTACTTTTAGAGTGATGCGATGGGGAGGCATGCCACATGGGTAGAGGGTATGAAGAAACTCAGGCGGGTACACATGGTGACCATCAGAGTCTGCAGAGTCCTGAAGCCCTGTCGAGTGTAAAGTCGATCGGATGAACGGTTCTCGAGATATGCGAAGAACACACATACCCACATACCCATGGGGCAACTGTGGCTCAGAGGGTAGAGCAGGTCGGAAGGATGATGGTTCGATCCCCGGTTGTCCGGCTGTCCTTGAGCAAGACACTTAATCCCAAATTGAGTATTTAGATTAGATCCTGATGGTCAAAGTTGGCACCTTGCATGGTAGCCTCTGCAATCAGTGTATGAATGGATGTGTGAATGGGTGAATGCTGACATGTAGTGTAAAGTTCTTTGAGTGGTTGGAAGACTAGAAAAGTGCTATATAAATTTACCATTTACCCACAGACAGAGATTCCTGGCTTTATAGTTACATACTGAATATCAGCTGTGATTCTTCTGCAGTATCTTCCAGAGGAGTGTCCGTCAGATGAAGAGGATGGAGAACATCAGTCGCTCTCCCTGCATCTCTCTCACCACCTCTACCCTGCAGGGCCTCAGCACCATCCATGCCTACAACATAAGAGACAGGCACATACAACTGTAAGATACCAGAGTTCCTCAACATGAAATACTTTTGCTTTTTGTTTTGCTGACCTTTCAGTCTCAGTTTTAATTCTTCTCTGCTTTACATTCACGAGTGCAGTGCCCATTCCGTCTGTGGCCATTCGGAGCGTGATGATCCAAATGCGTACAGTATCTTGCTTCTTAGTAATGCAATCTCTATTTTCTTTTCTTTTTGTAGAATTAGGTAGAAGTGGTAGTAGTTAATCACGCCAAAGCTAAAGAAACACAAGAGAGATAATGGTGGTGGGTCAGAAGAACTGCAGAAGCGTCCTCCTGTAACTTGTATTTTACATGCATGTTTTCTGACAGCCTCTCGTCCCTCATCTACCCATGCATGGGTGAATAGGGAGATACAGCACGATGGGGCTGTTGCACATGCGGCGCCTGCAGAGGTGGTTTGCCAGCCTTTGCTTGGATGCCAAGAAGCACAGCAACGCTTCGATAGCATTCCTCCCTCGGTAGAGGACGATCTTCACTACTGGGGTCCACACAACACCTGTTGAAGGGAACACCGCTGGGAAGAGTGGCCTCCTACGTCACAGTGTTCACTAATGTGTCCCAAACAGGGTGGGGAGGGACTGGCCTAGGAAGAGCGGTTGGTGGAGTGTTGCCTCCGGCGGAGGGCCGACACATCAACCTACTCGAACTGCAGGCAGTGTTCCTGGTCCTCCAACACTTCGAGCCCCTGGTATGGGGGAAGAATGTGTTGGTGAGAACTGACAACAGCACCATAGTGGCTTACATCAACAGACAGGCTGGAGTTCGGTCAGCTGCTCTGTTGGGGACAGCGGAGAACCTGTGGTTGTGGGCCTCAGTGCACATGTTGGCTCTGAAAGCTCAATTTCAGGACCGGAGAACAAGGGGGGGCCAACCTCATGTGAAGAAGTGAACTTCTGTCCGAGTGGAGGCTTCACCCGGAGATGGTGAAGCCGATTTGGTCCTGGTTTAGGAGAGCGGAAGTGGATGTATTTGCCAGAAGATGCAACACCCACTGTACGCTATATGGTTCTCCCTGGCACGACCTGCCCCTGGGGGTGGATGCGTTTGCACACATGTCATGACCGAGAAAGCTGCTTTACGCCTTTCCACCGCTCCATCTCATCCCTCCCCTACTGGAGAGAGTGAGATTGGAGCAGTTGTCAGTCATTCTGAGAGGGACAGGGATAAAATGCTGTCCACGTTCACGGCACCGTATTGCTTTGCTCCGGTGCCAGTGCTCCTATCTGTTTCTCGATGCTGGGGGCACGATCCTCTACTGTATGTAATACACCTAGTATGGATAAGTACCTCATGAAACCCCATTTCAAATCACCCAAACTATCCCTTTAAGGACAATGACGGAGCATTGAAGGAGCCACCATGGAAATAGATTGAGCCTCGAGCCCTAGACCTTGGGCAACACCATCTACATTGCATGGTGCAAGGCGAGGACCTGTTTGCGAGCGAGGCCAATTTCCATTAGTCCTGTTGCAAGTCATTCAACCTGAAGTATGCCAATCATCTGCGAGATACATCCCAAGCTACAGTCCAAGCTACCAACCGTGTCACTGATACAGAGCCGAATCGTAAGGCTGCTGCACGTCGGAAGGCATTCACTGCTGTGCTTGATCTTATTCCAGAGCAAGAGATGTTTCAGTCAAAGTGTCCTGCTGGTCTGCATTGTAAGCTCTGTTTTACTGTCCTTTATCATGTTGTAGGTTCAAGGAACTGAATGACATCAACTCCATCCACTATTTACTGTTTCACTCTGGGGCACGTTGGGTCTCCTTCTGGACGGACTTCATGGCTACGGTCATGACCTTGTTGGTGTCTCTGTTCGTAGTGCTCAGCGGTAATGATATCATTAGTCCAGCTTTGAAAGGCTTGGCCTTGTCCTACACCATGCAGGTAAATTTATGAACCTTTGGTTTATTGTTGTAAAGACACACTGCAAGCAACTGCAACATGTGTGTTTACAGACTCTGTTTATGTGTTGTCCAGCTGACAGGCATGTTTCAGTACGTAGTGATACAGTCGACGGAGGTGGAGGCAAGATTCAACTCGGTGGAGCGGCTGCAGGAATATATCACGGTCAGACTCTTCATCCACATGTCCTGGTCTTCTTGAAACTGTACATTAAACTATTCAAGAAAAGCACTTGCTAAAGCTATTTGTGCTTCTGGTATGCAGTTAATTATCATCTGACACACCTCCTTTCTCCTCCCTAAAAGTAGTTGTCATTTATTGTGTACAGACTTGTACGTCTGAGGCCCCAAGGCACATCAAGGAGGCTCAACTCCCAGAGGACTGGCCAAAGAGTGGAACCATCACCTTCAAGGGCTATAAGATGAGGTACAGAGAGAATACACCCATTGTTCTGAACGGACTCGATTTCTTCATCCGAGCTGGAGAGAAGCTGGGCATTGTGGGAAGGACAGGCTCTGGTAAGACCCTGACTCCAAAGCTTTTTACGGTAACACTTTATAATAACCATAATTTATAA
The DNA here is from genome assembly GCF_043250625.1 of Sebastes fasciatus. Lineage (NCBI taxonomy): Eukaryota > Metazoa > Chordata > Actinopteri > Perciformes > Sebastidae > Sebastes > Sebastes fasciatus. The sequence goes on from NC_133796.1 coordinate 9,462,058, forward strand.
ATGGTAAATTGATTAGTTAATAGTTATCTTGCTCTTAACAAACCATTAAATTATAAATGATAATGTTTACTAATTATTAGTAATGCTATAATTCATGTTATTCTAACAGTTTGTTGTTGCACACATTATTACACTTTATATACTAAATTTAGTACTTGTTAATGATTACGAAATTATTTGTAAACCTTTAAAAAATTGTTTGTAAAACATCTATAAACATTACATAGAGAGATCGCCCAGATATTTGTAATGCTTTGTTAATTGTTAATAATTAGTTTGTAAACCATCTATAAACACTATTTGGATGGCTTTTATAAAGTTGCAACTGATGATTATAATACATTGTTAAATGGTTAAGAAATATTTTGCAAAATATCTATGAACATTATTTAGATTGATAGTTAATACTTTGTCAATGGTTAATAACTTTTTCTGGTTTCTGGTCCAGCTATCTATGTCATGTTTATAGATGTTTTACAATGATTTCTTAAAAGTTTACAAATCATTTGGTAATCATTAATGAATACTTAATATAGTGTATAAAATGTTATAATGTGTACGACAATAAACAGTTAATAATTACTTTATTAATGTAATCAGAATGTAATTGTTATCGTCTCTTATCAGCTATGATACAATATAGAATTTATAAACTACTTATTTCATATTACACAAAACTAATTATAAAATGACAGAAATTATAGCATTACTTATAATTAGTAAACATTGTTATCATTTCATTGTTTGTTAACAGTAAAATAACTATTAAATAAGTTTAATTAACCGTCTATTTACCATATACCATTTGGTTATTATAGTTATAATTAAGTGTTTTTACTCATAACTTTGTTTTTCATACAGTTGGTTTTTGGTGTAAATGGGCAATGCAATTGCAAAACAATGAAAATGTCAAGATGATTTAGACATATTAAAATGATCGATTGATTGAAGAAACTATAACTAATTATCATAAGAGTTGAATCTTGAACAGTACTGAATACACACACAATTGCATGTATGTGAATATGTCATTATATAGTAAACATAAATGCAGTAAAGTAAATCACTAAACCTATAGTCCATATTGATCATAATGTACCTTATACAATGCAAATGTTGATAGCGCTGTGTTGCAGCAGCATTTTTGGATTTAAATGTGTAAATGAAAGAATTTACTGGGATAAGAGTGTTATTTTGTTAAACCATGACTGCAGGGAGCAGAGGGGAAACACTACAGTACCTCTGTAAACCATTAGGGTTACTATTCTTAGGTACTCTCTGCTCTATGTCTGTAGGGAAGTCCTCTCTCGGCGTGGCTTTGTTCAGGCTGGTGGAGCCAGAAGCAGGAACCATCCTGATAGATGGTGTGAACATTATGGACATTGGTCTGCAGGATCTGCGCAGCAAATTGTCTATCATCCCCCAGGATCCTGTGCTATTTATTGGCACAGTCAGGTAACCAAAGCTAACCCCTAACTCCACAGAACTTAATGTTTACACACAGGCACCCTCTGTTCTCACTGTGTTGGGTTAGTCATTGGCTCGCCAACTGTGATAATGAATGTGTTTGCCTACAGGTACAACCTGGACCCCTTCGATAACTACAACGATGAGGAGATCTGGGCGGCGCTGGAGAAGACCTACATGAAGGACTCAGTATGTTTGCATAACATTAACAGTTTCATTACAGTGTGTGGTCATTTATCCAGACCAAATCAGTCAACTCATCCAGCGACAGCCTTTTTTCTGGGTCTACTCATACATACTACTTCATACCTGACTGCAATCACTTAAACACAATGCTTAGAGACACAATGACATGTAATGTTTGTGATGCATATGTTGAATTATAATGTTATCTGACCAGATAGTAGCTGTCTTAGTGGTGTAGTGGTGTTATTGAACCCTTTTTTTCCAAATATTATTAACTTGTATATATTATATATTAACTGCAGCAGTGGTGGAGGTACTATTAAGATTGTTTACTTAAGTAAAAGTAGCAATACCACACTCGAGAAATACTCCATCACCAGTAAAAGTCCTGCATGTAAGATCTTACTTGAGAAAAAGTACAGAAATATTATCAGCTTTATGTACTTTGTGTATCAAAGATACAAGAAAGCGAATAAGTGTATTTCCCAAAATGTCAAACTATCCCTTTAATAATCAATGAGTATTGTTTTGTTTCCTCAGATCTCCAAACTGGAGGGGGAACTACAGGCGCCGGTGATGGAGAATGGAGAGAACTTCTCTGTAGGAGAAAGACAACTGATATGTATGGCTAGAGCACTACTCCGCAACTCCAAGGTTTGATTTATTTTTATTAACAAACTTTAAAATTGTACTTCTGCTGAACAGCCACTGGATTACTACTGCTACATATCTATGTAACTGCATGATATTTATATTATTGACATTTGCATCAATTAACCCACCACGACCGGTATCTTTGGCCACTCTTTTACTCATTTATCATATCATCACTATTCTCAATGGTCTTGTTCTCTTCTATATGTCAGTCTGTACAGTTGCACCTCATTTTGTTCCAAACCCTCTCTACCCTATGCCGCCCCAAATCCCCTGCTCTTCAGCTAATCTCTTCGTCTAGACTAACTGACCCTCCTGTTGTCCACCAGATCATTCTTTTGGATGAGGCAACAGCATCCATCGATGCAGAGACAGACGCCTTGATCCAGAACACAATTCACGAAGCCTTCCAGGACTGCACCATGCTCACCATCGCCCATCGTATCAACACTGTGATGAACGCAGATCGTATTCTGGTCATGGAGAACGGAGAGGTAACAAACACAAACACACAAAGATAAAGTTTGTGTGATCCTGAACCTAGACTTACAGTAAGTGTTCTGTCCAACAGGTGGCAGAGTTGGATCATCCAGATGTGCTGAAGCAAAGACCAGACTCTCTGTTCGCCTCACTCCTCGCTGCTGCGAACACTGTGAATACCTGAACCACAGAGGCCCTGCGGCACCACTACACACTAATAACTGTAACATAATAATAAATATTCATTTATACAACCATATCTTAATCAGTCCTCTCATAATGTAATCTAGACCGGTGTGCTTGTATCAGCTGTAACTGAGCAGCAGAGATGGAGTTTCACATTCATGCAGAAAAGGGAAACATTTTTGTGTAAATAGTGATGTATTTATCTCCTCTGTGTGCTGAAACAAATACATGAACAATGTTATTTCGTAGGATTTTTATAGGAGTGGATATGAATGTATATTTAAAAGATTATTTATAGATTTTCAATGACTTTGTTTGCTTCCACTTTGCAAAACGTCTGTGTGTGTGAAGATTCGATCTGCTGGGTGGTTGTGTCTCGAAGGTAACCCCCAAGTTGCAAAACTGTTGCGAGATGGTTAAGGTCGGGTATTGACCTTTAATTGTTAAGGTTAGAATAGGCTGTCGGGTAGCGAGTCTCGCGAGAGTTTTTCACACATTTTCGCAACTTGGGGGTTAACTTTCTAGACAGAACTCCTGCTGTCGCATGAGCGCGAGTACACATGAGGCTATGAAGGCGGTCGAGTCGGCGTGATGAAGTTTAGAAGTCTCATTTAGTCACTTTTGAGAAACCGCCTTTTTTAAAACACAGAAAGGCTTCATAATTCACGAGTGGGGTAATTGATGTATTTTATTTCGTAGAACAAAACGTTAAAATCTTTTAAGCTTGTGTTAATCACAGACCTTATTTTAGGCATCTAACTAAAAACCCATTGGCTTCCAGACAAGGGAACCGGAAGTGCTAAAATAAGAACTAATTTCTGGTTTTAGGACTCATTCCTGTAGCAGTTCATTTAGTCCATTTATTAATAGATTAATAAATCAATTTGTAAACAAATGTATTAATGTCTGTTTTGATTGTACAATTAGTTATTAATCAATTAAATTGTTTATTACTATTTACGTGACTTTTGTGGTCCTTGTTGGATTTATTATGTACAAAAGTGCTTACAATAACCTGGCTGTTGGATTTGTTATGAATAGAGTGATTGTGAGGAAAGGGAGGAGGCAGGTGCTGTTCTTCTTTTGCAAGGTCAAAGAGAGGAAGGAGCCAGAAGGAGATAACAAAGAAGAAGACATGCAGCAGAAACATCACGTGCCATAAGCTCATGAATATTAATATTGTGTAAACCATGAATAGGCTGGATCAGGGATAGCTCGGGGTTCAGACTTCGCGAACTGACCCATGCACTGTATGTTGTCAGGGACACGTTGATTGGATCCAGATATCTGTAAACTCTTTTATTTTACTTATGCAACATTGATTGTTCGGAATAAATTGAATCATTATGCTTTAACTCATCTGTTTGGAAATTCTCTTTGTCACACAAGATTAACCAACACGTAACTGGGCCTTGACCTCTTGGAGGTAGAAGGCCAGTTCCTTCATCCTTCATAGCAGTCTGCCTCCGGATAGCTAAATAACTCATCAAATCCATTAGCTATTTAGTAAAAGCAGCAGGGAAATGCTAATGCAAATGGGAAAATAAATTGCCCTTTTAAATGCCTGATTAAAACCTGTATTCTTAATTCAATTTGTGAATCCAATTATTTATTTCTCTTTTTTTTTAACTGTATTTTCAAATATCATTTTAAATTCCATTATTTATTTATTAATTCATTCATGTATTTTTAATTGATGTACTTATTGAATGTTTTATGGTCGTTTTTTTTTTTGTAAATCCCTTTTTTTAATTTGAAATATTTATTGATGGATTAATATTTCATTTGTAAATTCTTTTCATAATTCTTCTTTTTATTGCCCAGTCATGTCAGGTCAAATCATGAATTAAACCCCCCCTCTCCTGAAAATGGTATGAGTCTTGTTTTTGTTTTTTTCCTGGCATGCTGGTCCGAAACGCTTTCCGAAGCGGGTGTCAATGTTTATAAGTTTGGTGAGAGGATGAAGCGGAACTGTACACGAAAAGAGAAAAAAACAAAACACTGAGATTGAATTGCGGGAACAGCAGTCCGGTAAACTTGTCTCCTTTCCAAATTCAATGTCAGCAAATAACAGTCAGGTCAAGTTCATGTGCTAGCTTTCAGTGTATCTCTCTCTCTAACGTTAGCTAGCTGGGCAGTGTATCTCTTGGTCTGTCTGTGTCTTTCAGGGCTGTTCTATGACTTTGTGCCTGACAAAATATTAAAAATGATTTATTATGTTTTATAAACTGCCGCTCGATAAAGATAACCCTGTTGTGCTCGAGCATGCGATATGCGCGTGCACTAAATGAAAATCGTGCTGTCTAGCATCAGCCTCAGTCGGGATTCCAGACAGTCCATATATGGGCGTGATGGCATCCTTATCATAGCTTGTTGTAAAATAAGACAATACTAGGCCAAAGCTTATTGTATAATATCAGCTAAAGGATAAATATAAAATATGATTAGGGTTAAAGTAAACTAAATCAGAAATGCTTGTTAACAGCGACATCTGTGACCGTTAAGTCAATGAAAGTCAGCATCGGGCTTGTGCTTGTGCTCCTCTACATAGACATGAACGAGCATCGCTAAACAAAGTGAGGCGACACACGTCAGCTAAAACCACAATATCACTCTATATTTCTTTTAATAAACAGCCAGTATTTTGGCTGTACATTTAGAGCTTTGTGGTATGTTTACTGTCAACGCTGACTGTAAACCCAGTGGAAGAATGATAGCGGCAGGGCAACTAGGGTGACTACCTGAGGTGACTATGTTGTATAATACAGAAGTAGCAAGTTTGGGCAAACTGTCATCTCAGTCAGAGCCATCCACTACTGGAACAGCCTTCTTATTGAATTAAGAGAGAGCACTAATTAATTACCAAACCTTTAAACATAAACTTAAGAGATGGCTTAAAGCAAGCCAAACCTGCAATCATGAGTAATCAGACAACCTCAATTCATACAATCATTGTTTTTACATATCTACTACTTTTGTAATGTATTTATGTATTTTATTGCAGTCTATTGTATCGTATTGTGTTGTATTGTGCTGTTCTGTGTTGTACTGTACTGCTTGCTGAAGAATTGTATTGTGTATTGATAATATTTCTAATTTGTAATAACCTGCTCAGGGACTACAGATGAAAATGAGCTCTGTAACTAACTCTGGAACATTTACATTGAGGTAGAAACTGAAACACTGATTAATGTTGTTTAATGCACTGTCCCTGGGGGGAAAAATAAATATATCCCACAACTTGGTAAACCTGCCAATGCAGCTGCAAGTCTTTGAGTCTGTGTGAAAGGGTAAGGCGTGCAGCAAGATGTTATCAAAACTGAGTTTCTTTTATTCTTTTATTCTGGGTTTACAGTAAGCATTAACAGTAAACATACCACAAAGCTCCGAATATGCAGACAAAATACCGTGTGTTTATTCATAGACACCTGCTAAGGGTGAGACATAAGGCCGTTTGAAGTAACACGCCTGCCTGTAGCCTGCAAGTATTGGTTTCTGAATTTCCTGTCGTGGCTGACCAGCTCAGAGGTCCATTTGCAAATGTTTGATTGAACTCTAAAACTCTAAAAGGACAAGCTCGCTCTTTGTAAATTCATCTTTAAACCTCAACCACCCTTTCCAAACTCAGTCATGCCATACCCACCTGATCAACCACCCACCTGCACAGCTGCTTATTACTGTAACACATGAGTGCAGTTTCCCTCTGTTACCTAGAAGTAGTGTTGGGAAATGTATTTCTCCCGGCTTACGCCCGCAGTTTTAAACATGTGGTTAACGTTGTATATTGAAACAAAACAAAAATGCAACAACACTACTTGAAAACATCATGGTTTGGCTTTTGTATATTTGTTATGTTATTTAAAGGTACAGTGTGTGGAATTTTGGGGGATGTATTAGCAGAAATGGAATATAATAGGGATGTCAATAATTAATCGTTAAACCGTTAACCGACATTAAGCATTTTAACCGGTTAACGCTATCGGTTAAAACGGTTAAAACTCGTCTCTTTAAGGAGAAAAGCTGGTCCACCTTAACAGCCCACCTTAAGAGGTGAATACGGAGTTGCAGGATACAGGAAGTTGGCTCCGGTCTCTGGCTCGCTTGAGCGGAGCGGAGTTGTAGTTTTGTAGCGTTTATTCACTGACAAATAAACTGTACACACACTGCTACACCTACTTTCACAGCTACAACGACACCAACAACCTCACACTCACTGCCAACACACACACGCGGTCTGTTGGAAACTCGCTAAAGTTACGCAGACTACGTGTGCAGCGGCGAGCACGAAGCCTCCGGCAATGCTAGAGCTGTTAACGTAGCACAAATACACACACTGTTGGCCACTCGCTAAAGTTATGCTGAGCAGACACACAGCTGACAACCTGCTAAACTAAACTAAATGTGCGGTAGAGACTTTTACTTGGAAAGTGGCTCGCGACACTACACGCAGCATCGTAGCTGCTAAGTTAATGCTCCCGAACGGGTGAACTAGGGACTCCCGTCAACGAATATCTGTTGTGCTCCTGCAGCTGGTACGAGGCACAAATCTTGTCGGTTAACGGTTAATAATTGGTTAATTAGGGTCGGTTATCGGTTAAGAATTTTTTTCAAAATGAGCATCCCTAACCTGAAACTAAGAATCGTTGTGTTTTCGTTAGCTTAGAATGAGCCGTTTATATTTACATAGGGAGCGGGTCCTTTTAACGTAGTCCCCAGAACGGACAAACCAAACACTGGCTCTAGAGAGAGCCCTTTGCGTTTTTTACGTTACCAGAAGGTCACCGTAGTTCTCCGACACACTTGTGAAACTGCAGTAACGTGAGCCCCAGAGTGCAAAACCGTCTTCCGTTGCTCCTTATTGTTTATTATGGTAAGGATGGCCTCTGAGCGAGGTGAACGGATTTGTACTCAATGTCTTGCGTTACCGTAGTCTTGGAAAGGGAGGAGTGAGTGGAGGGGTATAAAATTGCAACCACACCGCAAGATGCCACCAAATCCTACACACTGCCCCTTTAAGTAAATTAAAATAAGTCACGGTTGACTTTTGGTTTCATAGGGACATAGGGACATAGGGACTTTCTGTGTGAAAGTCCTGTGTTGAGCCACTCATTCACAGGACTTCTGTGGTTGATGATTAGAAGCGATCTAAATTGGGTTTTAAAAAAACCCTTATCTGATTGGCATTAGCTTGTTTTGGCAGTTTATCGACCTTGTTATCCAAGGAGTGATGAGGGATATTTACCCCTAAACAGGCCAACCTTTGCCGTCTATAAAAGTAACTTAGCTTTAGAGTCAGTATCAGCAAGCTGCAGTGAGTCCTCCTTGTCCTCCACACAGAGGTATTGTTTCATTTTGCTACTTTTCAGTTTAAACTAGTTTTGATCAGTTTTAGTTGAATTGTTTGTTGTAGTCTTTGTATTTTAGTTCAGTTTTATCAATGCTATTAGGTTGTAGAAAGTCCTCTTTACAAATAGATGTTGTTTTGTATGAAGGGTTTGTTTTGTACAAACATTGTATGGCGGACAGAACCTCCCAAAATCAAAAATAAATAAAGTCATTAATAAATTACTTGATAATTAAAATAATATGCCATTAAATGTACCAAAAATAATATTTTAAATAAATGTAGGCATTTATTAATTGATACTGTGTGACATAAATTTATATTTCTGTTTTAATTTGCTTCTTTATTTACCTTTGTATTAATTTAAAAAAAATGTATTATACATTGTATGTATTTATTTATTTGTTTATTTATGTATTTAATAACAATGTATTTATTTATTTTTGCATTTATTTTGTATTCATTAAAATGCATTATACATTTCTTTTAAAAACATTTTTAAATACATTTCTGCTTCATTATACAAATGAGGGGGCTGTCATTAAACGTGTGTCAAGGGTCAACTTTTTGCCAATTAGTTGATGCTCCCCCCGCAGCTTTCTCAGATCTTTAGACTTGCATCCTCCGACCAGTAGGCTACAGGTGTGCACATCTACCGACTCAAGAATGAACTGTTTCGCGGACCCCCGCCGGTCTCGAGGTTGAGCTTGTTCAGAGTGGGAACCTCCAGTTTCCCACCCTGAACTAGCTCAACCTCGGGGAGGAGACCAGAGATGGGTCGGCGAAACAGTTCAGCTTCAGTTGGTTGATCTGCACACCTGTACCGGAGAAGTAGCAGGCCGACGACCCGCTGTAGGGAAACAGGGATGAAGACTGGAGTTGATAAGCAAACAGCATTAGCTAGTTTGCTAGCTAGCACTCTGATGTTGATCAACCAATAGGCAAAAAGTTGACCCCATGACTGCCCCCTCATTTGCATAATGAAACAGAAATGCATAAAGAAAGGTATAAATAAAAGAATACATCAATAAATTGGGAGAAAATTACAAAGGAAAAATAATGCACAAATAAATACATAAATAAATACATTTAATAATGAATATATACATAAATAAATACATTTAATATTAAATAAATACATTTAAATTTGCCCACAATAATCGTGTGGTGAAAATCTGATATTGTGACAGCCCTAAAACAGATGTAGTCTCAAATTTAAACATAAGGTCCTACATTGTTGCTTCTCACCGCTGTGTTTACATGACCCTTTGTGCTTCAAAGGTGATAGATTTTTGTCCCAGGAATTAGGACAAAAATAACTGTGTCACCCTGCAGTTCCCTGTTGGTTATACTGCCAGTGGTTCCGTGTTAGTTTAACAGTTCGTTGTTTTTGGTCTACCATATATCTAAACGTATCCTCAGCATACATTTTAACACATAGGTGTTGCACCTGATCAGAAATACTCCATACATTTTACATGTAAGGTTGTAAAGTATCTCTTTTTCAGCTCTTTTTGTATTTGTATTGTGTATTTTACTGTGCAGTAACAAGGGTCACATGGACTCATCTTCATGAATGTGCATGTAATTTGGCTGTAGGAACTTTAACACAGTGTGAATGGAGGGGAGAGGCAGATGGGAGGGGGATTCCTGTAATTCATTCACACATGTATTTTTATTACATGTTATTTATGAGGCATGAAAGACTGGTAGTTATTGTCATATGCACAACAATTACAGAGAAACAGTTGTTGTAAATCTCAGATCTCAGGCTCCCTCCAATAATGCTCATTGAATATGTATAAAATGAGAAATGATGAATGAGAAATGATTACAGCCTCCATGTTGATGCTGTTAAAAGTATCTGATAAATTAGGCTTCAAGCAATGTTTCTAATTAAAATCTCTTGTTGGCAAGTAAAAGTGTGACCTTTCCATGCTTTCTTCCCTCCGCACAGGACAACATGAAGGAAGCCTATTCTTTGGAGAGGAACGATACTCGAGGAGTCTCTTTTGTAAGTATAGAACAAACAGCAGCTTCCACCAGAACACTCCTGCCCTCTTCACATGTTGCTTTCACTGCCTGAGATCTTTTCCTCTCCTATTGTTTCTCCTGCATCCTGTGTTTTTGTTACGGATTTGTTTGATCCACTTTTTGAGACAGTTTAGCTGGAATATTGACAAAAGTCTCTCTCTGCCTCTCACTCTGTCCAACTCTGCCTTTCTATATGATTATTTCACTCTGTGTCTTTGTATTTATGACTCTTAAGACGGAGGAAGCTTTCCGATGGAGAACTGGATCCGTGGTCTCCAGTCTAGAACATAATGATTCTGACAAAAGAAAAAAAGCGTGCCCTACGCTATTTGGAAAATACAGCCAGAGCCTTCAGACCCTCAAACCCTTCCACTGGTCCTCATCCCAGTCAGTGCCATTGATGACATAATGTGTCTGTTTTGATGCATTTATATATAATTTGATAAATAATTTTAAGATAACATGTTTACATACATATTTTGTACTGCTCTCACATTGCATATTGGGTGATGTTTCCATGTCTAGGTCCAACCCTGTAGACAATGCAGGTTTCCTGTCCTTTGCAACCTTTTCCTGGTTGACCCCCATGATGTGGGCCCTGTTCAGGAATAAGCTGGACATGAGCTCTCTCAACCTGTCTCCTTTGGATGTAGCCGACACCAGCGGAGAAAGGTCTGACACTGTTCTTACTGATTAATGGGGGCCCCCACATTTCTCTGCGGTCATTTGATGTTATTACAGTACAGTATATTTATAGACATGACACATGACAAGCCTAGTTGCTGAAATTCATATCTGGGAAAGGAACGAACAAAGTGTTACTGTTTTACTTTAATAACAAGGCTGATTGTGTGCGTTGTGCTCAGGCTCTACAGACTCTGGAAGGAAGAAGTGGCAAAGGTTGGCCTGGAGAAGGCCTCTGTGGTTCGAGTGATCTTTCGCTTTCAAAGAACCAGGCTGATACTGTCTGCCGTTGTTGGTGTCCTTACCATGGTGGCATCGTTTCTGGGCCCGGTAATTTTATTTGAATTTGGAATATCAACAGTACAAGTGCTTCCTGTATTGGCAGGATCCAGTGGCTTTCTCTGAAGTTTGTACTAATATCACATTCATTGTAAATGTGGCGGAAGAAGTATTCAGATCCGGATACAGATAAGATATCCAGACATTAATACACCGTAGCAGCAAACGATTCACTAGCAAGGACCCCGCCATCAACAAGGTACGATTTGACAAATTTATTTGCTGTCCAGTTAAGAGGGTAGAGGGTGATAGGTTGTCGATGATGGAGCTCTGGGAGGCGACAACCGGCGGTATAAGGTGGGCGGCGGAGGGGGGGGCACAGGATGAACATTGGTGTCGAATAAGGGGGAACCTGTGTTGGTTTGGTGTCTGCGAGAGGGGCCAAGCTTCTGAAATCCTGGAATGAGAAACGAGAAAGAGAGTCAGCGATGACAGCGAACATGACCTGCACGGTGAATGTATTAGTGAGTGATGGAACGGCATGATGGATGGGGCACTGGAGTCTTCTTTGTTGATTATGTCAACGACTGCAAGGTTGTTGGAGTAAGTGAAAATGGACTTGCTGGACCACTACTATGGCTACTATGGAGTAGATTTAGAAGAATGCTGAGTAAACGACTTGGCATCCATTTGCGAGCTCTGGGGGGCATTCTTCTGTGAACCATCTTCTATCGTAGAAACCCCCAAAACCAGTGGGAGGTGCAGCATCGGTGTACAGATTGATTGTGGGTATGTCAAATGATCATCATAGAAGAAGGTGATCCTGTTACAGTTAGCGTGGAAGTTGATCCTGAAATGGAGTTTGGCGCTGCATGTACTGTCCGGTGAGGTGGATGGTGGATCGGCTGCTGTGGCTTGCGAGACGAAGGCTGCAGGGGGCGCTGGCATCCTGGTACACATATTACATCCTGTTGACTGTCAAACCCTAGATAGGCTAGCCCTACTAATTACCTCACAGACAGGTGAAATCACAAAACTTTTTGCCAACTGATAAAATGATGGTTGTTTAATGTAAACCTCATCAAACCTCTCTGTCCTCTCAGGCTGTTCTGGTCCATAGGATCCTAAACTATGCTGAGGACCCAGAGAAGTCCACAGTATCCTATGGTGTTGGCCTGTCCTTCGCTTTGTTCACCACAGAGTTCTTCAAAGCCTTCCTATTCTCCTTGCTGTATGCGTTGAACATGCGCACTGCAGTCAGACTGAAGGGTGCATTCTCTTCAGTGGCCTTTCAGAAAGTCATCTCTCTGCGGGTGCACAGCGGCATTTCAATGGGAGAGGTAAACACTACGTTACATACATAAGAGTTAATGCTTATTTAATGCAGGGCGCCTACATTTGGACAGTAGAAAGTAATGGAAAGAAAATGTGTTTCTGATAGACCCTTTATTTCATTATTTTTTAATGTGGTAGTTCTCTCTCTGTATCTGTATTAGAGTGTGTTAGATAATTTGAGTATGTACTGCAGCATGTTGGTTATTTAATTGAAGAACTTCAATAATATTCAGAATATTTTGTGTAATATTTATTGAACCAGAGTTACATCCCACACGTAGATCCAGTGCAACAACTGTCTCATCGGGAGAATTACTTACCACCATATTTGATTGGCTATAATTTCACTCCAAATAATGTTATTATTTTAATAAGTACAAAAAAGTTTGAGGGTATTGTTGGAGAAATTATTTAATAAACAGTCTCTGGTCATTCAGTTAAGAAGCAATTACAATTTATTAAGCAAATGCATTTGGGTCCATCCTCACTACAGCATTCATAATACATCGGTTTAGGCTTCCCCCCTGCTTGTGTGTGAAAGCATAATCTATTAATGCAAGGGAGTTACTTGTGATAAGCTAGTTTTAGTAGAGTGCAGGTGCGAGGGAGATAAGAAATGTAACTACACTAGGACAGTCTGTGCTTTCTTGGAACATTCAGATTCATCTGAGTAAACATCACAAGGGACATGGTATTTGTCTCTCACAGTATAATCAGAAAAACCCTCTGCATTTCCACATAAGTCATAAAATCATGCTACCAAAGCATCCTACGTAGAAATGTAATTGGTGTTACAGGGGACAACTTCATAATGCACTTCTTGAATAATGCACTTTACATTTTATTTTATATTATTGCATTTTTTTTCTTGTTTTCTTTCCTTGTTTTTAATCCTGTCCAAATTTCTTTGTCATAAATGTCTTGTGGAATTCACCTGCTGTGACTGTTAGTGCAAGTAATTTACCCTGCTAATGCAATCTTGGCAATGTGGAAGACAGTCTTTCTCTCCCTCTCTCCCTCTCTCTCCTGTCCAGATGATTACTGTTTTGACCGGCGATGGCCACAAATGATTTGAGGCAGTATATTACGGGAGCTTTGTGCTGTGCATCCCAGCGCTCTATATTGTGTCTTTGGTCTATGCCTGCTACGTTCTGGGCTACACCGCACTGGCTGGAGTCTTCACCTACCTCATCTTCATCCCCATACAGGTCTGTACATTAGAAACTGCACTTATAGTTCATAAACATATTTTTATAAGCAATGCGTCCTCAATGCGTCTTGAGTGTGTTCACACCTGTATTTAGAGCTGTCCACTTCTGATCCGATCACTGAGGACGCATGTTAATACCAGGTTTGAAAAGGGCCTATATTGCAGCTTGTTTTCCATTGTCACTAATGTTAACATTGTTTTTTTCTGCTTTCAGTTTGGATTGGCCAAGCTCATTAACAAATTCAGATGGAAAAGCATATTGATAGCAGACAGCCGTGTTCGCACAATGAATGAGATTCTCAACAGCATCAAACTTATCAAGATGTACGCCTGGGAAGATTCCTTTGAGCAGAAGATCACAGGTATGAAGTTAGGCTGGCTGCATGTTAACTTTGTCTTCCAGTCAGACATGTTTTTAATCTTTCCTGTATACCAAATATCAGGTGTTATGATCAGATAGTACTGTGGACCCAAATGCAGGACACTGACCAGACGTAGGCGAAGTTGTAGAGGAGTTATTGTAAAACCACAGGGAAATGAGGTTGGGTGGAGAGAAAGTTATGGCTGGCTGAGGCAGATGGTGGAAGACAAACCGGTGAGTGGCGTGGCAGGCAAGCAGGCAGAGGATCCTGGGACATGGAGGAAAAAGCAGTTAATCGCAGGCTCCAAGAACAACACGGGGAATGTACTCACAGAAAAACACGGAAACTACTGAGGCCTGAAGCATGAACTACCACGGTAGCTGAGAAAACAGTCTGGCGAGGACTGGGAGGAAAGCTAGGGTTGAAATACTGTTGAGTGGATGAGTAGATTGTTGACAGGTGTGTGCAGAGCAGGGAGCTGGGAGAGGTGATGAGCTGATTGATGGCAGATGTAGACTGGGCCCTGGGGACATGGAAAACACATCATAGGCAGTCAGTTGCAGCGAGTATGACTGTCCTCCCTTTTGGGTCGTCTACTTGTGGTTTTCAGATGGCTGTAGAGGCCAATCCGTGATCCACATAATTTGATGCGGTGTGGGCAGGGGTAAGTGGTGGTGGTTGCTGGTGTTTGAGCTTTTTTCTCTCTCTCCTTGCGGTAGTTCTGTTTCAAGACATGCAGCTCCTTCCTGCACCGATTTCTTCCAAGAGCGCCTGTCCAGTGCAGTGTGCTCCCAGTTGCTTGATGATATGTGGAATTTCTTCAGACTGGTTTTGATATTGTCCATGAAAAGTTTCCTTTGCCTGCCGGGGGGCTTGCTGACCTTCCTTCAGCAGGGAGTACAGGATCTGTTTGGTGAGATGTGTGTTGGACATGCGGATGACATGGCCCGTCCATAGGAGTTGTACTACATTATTGTGTGGTGATGGGCATCATCTATAGTGCCCCCCCTTTGTGTAAACACAAAACCAATCTTGAAAGATGCGTGTGCTACTTTTCATGTTTCATTGTCCAAAATATGAGATTTCTAAAAGCTGAAAGGAAATTGTGTGCACCATTTATAGGAATCTGGAGATGGGGGAAATTGCCAACACAGATGGTGAAGTAGTTTAATTGAAACAGTAAATTTTGATAAATTTTTGTATTCTTTTTTGATGGAAAATCACATAGCCATGCTGCTAGAGGCACCAGAGGCTGGAGATGAGGCTGCAGCTACCACATACTCTCCACCTTCACGCCACCTCACTCATATCGAATGGTCTGCCTGTATAGATACAAAATGGGCATCTAGGAGTGAGCTCCTATGTGCCTCACCTCCACGAGTCCATGCGCTGTGGATGTGCAGCAATGTGCTTCTTGAAATATAGCTTCAGAGCACTTTGTTTACATTTCAGGAACTGTCTTATTGAACTCAACGCATTAGAAGTTGCTGCAGCCACCAGCCTCTCTACCTTTTGTTTGTTTGTGAGACTGCTGCAAAAGCCACAAATATACATATACTTGACTTAAATATACATTTTCTTGTCCTCCATCTTGCTATCAAGCACCTATATCAATATTCCTAACATATTTTGTCTTGACCAATCATGGTCAATTGTGGGATTGTAGCGGGTGGGATATGGTGCTCGTCCATGTGTGCACATTGTCCAGTTGATCATGATTTATAAAGGAAGAATTGCATGTATGTGTCTGCACACAGTTTTATAAATCCGATCTTTTGTAATGGACTCCACACAGCTCATTTGTTCACACATTTAAATGCTTTTGAGTGGAATTATATATAGTATTCTAAATATTCAGTGTAAATACAGTCTTCTAGGTACTTCTGAGGAAATAACTTATCACCAGCTGCTACAGTGAATGGCTCAGTGGACAACTGTGGGCTGAAATATGATTGCACTGGGAGATCAGCTAATTTACCAGGAGAAGTAAAGGTAAAGAAAAACAAAAAACATCCTCCAAATATGTGAAGCTGTCTCTCTTATAGGCTTAAGGAAAAATGAGAAGAAAGAACTGCAGAGGGTCAGTTACGTCCAGAGTGCTAATGTCAGCATTGCCAGCCTCATCCCCATCATTGCCACCGTTATCACCTTCATTGTACACACTTCGTTGAGGTTTAAGCTCAACACGTCTGATGTGAGTACCACAACAGTGCAGCACATACAGTATTACAGCACAACAACTTTTGCAAACATACCCACTGTGTGATTTACGTGGTTAATAGAGGTGTATTGAAAAAAGAACATAGAGAGAAGTCTGTACGTAGTTGGACAGAACAAAACGCTTTGTTCAATTACAGCATGTATGGATCTGAGACATAAAATAAATATGTGTTTAGATGATTGTCTTTTAGTTTTGTTGCCACTTATTCATGATGAACGCACCTTTTTGTTTGTTTGTGCTCGCACTGAACCAGAGCAGGCTACAGACAAGTGCTAGTCACTAGAGCACTGTGATCCATTTAAAACTAATATATGACCTTCTCAGTGTGGGGTAGAGTGTTGACCATCATTTTTTGTTATCAACAGGCCTTTACCACCATCGCCATCTTCAACTCCATGAGATTCTGCCTGGTTCTACTGCCACCATCTGTGAAGGCCCTGGCTGAGGCTGCTGTATCACTAACACGACTGAAGGTAAACTCCTCTCTTTGTGTCTTGCTCAGCAGTTATGGCAATGGTTTGTAGGGAAAATTTGCTTGTTTTGGGGAAATGGAACTTATTAGCCTAGAATTATTAAAGCTGAAGTAGGCGAGATTGGAGCAAATATTATTAAAAACAGTTACTTTTATAAAACGGTCACTATATCCTGACAGTAGTACATGAAACAGGTAATCTGGAAAAAAATCATATTCCTCGGTGTCCTCCGGTGCTCCTAAAGGCATCTGCAAGATTTCACAGACCAGAGGAAAACAACCAGAGCTGAGCTGAGTCTGCCGTCTAGCTTCCATCCATGAGAGCCACGAGTCAACTTGCGAAAACCAGGCAGCGCTGATCAGTTATGGATCAATATTCTGTTACACTTTAAATTTAAAACATTTCTTACTAGCACTACTCACAGAGAAAGACACAACAAAGACACATAATGCTAACTACACACAAAATATAACGATATGGTAAAGGAGACGCATTCTAATGCCAGTTGTGAACAGACGTACTTAAAGCTGTCCACTTGTGATCGGATCACTCAGGTTGCATGTTATTGTCAGGTCTGAACAGGGCCTTTAAGTTTTAAGGCATTTTCTTCCCTCTCCGTGTCTGTGTTTGTCACTACAACTTCAAATACCAGCATTCATTGTATTTATTGCTGTGGTGGATCTAGTTTGCAATTAAAATCTCAATTTTAAAAACATGAAAAAGCTTATAAATGTGATGTGTGGCTGTTTCAGAAAATATTGCTGATCCAGAATCCAGAGACCTACCTGATCCAGACAAAAGACAGTGACTTCGCCATAGTGATGAAAAATGCTTCACTTTCCTGGATCAAACCAGACAGACTGCCAGAACCCCCACCCAGCTCAGCCAACGGGGACACGAAGGGACACAAAGTGGAGGAGATGTCCCAGAATGGGAAGACTGAAACCTTGGCAACCTTAAGAAACATCTCCTTCACTCTGCCTAAGGTGTTCTTTAACACTGATAAGCATAAATGAGGTCAATTAGATTGGGTTAAAGTTAAACCTTTATTCTCTGTGTTATCTCCTGCAGGGCAACCTGCTTGGTGTCTGTGGGAACGTGGGGAGTGGAAAGACGTCACTGATTTCCAGCATTTTGGAACAGGTTGGCTCCTTCTTTGTCTTTTTTGTTCTTTATTCTCTTTTACAATCTCTACAAGTCTCTGACAGCAAGAGACTTGTAGACTCATGTTTGACATTTTTATTTGTTGTTAATTTTCACTGTTATTGTCTGCCACTCTGTTACACAACTGTTATGAAAAATTATGCTCTTTGTTTACATTGTGTTACCTCTAAACCAGATTTAACTGATGCTATTTAACATTCACCTTTTCTTGTCTGCTCATTTTACATTTTAGATGCACCTTCTGCAGGGCTCCCTCACAGCTGGTGGGACATTTGCCTACGTTTCCCAGCAGGCCTGGATATTCCATGGAACAGTTCAAGAAAACATCCTGATGGGGGAACCTTTGGACCAGTCCAAGTATAAAACCACTTAACCCATATAAATACGTGTTTATTTGCATATAGAGCGGGTAAATGAGATCCGGTCTGACCAAGTGGTCACTCAAGACGCATGTGGAGACGCATGTTAATGCCAGGTGTGAACAGACATACTTAGAGCTGTCTCACATCCCTGCTCAAGTCAATATTCTGCATAGATCTTGGCAAGACGAACTACATGAAACGCTGTGTTTACCTGCATTTATAGCATATGATAGGGGGGAAATAGTAGATTTATGCTCTCTTCACAATTGCTTTTAGCTGGTAAGTACTGCTTGGTGGGTTTGTCTGACTTTGTCCGATTCTCCAAAATACACAGAATAAGCTTCAGCTGTACTTCCTAGATGTATTCCTTTGAATAGCGCAAGATTTTTGCCTTTTACTTATAATATTCTTTTGAAACTTCTGATTTTCATATACAGTATATTCAAGATTTGGTACATAATAACACTACTGTAAAAGTTTTCGAATACAATCTATGGAGCTTTCCGATTAAATAGGGTTAGGGCAGCTTGGATTAGGGCTAAGTAGTACTCAGCCTTGATGAACAGTGGGTAACTGTGCTTCAATGGGAGGATTGGTACATTTATTTAAACACACTGCTGTTTAATCAATTCTGGCCTCTCTACTCTGCATTCTGCACATTGACCTGTGAGAAACTTGAGCTGCTCCAATTTAAACAGATATTCAGGCATTCTTCTCCAGTCTTTAGCTGTTACAAAGACGAATGTGTGTATCTAAAACGACGCATCTGACACTAACAATGTTCTGTCAGGACAACAGCTGTCAAAGTGTATTTCATCATAAACAGCAATTACTGTATGTCTGGGGATGTAGCTCATTTCTGGAAGCTTCCTGCCATATAATGCAGGCACGCACAAGAGCGTAAGGCAGGAGAAAAGCACTAACAGAACAGAAACCTGCTGCAACAACAACAGAGGTGCTATAATGTTGGAAAAAAAAGGTTGAAGTAGTTATATTCTGTAAATCGATGTAAGGAATCTACATAATGTGTTAATGGGGCATTTAAATGTATAATCTGAGCAGTTGGCTCTTCACTGTTATGGCAGGCATGGTCAAATAAAGATGGATTTATGCTTCTTTGTCAGTCCTCCAGTCCCGCCATAGTAGTCTCTGGTGTAGGAATTGATTTATAATGCAGCATTGAATTTAACCTGTTGATTATTGTAGGACCAACGCAACACTAGATGCAAAAAAAACTGTGTTTGTGTACGTTCCATTGCTTCCAATCCGACCAATCACATATCTTGTGGTCTCCATATGGAATCCCCATCGCCCCCGTAGTTACATTTTTGAGGATGTACAAGTCAGTCCCTCCAGCGGAGTTACAGAAATAGCCTCTGTGACACTGTCGCAAAAAGCATAAATGAGAGCTGAGAGTCTGTACAGTATAGCCCACTAGCTGATCCAGCCACTGTTGACAGTGTGGCCTGTCAGAACAAGCTTCATTAGATGCTCGAGTCCAGTAAACTAGAGAAATCCATGAATGCTATTGGGTGGTTGACCGAGCACTGTTGCTTCAGAGCGAGGAGGTCCTGGGTTTTAACCTAACTGAGCTGTTGTGTGGTGTCTGCATGTTCTCCCAGTGCTCATGCAGGTTTACTTTGGGATCACCAGTTTGCAGAGAGAGGGGCTGCTCTACCAGCCACGCACCTGTCACGACACGACACATGACAGCTTTTTTAACATTTCAAATCGGAAGGGTGATGCTGCGACAGGAAAAGCACTGTTCCCAGCCATGCTTTGGCCCTACTCTTCCCAATAAATGCAATGCATAATGTTGGCCGTTTTATCATACCCGAGTCATGGAAATTGGACGGGCAATTCTTTGCAAAAGGCATATATTTTGGGCTTTTTGGAAGTGGTAAGCTCTGGCTCTGGCTTGAAATCAGATGAAGCCATCTCCGCCGAAGTTGTTGGGTCAGGGATAATCTTACTGGGGAGACAGGTGTTGGAGCGGTTACCTCTGCCGATGATGTCGGGTCTGGGTTGGGCCTTTCAAGGCCGGGGACAGGAGTAATGGGTACCACATTACTTTTCTTGACAATAAAACAATCAATAGTTGTCTTCATTTTGAATTACTGGTATGTTTTATTTAAGGGTGTGATCTGGCTTGAGGAGGGGTACAGAGTATATCAGGTTCAGAGCCAATCAGAGGCAGAGTAGGGGCAGTAGAGACAAGTCACACTTGACAGATTTTTGGTTGCGTGACCAAGATGATTGCACTCTGGAGCAAGTAAGTAGACCAACAAATGTGGGCAGCAGACCCAGCACTGTAAGCACTATTAGGCTGCCAACAAGCTCTGCTGTGCAGAAATACACAGCATATATTCAAGACAGGTGAAAAAAGATTCACTTTGTTATTCTACCGTCACCTCGAAATGATTATATGTCAGAGAAGTGATAAATAAAGAAATAAGAAAAGAGCCAGGAGGGCAAACACAGAACCAAACTATCGGGCTCTCTACAGCTATACAACATGCTTCAAATCCATCAGCCCTACTAAAGACCAACAAACCATTAGTTATCTATCCAGCCAAACACTGGCAAACCACTTAACAAATCAGGCACATGGTTGCTTTACCATCCAACAAGATTTTTACAATAGCACTCAAAATCATGTGTTGTCATGTGCCCAAGCATAGTGATTTGCAGTCAGTTTGCCTGATTGAAGTGAACCCCCAATACAGTAGGACCAGAACTAATTGTGACATTGACTTTGACATTGGCAGATGAGCTGTGTTGTCTTCCCAGT
Organism: Sebastes fasciatus; assembly: GCF_043250625.1. Classification (NCBI taxonomy): domain Eukaryota; kingdom Metazoa; phylum Chordata; class Actinopteri; order Perciformes; family Sebastidae; genus Sebastes; species Sebastes fasciatus. Next base: position 9,483,290 of record NC_133796.1, read on the forward strand.
TCTTTATCAAGGGAGGTGAATGTGTGTGTGATGTCTGTGTTTGTGTGCTATTGGCAGAAATGCTACTACATCCTCTTTCTCTGATGTTTTTAAAACCCAGCAGACAAAGAGGCTTACTGATATTACTTCTGTCAGTACATTAACCCCATAGTTATCCTTTGCCATCGCAAGCCGACCTGCAACAATCATCCTCGCACCTGTGGACTCCCCCATACCACAAGAGCTTCACTCCTCAGCAAAGGTCAGAGATTTTTAACTAGAAGGGCATGACAGCAGAGTCTTGTGAGAGGTGGCAAATCAGATCCTCCTTGACAGGCATTTTATGCTGCACACCACTAGCTTAGAAAGAAAAATGGCATCATTTCTAACCTTTACTGACCCAGGAAAAGTTATTTGACTTACACTAAATGCTCATTTTCAACCCGACTGTGCATCACATTCAGGACGTTCTACATATTCACATACCCACAGGATTCTACTGTTGGCCACTGGGAGATGCCCAGTATATTTTTAGCTTTCTATCATTCAATGGTTAGCCACTGGAAGCCAACCAGCACAACCACATTGTTTTTCTTTTGGCCTCTGGGAGCTAGGAATTGCAACCACAGTCTTGCATTATCTACCACTGGAAGCTGTCCAGTAAACCACCAGTACAGTAGGAAACTAATGCCTGCAGGTCGACATGACTCAACTCACTTTTGGTACCAGGTCCTTTTCTCTATTTCGTTTTCCACTTCGGATAGCACCGCTTCAGTGTGAAACTGCTGTGACATCATCTTCAACGCGATACTTGCTGAATCTTTTCATCGGCAACCAAACAGAAGAACATCTGCACTTCGTCAATTGTGCAGCGTAGTGTGGGCTTACATAGTGTATAGCATAGTTTTGCAGGCTTTTTGCCCGGGCGTTATGTTTCCGGGTTTTCTTGTGAACATGATAGCTAAGGAACACCTGGAGGAAATTTCTTCAAATGTGGCACAAACGTCCACTTGGACTCAGGGATGAACTGATTAGAAGTTGGTGGTCAAAGGTCACTGTGACTTCACAAACCACATTTTTGGCCATAACCCAAGAATCCATATGCTAATTATGACAATTCACACTAATGTCTAATAGGATAAAGTGATGACATTTTGGACAGACTTAGATGTAAACTGCAACTTGACTGGCTGGCGGAGGCATACAACCTCTAGGGGGTAATTCTATCTGGGTCTGAAATCTGGGTCGAGTGAATTAAAAAATTGTTGTCTCTATCGATGGTAGCTTGGCTATTTAAAAATGGAGCGTTTGTGCAGGATGTCCCGTGTTGCGCTGGTGATGATTTTCTCTGAGCAATCATTGGTCTGCAGTGTTTTAACTCAACCTTCTCAGCACGATTGAAACCTACCAAAAAAAGTAACAGGTACTATCCACAACTTCTGCTAATGGAAAACCAAAAAAGAGCGAGTTGAGTAGAGCTGTGTCGTACCATGCAGTGGAAATGCGGTAAAACAGTATCTTGCTTGTTCCTTCAGCTGCAACGTTACTTCCTTTTGCTCCACTGTATGCCTGTAGCAGGTGAACCAGTTTCATCCATTCAATTCCTGTATTGTCTTGTCTCACTATGCTCCCATCCAATGCATCCACACTTATTAAATGCAGTAAGATCGGGCGTAGAGTAGGGTCTCATGTAGTTGAAGTCTGCTTGCCCTATGGAACTGCTTCATTACCTAATGACACAAGACAGCCAATTTCAGCAGAAAAGGTCAGTTTGTTTACACATGCACTGAAGCTTTATAGCTGAGAGAATGGAGGTATCGCTGCAGGGAATTTAAACATTTGGATTTGTGAATTAATGAATTGGATAAAAGGGTATGGTGTTGTTTGTGAGGTTGTGAGGTGTTCATTAGAATAATAGCAGGTTGGCAGATAAAAGGAGAGGAGGGTGTATATACAGTAGCCTTTAACACCAGCTCAAGATTTACTCTGCGTTCAGACTGTTAGCAGCAGTTGTTGGCTGCAGCTCAAATCGTATTTCAGCATGAGGTAGGACATATGGCAGTGCTGAGACAGGGTTGGCTTCAAACAGGTGGTAGGACTCAAAGGATCAACTTCAAATGGCTTTTCATATGGAGAAACAAAAGAACCAGGGGACTGGTTATTTTAGAAAGTAAACGTAGTGAAGCTTGAGAGCAAGTTCAAGCAGAAAACTTGAGTGTACTGCTAGTCACTGCAACATACAGTATATCAAACGCTCTCCCACAGCATATGTCTGTAGGCTCTAGGTTGCCTCAGGGGGAAGTTATTATTGTCAGGTCTGAGTCTGGATGCCATATACATATCCTATATTCACATACAACTCTATTAAATGTGAGTTTAATGCTCACATGCAAACTATAGTACAATTGTGACTCTCGCGATGTAAAGATATCGTAGAGTAATGGCATCCTGAGCAGAGAAGGAAGTCACTCTCCCGCTGTGTGTGTTGTAATCTGTGCTTCTCTGTGCTCTGTTGACACTGCTGGGCCGGCCACATGTGCTTTTTAGTGCATGTGAGTGTGCCCCACTGGCTAGCTCATGGCCGCCGCTCTGCACTGCGCTCATTTGGCGGTTACAGCTGATAACGCTGTCCCGACAAATGGCGTTGTCGCGGAAGTGTAGCGCCCACCCTCTTGTTCCCCCTCAGGTAAACCCTGTTGGCTCTGTCCACACTGCTGGCTCAGCCATCGCCATGTTGAGAGCCGTATGGAGGCACTAGATAGGCCTATGCTCTGAATTTAAAAACACAACTGAGCAGTTCTCAGGTGTGTGTGCTGAATTGTGCTGAGTGAAACTTATGTGGAGAAACAAGTGTTTACAAAGAAATGTTAAAAAATAATGAAAAACATTTGCCCTCTAGATTGTAGTGTCATTAATATTTTTCTGCTCTGAATTTTTTTGTATTTTTGTTGTTACTGTGTGGAGAAGGTCAGCCAGCCTCCGGGCTACAGCTAGGAGGGGGGATACATTGGGTTGGCGTTGCTCAGCTCAGCTTGTTATGAGGGCTAAATGTCACCGCTTCAGCTGGGCTGATGCTGTTGCCCTGCTGCCTCCCCGGGGGGTTGATGGAGATTCAGTCCAAGCTTTGGAGACATTTTGCTTTCCAGGTTATAGCTCTCCAACAGAAAATACCAATTCCATTCATTACTGTGCACGACTGCAAATTCACATGCTGGTTGTGAAAAGAGTGAAGAGGGCCATTAGTTAGGGCCATATCTAAGGCTAAGGCTCTTGACTGGCCAGGCCAAGCGCCCATTATATGATGGGGCTAGATCCAGATATGTTTCAGATGAATATTTAGAATCCACTTGTCAATAGGGCCTTGTAGCTAACCACCCTGCTAAGACACGACAAAGTCTGTTGAGTGCATCTTGAGCGTGTCTGGCAAAGATGTTTTGATATTATGGGCTACCCCATGTCTTGGACTTCTTTTTCTTAGCTCTGTAAATATCCTCTGTAGACTGCACATTATCGGTGACTCATTTTTCTTTAACAAACTACAACAAATAGATACATACATGAATACATGAATAAAATATTAATGTTTTCATTGAGAGCACCATCAAATGATGAACCTTTTAAATTTGTGTTATAGTATATTGGTCAACATATTCATTATTTTGATCATCTTAAAGGCCGTAACACACAGTCAGTGTTTTCTTCGCACGTCAGTATATTTGTATACACGAAACGCAAATATTACGCAGCGAAAAAGCGACATAATTCTTCTGAGCTTTCGCACCGCAAATTACGGCATCAACCAATCATGTTGTGTGGAACCGGTTGAATTGCGCTTATGTTTATGAAACAACAACACGGAGGCTCTGAAGTCCGAACCAAGACGGCAAACTTTACTCCTTTAAACATTGACAAAGGTAGTGCAGACTAGATCCACTCCTTCCATTCTCACCATTTACAATAAAAGCCCTAGACATATAATATTAGCAGGAGAGTATTTCACATTTTTGTGACGTTTACTCGTCACGACCCCGGTGTGTAAAGGTCTTAAGACAAGTTGGCAGCTTTGACAAAACATCGTAAGATGGCTGGCTAAATTAATGTCCGTCGTGGTTTGATTAAAGGAATACTTCACCCACAAAATGACTTTTCATATATCAATTACTCACCTCGTTCTTGCTTAAATTCTTCTTAAATTCAACTTAGTTTTTCTCGCATGCCTCCAATGTGAACCAAAAACGGCAGAAAATGGTGCAAATCCTTGATGAATTTAAGTAAATGGAGTCCAGCTTTAACAACAGTGAAATTTAAAAAAACATCCGTTTACAAACTCTCACACAACTCATGCAGTATAATCCAAGTCTTGTTTATCCAGTCGTATGCTCACTACTTCCCAAACACATGCATCTTCACCAAAATCATACTATTTAAAACACTCCCTCCACTACCGTCTCATGATTGCACATACATGCTGCAAATCCATGCATGAGACAGTAGTTGCGTAAGCATTTTGAATTGTATGATTTTGGTAAATGAGACTTGGATTGTACTGCACGAGTTGTGCAAGAGTTTGTAATCAGATTTTTTATATATTTTTGCTGTTGTTAAGCTTCTACTTCAGTTCATCAAGGATTTACTCGTCTTTCAGATAGTACGTTCACCTTGGACGCAAGCAAGCAAAACAAAGTTGTCTTCAAGAATTCAAGGTAACACGCGGTGAGTAATTGATATACGAATGGCCATTTTGTGGGTGAAGTACAGTTTTCTTTTATGTACTTTATGACATTATGACGTTAATAACTAGAAGCTTTCAACCTTTGGCCAAGACATACAGGGGGAAGGGAAAATAGCCTTTTATTGTTGCTGGCCGCTAAGTACGTCAGACTATAGCAGGGTGGTGGCTGATGACATATGCTGCCACCTAATAACCACGTAGACATTCTTCTGCAGAGAAACGGCCACTGGTAGGAGAGAGGTGAGTGTGTCATTTCTACAGGATTAAATGGGCAAGCCTATATTCCCTGTACTGCTCTTTAAAAGGTGAAGCCTGTGTAAAACATGCATGCTGCATGTTGGTAATAACACTGATGTACTAGATTACTTTTCCATCAGTGCTAATTAGATTTTTTGTATTACTTCAGTGTGGTCCTGAACTGTGTATGCAATTGCATTGTTAGTCATTCTTACATCGTCTCTCTCTTTTCTTTTAACTCACACTCACATCAGCCTGCACTCCACAGTGTTTGGTAAGACATCAGTAAATAAAAGCCAGGTCAGTTACTTAATCAGTCAGACACATTACTTGCGACACTGTGATCAGGCTATTCTCATTCACTGTTCGTACTTATACCTAGGAAATGTAATGCACTGTAATTCATATATAACCCACGTAATCGTGAGCCGGGATGTGCAGGAGGCTGCCTCTAAGGAAGTCAGGTGACATACCGTATTACAAAGAGAGACAAAGTCCCATGGATGTATACAGAGAACTGGATAAAGCGTTGGAGGCGAGGCCCCGTTCATTCCTATCAAAGTTGCTCAGTGGCGCATGAAGCCAAAATGGCTCAACTGTCGAGTGATAAAATTACCCGGATTTTCCGCATCCATGGGCCAATCTTCTGCACATTTCCCACAGCAATCGCCGTTTAAGATCCAGTGACTTCATTAGGCTCATCATTCCAAAAGTCCGTACTGTGTTTGGTCATAACTCCTTTCATTTTGCCGCTGCAAATGACTGGAACTCACTACAAAACACGCTCAAACTAACAGCTCTCACCTCTCTCAACATGTTCAAACAAAAGTTGCAACAAGTCATAGTTGACTGCTGTACTTGCTGACCAGCCCTCACTTCTCTCTCTCTCTTCCATTTTTACAAAGAACATCCAGTAATCCGCCTTTTTTTGTACATAGTGTTTATTAATTTACATATGCTGTTTTTAGCCATTTTCTCATGTGTTTGTCATACTGTATTGTATCTGTGCTGTTTGTGTCACTTGTGTGGACTGTGCTACTGCCTCTTGGCCAGGTCATCATTGTAAATGAGAATTGGTTCTCAATTGATTTTACCTGGTTAAATAAAGGTCAAATAAATAAATAAAATAGAGCAAGTGCAGCAGCATTTCCTTTAACCCCGCCTCCCAACTGCTCGATCTCTGCTCGCTCACAGGAACAGCAGTTCATTATGCCTAGGGAAATAAATGTATTTGGCTATTAGTGAATTCTACAACTTTTAGGACCTAATGATTTAAGTGAGGGCTATTGAAGTGTTTGTTCTGGGAAGTTGATTTACCCCCAAGAAATGATCCGCTGATTTACGGACGTCTGTTTCCCAATGTAAGTCTATAGGAAAAAGTATTTTTGGGCCGAATGGCATCATGTTACAGACCCAGAAGTTGTAATTCCTAGGTTTAGCCACTATGAAAATTGTCTCTTTCTGTGGGCTTGCAAAGTCCACATAAAGAGGAAGTCAGGGTCAATGGATGGCTCAAACAAACACACTTTCACTCAGTAGACCGCTGTTTGTGTCCCGTGTGAAACCATTTCAATGTTGACTTATTTTACTGTACTTATTTGAAGTAACTTATGTACTTAACTAACGCCAGTTACCTAAGTTACGTAACAAACATACTAATTTTACATGGCAAAAGTTCTTATTTGAACCAAAACCACAACCTTTTCCTAAACCTAACTAAGTTGTGTTGCCTAAACAGGCTCTGCACTGCAGGGAGAGTTAGTAAGCCTAGAGGGTTGAGTGAAAAGCACATTTGAAATTTTTTCAATTGTTGGTCTGATGATGCACTAAATGTATATATTGCTTGAAACTATACTAATGCTTGACTGCTAAAAAAAAAAGACTCAAAGCCTTAGGTGACAAAACATTTGAACGTAGCAGTGTCAGTAACGGTACTAGTCGGTATCATATACGTAGAGCTAATCTTAAAAAAGGAAACAATCCAGGTTGTGTCAAATAACATCTTTGGTCTATGTATCAGGCAAAGTCTCTGATAAAATAAGATGCCTTATGGTTGAAAAGCTCTTTTGGGAATTATGAAATCCTATACATTCAAGAGACAATGAGGTCATCTACCATATCTACCTGCCTGTAACAGTTGATTTAAAGGATGACACAGGTACAGTATGTAATGACGCTGTCGTAAATTATATGCTCAGGGTAAGGCCGGTTTATGGCCTGTACGTGTATTTCACACTTGCCTGATCGATGTCAGGGCCTGACTGTTCAGGACGTACTGTATGTAAATAATACCACTAAGATCTGGAGCATATGATACCGCTATCAGTATTCTAACATCATTCAGTAACAGTACTGTTGGCATTTTCAATTTGCTTACTGCTGATCAAACTACGTGTCTAGCCTTCCATACTGATGATGTGCTCATAAGCGTCATGTTGTTATGTTGTCATGGTTCTGTATACATCCTGCGGTCTGTAATCAATCATGCCTTTGTGTCGATAGGATAGGTAGAAAGCTAGGTAATGTCTTTCATGGTTAATCCCACCATTGTGTCGACTCTGATGTGCCGTAGGAGGCTATTTAGTCGTTATAGAACATGGGTAATTGATCACAATGATGATGACATAATGTGTTACGGATGATGGTCTGATTTTCCTCTATATGGACTGTATTTCCTCTGTGGACTATTGGTCTGCAAACAAAGGGATTTTGTTATGAAAGAGGTGCAGTTTCTATCCATGTAACATTTGGGTATGGAAATTGAAAGACTATGCATCTGTCAAACTTAATTGGACCCAATATCCTTTTTACTCAGAGCAAAAATCATTTTGACATGCTCTCAGCTCTCAAGTCTGTCCCAGGCAATTAATTTTTTCTTTCTTTCTGTTTTTCATCAGGGGGCCTCTTTGAGAGCAAACACTCTTTCTAAAGCGAGGCCCAAACATTCATCCAGTAAAAAAAAAAAAAAAAAAGAAAGGAGAAAATGTGTTGAAATTACAAACCAAAACCATAGACTGAATCATAGGAAATGTGAAATATTATTACCTTAAAGTCATTGAGGCGTTAATGAAGCTCTTGATGTAATTCCGAAAATGAACAAGTAGTTCACATACACAGCACTAATAGGAGTACAGTTATTTAGGTGAGAAAAGCAATTTAATTCATGTCTTCATAAGAAACTGTTCATTTCAGCTACCTGATGCCGTATTACATGTGATCCCTCTGCTTAGCGTTCTTCTCATTCAATAGCACTCCGTTACTACAATGGACCAATTTTTCCACATGTAATTATCCCATGAGAAACATTAATGCCTCTTTGGTTGTGATTGGTTGGTTAAGGAAAAAGCATTTGGCATCTGTTGGCGCTTTTCTGTTTTCCATGTTTTCAAAGCTTTGTAGTAGCAGATGGGGGTAAAATATGCTTTGTGCAAACACATCGTGATAAGACAATTACAACTCACCAGTCCTCTGATCTGGTATCATAATTACAAGATTAAAAGAAGGGATAGGATAGCTTCAGAAATACAGCCTCATATATAAATCAGTATCAAATCCATCACCAGTGATAAAACACAAAACATTTTCATAACTGCTTCTGCACGACATGTCTCAGAATCAAATACAGCTACTTGATAATTCATAATTATTTAGCGTGAAAGGGTCAAAACAACTTTGTTTATTTTACCCTTTATCAAGAAGACAGTGATAAACTCCTATGCACACACACAAATAGAGGGCAAGCACGCACAGTGTTTGTCCTTTTACAGACCTTGTTTTTCTCATCACTAAATCTCCAACATAGCATAGCACAGAGCAGCAACACTCACTATCCATCTTCTCTGTTTCTTTTATTTTCCTTTGTTTCTCTTGCTCTTTTACAATCTTTCATTGATTCTCTCTTTACTTTAATGGCCCCCCTTTTGCTTTATTGCCATGACGGTTATTCTGCATCAACGGAGGCAATCTAGTCCACATAACAATAAACATGTATGCCACTTGTATGAGTGTGTGTGTGTGTGTGTGTGTGAGTGTGTGTGTGTGTGTGTGTGTGTGTGTGTGTGTGTGTGTGTGTGTGTGTGTGTGTGTGTGTGTGTGTGTGTGTGTGTGTGTGTGTGTGTGTGTGTGTGTGTGTGTGTGTGTGCGCGCGCGTGCGCGTGTGGTGTGCGTGCTGCACCACCTGCAGTAGTTTTGAACTGTCTGCAGCTCAACAGCTGCTGATCTGCTGACACAACAACTTAAATACAGGTCTAAAACCAAACTATTATTTTCTGGACACACACATGCAAACAAATAAACACCAAATACAGTAGAAGTGCAGATGCACCCACACCAGCCTCTCCATAGAAGATCTGCAGGTTAATGCATGTGTTGTTCCTCACCTTGTCCCAATGTGTGTGACTCCCCCTCCTCCACTCCAGTTGTCTCTGCGCTGTCCTTCATGTAAATCCGCCTCCTTCATAGCAACACTCCACATCTCATTCCTCTGTGTGTGTGTGTGTATGTGTATGTGCAGGTGTACCGGCAGCAGGCGTCAACCAGACTGGCAGTGTTGGAGGAGGCAGCGGAGGGGAGGACAGCTTCTTACCACAGGGAGATCCTTCACCTGCAGAGGCTGCTAAGAGAAAGACAGGAGGCTGAGGAGAGACTGCTGCAGTCCAAACGGTAGGAGGGGAGCGAGGAGGAGAGAGAGAGAGGTTGAGGGAGGAGAGAGTGGAGGAGAAACGGTCAGAGGCAGGCAGGCGGAAAAAGGGAGGAGGATAGGGAGAGAATGTGTGAATGAAAGGAGGAGGAGAAAGAGAGAGGAGACGGTGTGTGTGTGTGTGTGTCGCGGGAGAGAGGGCAGAGACAGCGAGAGGCAGCAGCGAGATGTGTATGGAGGCAGAGCCGGTCACATCAACAAAACAATTACTGACAAGAAACAGATAGACATGTCTAGACAAACAGATCGGTTTCACCCTTTTTGTACATTTTTCTTACATTGTCTCCCCAAAAAGAATAAGTCAGGCCAATTATCATCTGATTTCAGCTTATCATAGATTTATAAATCACAAGGACAGTACATTATAGAAATATAATGTTTACATAGTTTGTCCACCAGAGAGCATTGACTCTTGCTCTACATACTTGGACACAAGTCTTTAATAACTAAATGTAGATCTGCTATAACCAATATTTTTAACAAAAATATACATCAAAATGATGCAATGCAACAATGCATCAAATAGCTACGTGTATGTGAAAGTCGTCGTTCACAGTGAAATACTCAGTGTTTAGATTCAGAGCGTGAATATTGGACATTCATGAGCTGGCCAGAAACACCAAATGAATGCCAATGTCACTGTGTACCGGATGTGTAAATAAGCAGCAACACATTCGCCATATCAACTACATAAGCTGATAATGTCATTATTTTGTTTACAGCATCTGTACGATCCGTCATTGCAGCTGCAGTGACAAATATGCTAGTTAAAGTTTTAGAAGTCGACATGCTTGATTTAAGGGCCTTACATACCATCTACGATGGTGCTGCCATCACTTTTTCTGCTGTGATCTCAGAATTAATATAGTAATCTACTCGAATGTCGCTATGTGTATTGTTTACGTGATGCGAATCCGGATGTTATGGTAAATGGTAAATGGACTTGCATTTATATAGCGCTTTTCCAGTCTTCCGACCACTCAAAGCACTTTACACCACATGTCAGCCTCACGCATCCACACACACATTCATACACTGATGGTAGAGGCCATGCGAGGTGCCAACTTTTGCCCATCAGGATCTAATCTAAATACTCATTCACACACAGATGGCTATGCCTTCGGGAGCAATTTGGGGTTAAGTGTCTTGCTCAAAGACACATCGACATGTGACCGGAGCAGCCGGGGATCGAACCACCGACCTTCCGATTGGTGGACGACCTGTTCTATAAGGTCTGAGTTCTCCGGTGTGCCCTCTAGTTGAATCCTCTAGTAACACGCATAGTACATAGGCAACTATGTGAACAATTCCGTTAATCATGTAGCAGGTTGTCTATGTGAACGCTTGGTTAAAAAGCAAGTATATCTCCGGCCTTTAAGCTGCAGTGGGTAGAATTAGAGCAAATATGATTTAAAAAAAGTTATTTTTATAAAACGGTCACTATATCCTGACCTTAGTGCATGAGACAGGTAATCTGAAAGAAAATCATGTGCCTCTGTGTCCTCCTGTGTCCTCCAGAAAACAACCAATCAGAGCCGAGCTGGAGCCTTACTGTCTATGAGCAGCTGTCAATCACTCGCAAACTCCGATCAAACAGTCAAACTAGGCAGCGCTGATCAAATAAGAATCAATATTCTGTTACTGTTTTACAGCTAGACCGTATGCTACAAGATGTTTCTGAATAACATTTGAGGCGAGAAATAGACATTACAGTAAGAGAATATTGATTCATATTTGATCAGCGCTGCCTAGTTTGACCGTTTGATTGGAGTTTGCGAGTGATTGACAGCTGCCTCCGTTGAATGAACAGTCAATAGGAACGCTCTCTCTCTCTGAAATGACTTGTGATTGGCCAAAGTCTCCCGTTACAGGCTAGATTTTTTAAAGCCTGATAACAGAGCCAAGAATGAGGTGCAGAAGTCTCTCTCAGAACACTTGAATTACAATATGCTGAAAGGTTATTATGGAATTTTTGCCCAATGATGCCAAAAACATTCTGCCTACTGCCGCTTTAAGGGATCTTATCAAAACTGTTTGTTTATGTCATGTGTTTAGTTCAAGTAATGAATATTGATAGATTTATTGTTATTGGATTTAAAAAAAAATCTCCAATGTCATTATCTGTATCAGCCTTGACATATAGTAGAAGTTAGGCTTTACACAATACAGTGCAAACAACAACAATTCAACAAGTGAGAGTACACAAGAGACCACAACAACACAACCTGGTAACTCAGCCACAACACATCATAACACATCACTTTTCTAAAGCAAGACATCAACTCCTTTGCTTCTCTGTATCTATGTATTCTCCACAGTTTCTATATTTGTACAGTTCAATTTCCACTCTCATCGCCGGGTTCAGGAGATAGATGCTGACATCCCTGGAAACCAACTGGACCCAGCAGATCAGACAGCTCAATTCTAAATTTCTCTCTCCACTCTAAATCAGTTAACCCCCTCAGGACCGTCCATTTCTACCAATCCTCCAATCCCCGCTGTGTATTCTCATGAACAGATGCTGGATTGCAGGAGGTGCAACAATGGTATCTGATTTTCAACAGGATTAGCATGGAGCCTGAAGCATTTTATTTTAGAATTATAGAGAAAGGCCTGTGACAAACCACATAGGGTGGTGGCTGGGCAGTAATTGGTTTGGGTAAACGCAAAAATAAGCATGCTTTTCATATTGTATGTATTGTATTTATTTATATATGTATACTATCGCAAATTAATCGCACGTTTTTTATCTGTTCAAAATGTATCTCTCCCTTTAATGTCTTAAGGAGAGATTTGTCAAGTATTTAATACACTGCAAATTCTCCAGAGTTAAATATGCCTTGTCAAAGTATATTAACTCCTTCAGAGTTATTACAACAACAGCAAGAGTCATTACAACAACAGCCGGAGTAACATTAGGCCTGTGGGAAGACCCCCAAAAGTGCTTTAGTTTTCGAGATACCCCTACCGGAGGTAGAACAAAGCACAACAATGATTTTCATATTCTCCTAGGTCTCCCATATATGAAATGGATTCTTGTATAAAAATATTTTACTGCAAAAATGGTTAAATTGACAGATATTGTGACATAACCCATAAATAGAAAAAGCGCAAAATGAAGCCAGGCCGAATGGGAGATGGTACACCAAAGCTCATGTAATTTCATAATGCTAGCTCTGATTGATCCCAAATTTGATGTGATAATGGCCAGGGGGTTCCTCTACATGTGTGAAGAAACCGAATGTGAATATATTGATGCGTTGAGGAAATACAGTACTACAAACACATAAGTACAATAAGCGGTAGTATCAAATTTGAAGGTCTATGATGAATGTATTCATTTACTTTTAGGTAGCTTTGGCTGGGATTCTCCTAGAAACACCAATCAGGATTTTCTGGAATGGTATGACTGTGCTGAATCCAGCAATATATGATATGTAACTGTAGCAGGTATGGTCAATGGTCTACATTAAGAAATGTATCATGTGTTCCAAGCATGAAATGGGGGTAAATGGCATATCTGCAGTCAATAGATACTTATTAATACACTTCAATCAGGTAGGCACACCAGTTATTAAAAGTTTTGTATAAACTTAAATTTAAGGAGTAAATAAATGTTCTTGATGCAATTGCAAGTAATAATTTGCACTTAAACCTTTAAGTAAGGGATAATGTACAGCGAGCCGGTCATTGTTGGGGAATAAACCCTGACAGGGTGATGTGGCACCCCGATGCAAAGCATCTCCCTGAAGGGGTTTATTTCACAACAATGACCCACTAGCTGTACATTATCCCGCTTATTACATGGCTAATTACTTCAGAAATCAATAATTTGACACAAAAACGATCCTCCAGAGTCCGAGATCAGAACTGCGCGCATAGCAACGGTCTGTTATACATAGCAACTGTCTGTTATACATAGCAACGGTCTGTTACACATTGCAACGGTCTGTTATAAAGAAATAACAGAGAGTAGAACGCCATGATTGACCGATCAGAATCGAGTATTCAACAAAGTCATGTAATAAGTATGAATATATAACACCCATATGAACATAAAACATTCCCTGGTCTATTTGTTTCTTGCTTTTTCCATCTTTTGAATGCAGCATGTCCATCCACATTATCTTCGGTCACAAAATGTGTCATGTTTGGACCGTCAGGAAAGGTGCACAAGCAAAACTCAGTTCAAACTGAGAAATGCATTTGAATTTCATCACTGCAGTATGGGTGTGGGATGTTTCTGAGCTTTTGTGGAGCCGCTGGTTTCTGGAAGAACGTGGCCTCATGGATCCGTCTTCTGACTGTCTATTCTTTTCCAATGGGATTCCAGAGAAGTGCCTTTGGAAGATGTCTATGATGCCACATTGCTGGCTGATAGAGTATGGTCTAGACCTGCTCTATATGAAAAGTGGCTTTAGATAACTTCTGTTTTGATTTGATGCTATATAAATACCTTGAATTGAATACATTGCTCTCAGAACATGTTGGTTGAAAGCATCTTCAGTCGGGGAGTTGTACCGCAACACGTTCTCATCCCAACTCGTCACTCGTCATACGGAGGCTTTGTCAGACCCCTCTGCGTCACTTTTTGGTTGCAATGAACACGTTTTTGACGTTGGGAATTAAACAAAACCCTTGCTTAGGTTTAAGAAAGAACACCATGGTTGAGCTTAAAATTACTATTTTTGTACAGTGAAAACTGGCAAGTCGTTGTGAACACGGGACACGAATGAAGAGCTGATTGTAACGTGAAAGTGACACTTAACACACGGAACAGCGGTCTCCTGGATGAAAGCCTTGTGTTTGTTGGACCCATCCACTTTCTCGCCCGCCCTGTGTGTCTCTTTCACTCTTTAAACTACGTCTCCAAAGCACTTTTTCTGAGTGTTTACTGTTGCCGCGGATGAGTTTACATTGTAGATAATGGAAATCCCAGTGTGTCTCATACCGGCGCTAAAGGGTGCCTTGTGCGATAATATCGAACGCCGACGGACGTGAAAAAGTATTGATATTTGATGCTCTGGGAATGAGAACGGGCTGTGGGCTACTGATATATCGGTTGTGGATGCCAAATTTCCTCATCAGGTCATCCACTAATCGGAAGGTCGGTGGTTCGATCCCTAGCTCATCCGATCAAATGCCAATGTGTCCTTGAGCAAGACGCTTAACCCCAAACTGCTTCTGAAGGCTGAGCAATCGGTGTGTGAATGAGTATTTAGATTACACCCTGATGGGCAAAGTTGACAATTTAGCAGCCTCTGCTATCAGTGTACTGTAATGTGTGTGTGAATGGGTGAATGCTGACATGTAGTGTAAAGCGCTTTGAGTGGTCAGAAGACTAGAAAATGCTATATAAATGCAAGTCCATTAACCATTAATGGAGGGCATATTTTCTTGCCACAGGCAATTTCTCTTCCAAGCTTCCAAGATAATCCAAAGTTTGACATTTATTGTAAATCAGTGAGGTCTTCAGCTTTGTAAAAGCTGTCATTTTCCCTTTTCTATACAAGCTACTTGTGGTGTCACAGCCTATGGGGGGGTGGCATGCAGGTAGACAATCATAGAATTGAACTCCAAGTTTCTGTGAAATAGCACAGATTGGGTACATATATTTCATTGCATTTGATGATAAGGCAAGAATGTGACTGTGCAAGGTGTATTGGCTCAACACTTATCTAGTGTCAGCCTCCTCCTCGTTACTGTATAGGTCTACAAAAGCTTTTTCTACCTGTGACTGGCTGACCATCTTGACCTCTAACCATTTTCAAAGCCTCCTGCCAAAGAGGCAGAGATTCTCTGTGGTCCTGTATCATCTTTGCTCCCGCTGCACTTTCTGTAGTTTGGAACATTTGCTTTTCCTGTAATAACATATGTAGGTGTTTTGAGTTAAACCGTGCTTCTTTGTTTCCTTTCAAGATCAATTATTTTATTGTTGGGGAATGGTTGTATCAAAGACAATAGCCACACCGTTGAAGTCCTCCTATCCTGTTAAAGGCCCTGACACACCAAGCCGACGTTTGGCCATCAGACAGTTTGGGGATGTCGCCGAGCGTCCGTCGACCTCGTTTTTTTTTCGGTGTGTCCAGCACCCTCTAGTCTGCCCGTGTCGGAGGTTTTTCAGCCAATTCAGCGTGTTGAATCAGTGGTGGTGCTCATCGGTGAGAGAAATCACTCTGATTGGCTGTTCAGCTTAAACGAATCAGTGCACGAGAACAGAAACAGAAGTGAGGAAAGCAAGCCAACGAGTAAAGTCAAGAGGACAAACACTGAAGACTCTTCTAATTTTTCATCTTCATCTCATCTGATCATTCCAATATACGGATATTTTCACAGCAACATGAACATCTAGAATGAAGCTAAGTGGTGAGTGAGAGTGGTGTAAAAATGGTCGGCAGATGCTGCTTAGTTTCATGTGCGTATCATAACGGCTTGTATATCCACCATCCTCGGTTCTCCTATTTCTCTTTTTGAATAATGAATACAGACTACTGCCACCTGCTGTTGTGGAGAGTTAATTCCTCTCACACAGGCGCAGAACGAGTTCAAATGTGTTCAAATGCAACTTGTCGGCCAAGACGAAAACAACATGAGGCAACGCAAAAGTCTGCCGCATCGCCGCTAGTTCTTTGATGTCAGCTTGGTGTATCTGGGCCTTAAGGCTGCATCTTTGTTTAGTACAGATCCCCGCAAAAAAAGGCTGCAATCTTCCTCCAGATGCTCTCACTTAGGTCGCTGAATGTCTGAAAGTGTGAGTTCTGGAGACCCTGCGGAAGAGCCATGCCATCAATGACGTACGCAGATGGTTCCTCTGAATTCGGTATTCAGAGTTTGTTGTTTCTGAGAAGGTTGCAAAAGAGCTATCATGGTTCCTGAAGGGCTTCTGAACTCTTCTCATCAGTGTCAGAAAGGTATTTCATGTTATCCACTATGCTGTGGTTACTGACATCAGCCATCTTGTGAGGGGGACCCGGAAAATGAAAACACTGTGAAACTTTCATAGACATGAAAAAGTAATTTGTGACCAGCAAACAAGATCGCATGGATTCAAATGTGCTCTTCCAAAGACATCTTGCTGTTTCCAAGCAGAGGGAGATGCTCATGAACTTGCTGCTGTCCCTCTGTCTCTGTGTAATGATGATGGAAGCCTCAGGAAAACAACAAAGGCTGACTTTGCTAAGAAAATTGAGACTGTAGTTGAGGAAATACAGCAACTACTGAATTACTGAACTACATGAATCTGCGTACATCATTGATGGCATGGTTCTTCTGCAGGGTCTCCACAACTCAGACTTTCAGACGTTCAATGACCTAGAACAGGTCGGAGAGAGGGACCGCTGGCAAGCTGCTGCCGCGCCTCCTCAGTGATTTGTTTGTTTATTTGTTTATTTGATTGTTTTTGCTTCAACTTGTCTGCTGCATAGTGCTTAGACTGTCTGCTTCTTGGCAGAAGTAGTGCAAGAGCTTGGTTGTTCATGTGTGTTTGGCGCTACTGTGTTTTACTTTACACCCGGTAGCCTGCAGCTAATTTCGCCGGTAAAGGGGCTCACCTGTATGGGACTGTCGGGTCTCCCCTGTGCTTACTATGGCTGGATTCCCTGATCTGGCACACGCCTGGTCGAAGCTGTCTGCTGCCTATCCTGCCTGCTTTCCTGGGTTCCAAGTGATCCTGTGGTTCACAGCACAGTGTGTGGTCTCGCCCACTGGCTAACCAGCTAACCTGCTAACCGGCTGCACGTCTCGGTGGCGTGTTTTGGTCTCCTCGCCCGGGTGTAGCCTGCAGCGCTACGGCTACAGCCAACACACTCAACCGCTCCACCTCTACCTGGCTGGCTTCGTAGCCTCATCATCATCATCATCTGGATTACAAAACTGTTGGATTATAGTGTTCTACAACTCTCCACTTCATCATGTTGGGCATCAAACTCCTCATCTGGATCGCTCTGTGTTTCACCGTCACAAGCGCCACCCTGCCGCTGAAATACTCTGCAACGGAGCTGCTGTCTCTCCGATCCCACTACACGATCCCTCCAGCTCTGCTTTCACATCGGGACATCCTCAAACGACCCAGATACGTGCATCGTGGATCAAGATGGAACTTTCAGTCCACCAAGCACTACAACAACAACAACAACAACACAAGCATTCCCTCCTTCTGGTCCACTAAGCCCCGCCCCCCTCGCACTGCCACCCGTCCTGTCAATCATAGTGTGTTGTCCCCCCTGCACAAAGCAGCCACCTATGCACCACTTGTCTGTTTAAAACTGGCTCTTTTTAACATTAGATCCCTCACTAGCAAGGGTTTGCTGATTAATGAATTTATTATGGACAACAAACTGGACTTCTTATGCCTCACTGAGACCTGGCAACAGCCAAACGATTTCTCCCAGCTCAATGAAGCTGTCCCACCTGGCTTTAATTACACCAGCAAACCCCGTGCTTCAGGGAGGGGGGGCGGTCTTGCTGTACTTTATCGTGACAGCATTAAAGTCTGTACAGTCACCGTCCCCCCTCATTCCACCTTTGAATGCTTAGCCATACAACTCACAGGCTCCACACCCATCATCATTATCACCATCTACAGACCCCCAAAGCCCTCTGCCCTCTTTATCACTGAACTGTCAGCATTATTAACCTCTGTGTGTGCCATGTCCCCTACTGTCATCCTTCTAGGAGACTTCAACATCCACATTGACAATTCTTCTGGTTTTACTAATGATTTCACCTCACTCCTTGAATGTCTAGATATCACCCAATATGTCAATTTCCCAACCCATAACAAAGGACACATACTTGATCTAATCTGCTGCACTGGTATCACCCCTCATAACCTCGCTAATGCTGACCTCCCCATCTCTGACCACAAAGTCATCCTGTTTGAAATCTACGCCCCCCTATCCAAAATAAAAGAGCAACGGACCATCTCCTTCAGAAACATCAAGCATATCAACCCCACAGATCTCATCACCCTTATTAACTCCTCCTCCAGTCCTCCCCCATCATCCTCCCCTGCTGAACTGGTGAATCACTACAACAACTGTCTCTCCTCTTCCCTGGATACCCTGGCTCCCGTGAAAACCCGCACAGTCTCCTTCACCCACACCGCTCCCTGGTACACCGCTGACCTCCGCCATCTCAAAACCAACGGCCGTCAACTAGAGCGGTTATACAAAAAGACTGGACTTTCAGTGCACATCCAACTCTACACAGAACACCTCCACCGTTACAAGAACGCTCTCTCCACCGCCAAATCCTCCTACTACTCCAACCTCATCAGTACCGGTCAAGGTAACACCAGAACCCTCTTCTCAACAGTAAACCACCTTCTTCAGCCTCCGAGAACCCTCCCCCAAAATACCTCCACTGATCACTGCACTGCCTTTCTGGAATTCTTTGAAAACAAAATCAACACCATCCACCAACAGCTGGCCTCATCCTGCACCTCCCCATGTGACCCACCCTGGATGTCAACCTCCTGCCAACCACTCATCAGCACCCTCTCTAACTTCACACCCACAACGGAATTAACCATCACTGAGCTCATTCATAAAGCCAAACCCACCACCTGTCAGCTCGATCCCCTCCCCACCATCCTCGTCAAAGCCTGTCTGCCCTCCATCTCCCCCATGATCACAAGAATCATTAACTCCTCCCTCACCACTGGTATTGTACCCCCCACCCTCAAAACTGCTGCAATTACACCAACCCTCAAAAAACCCGGTGCTGACCCAGCTGATCTGAACAACTACAGGCCCATCTCCAACCTCACCTTCATCTCCAAAACCCTTGAGAGAGTGGTCGCCGCCCAACTTCAGTCCCACCTCAACTCAAACAACCTCCATGAACCCTTCCAATCTGGTTTCCGCCCCAAACACAGTACTGAAACAGCCCTGGTCAAAATCACCAACGACCTCCTCCGTGCAGCTGACTCTGGACTGCTCACCATCCTCATCCTCCTCGACCTCACTGCTGCCTTTGACACCATCTCCCACCCACTACTCATCACACGTCTGACTGATATTGGTATCACCGGTGTTGCACTCACATGGTTCTCCTCATACCTCACCGACAGACTACAATTTGTGAAACTGGGTAATCACAGGTCAAGGTGCTCCGCTGTTTCACTGGGTGTCCCCCAGGGGTCAGTATTGGGTCCACTCCTGTTTATCATTTACCTCCTTCCCCTTGGCACTATCCTCCGTCATCACAATGTCCGATTCCACTGCTATGCCGATGACACACAGGTCTATATTTCAACTGCACCCACTGCAGCCCTGCCACCCGCCTCCCTCACCACCTGCCTTCAACACATCAGGAGCTGGATGAGCAGGAACTTTTTAAAACTCAACAGCCATAAAACTGAGGCCCTGCTCATCGGCTCCAAGAACAACATCTCCAAAACTCAACACACCACTGCTCAAAACATCACCATTGATGGTTTCCCAGTACCGTTCTCCACCCATGTCAAGAGTCTTGGGGTCACCCTGGACAGCACACTCTCTTTTTCATCTCACATAAAAAACATCACCCGGACTGCCTTCTTCCACCTCCGCAACATCTCTAGACTCCGTCCATCGCTATCCCACTCCAGCACTGAAATCCTGGTTCACGCTTTTGTTACATCCCGGATCGACTATTGCAACGCTGTCCTCTCTGGCATTCCCATCAAACTACTCAACAGACTCCAAATCATTCAGAACTCTGCCGCCCGGATCATCACCCGCACCAAATCCTCCGACCACATCACCCCCATCCTCATCCAGCTGCACTGGCTCCCTGTTAAATCCCGGATCGACTACAAAAACCTTCTGCTCACCTACAAAGCCCTCCATAACCTCGCCCCCACCTACCTCACAGACCTCCTCCAGGAGTACACTCCCTCCCGTTCCCTCCGTTCCTCATCAGCCGGACTTCTGACCACCCCCACCTCACGCCTCAGCACCATGGGAGCCAGGGCATTCAGCTGCTCTGCTCCCAGGTTATGGAACTCACTCCCCCCACACATCCGGCAGTCTGACAATATCACATCTTTCAAATCCCTCCTGAAAACCCACCTGTTTAAACTGGCCTACTCTCTCTAGAACTCATCATCACCCATCCTATGTGTTTGTACAAATATGTCTCTGTCATGTCCTGTTGTTTTTATATTGTTTTTTATCTGTCTATGTTTTAACAGATTTTTGTAAGGTGTCCTTGGGTGTCCAGAAAGGCGCCACTAAATAAAATGTATTATTATTATTATTATTATTATTAACAGTGGTTCTCAAAGTTTTTTCACCAAGTACCACCTCAGAAAATATTTGGCTCTCCAAGTACCACCATTATGACCGATGTTAAAATACAGTAGCGTAGGCCTACCCTATTTAGCAATGCACAGTTCACGCAGGAGGCAAATTTATTCCTAATAAGAATATTACTTATTGTTGACTTTTGTCAAAGGGGTAGCACTAGAACTGGTACTTAAACTCTTCCACACAACTCTCATACTACGCAAGGGGCCGCCTCTCACACTAGGCGAGCTTGCGTACCACCAGTGGTACGCGAGCTCGGTGGTGTAGTTACCTTTAACAAGTAGTTACCGTAAACAAATATTGCGATTTTAACAAATACTGCGATTCGAAAATTGCAGTAGGCCATATCGATGCAATTTTGATAATCGTGCAGCACTACTCCATCTGTGAGGACAAAAGAGAACAGGAGTCCATGCACTAGCCTTGATGAGCTGAGATGCAGTTTGGCATCCACAATCAATGAATAAGCGGCACAACATCCCCTGACTGAAGATGCTTTCAAGCAACATGTTCTGAGAGCAATGTATTCAATTCAAGGTATTAATATAGCATCAAATCATAACAAAAGTTATCTAAAGACACTTTTCATATAGAGCAGGTCTAGACCATACTCTATCAGCCAGCAATGTGGCATCATAGCCATCTTCCAAAGGCACTTCTCTGGAATCCCATTGGAAAAGAATAGACAGTCAGAAGACGGATCCATGAGGCCACGTTCTTCCAGAAACCAGCGGCTCCACAAAAGCTCAGAAACATCCCACACCCATACTGCAGTGATGAAATTCAAATGCATTTCTCAGTGTGAACTGAGTTTTGCTTGTGCACCTTTCCTGACGGTCCAAACATGACACATTTTGTGACCGAAGATAATGTGGATGGACATGCTGCATTCAAAAGATGGAAAAAGCAAGAAACAAATAGACCAGGGAATGTTTTATGTTCATATGGGTGTTATATATTCATACTTATTACATGACTTTGTTGAATACTCGATTCTGATCGGTCAATCATGGCGTTCTACTCTCTGTTATTTCTTTATAACAGACCGTTGCAATGTGTAACAGACCGTTGCTATGTATAACAGACAGTTGCTATGTATAACAGACCGTTGCTATGCGCGCAGTTCTGATCTCGGACTCTGGAGGATCGTTTTTGTGTCAAATTATTGATTTCTGAAGTAATTAGCCATGTAATAAGCGGGATAATGTACAGCTAGTGGGTCATTGTTGTGAAATAAACCCCTTCAGGGCGATGCTTTGCATCGGGGTGCCGCATCACCTTGTCAAGGTTTATTCCCCAACAATGACCGGCTCGCTGTACATTATCCCTTACTTAAAGGTTTAAGTGCAAATTATTACTTGCAATTGCATCAAGAACATTTATTTACTCCTTAAATTTAAGTTTACACAAAACTTTTAATAACTGGTGTGTCTACCTGATTGAAGTGTATTAATAAGTATCCTTTGACTGCAGATATGCCATTTACCCCCATTTTATGCTTGGAACATGTGATACATTTCTTAATCAAATCAAATCAAAATCAAATCAATTTATTTTTGTATAGCGTCAAATCACAACAGAAGTTATCTCAAGACGCTTTATATGTAGAGCAGGTCTATGACTGTACACCATAGTTTTGAGACCCAACAGGATCCACCAAGCGCACTGTGGCCAGGAAAAACTCCCCGATTACTGGGAAGAAACCTGGAGCAGAACCGGGCGCAGGGCGGGCGGCCATCTGCCGAGACCGGCTGGGGGGACAGATAGATAGAGTGAGAGAGAGAGAGAGAGATAGAGAGAGAGAGATATAGAAGCAGCCACAATAGCAGTCTAGCAGCTGTAATAACTAATACAAGTAGGGCTGATAACACAAAACCAATAGTGGTGGATGGAAAGAGTGATAATACAACTATCGGAAAGCCAGCACTGTCCAGCATCTCTCCTCAGTACGTCCATGTGTATTGGTGTGGGACGTCCCTGCGATCGATGCCCGTGCATTGGTTCCTGCAGCATCAGCATGCTTGCTGGGAGCTCTTGATGTCTTTGGCAGTGATTGAGAAGTGTTATTCTCCAGGCTGCCACATTGTCATTAGGTGTTGGAAATCCCTCGTTAGCATTGGTAGTCCCTCGTACAGACGTAGTTAATTAGGGATGGTAGCAGTTGGTGTCAAGCAGGCACCGACGCGGCAGCAGATGCAGCCACAATACCGGAGACCACCAAGATCCAGGTGAAACCCTGCTCCAAGTGTACCCATGCTCCAGGTATAACCTCACTCCCTGGTGTGATCCCGCTCCAGGTATGACCTCACTCCAGGTGTGACCCCGCTCCACGGTTAGCTGCGAGACAAGGAGGCACAAGGACTCCCGGGAAGGAATGAAGTTAGTAACAACATGGACATGGGACATGAGTATATACAGAAGGAGAGGGGAGCTCAGTGTGTCATAGGAAGTTCCTTATGACAGTGTGTCATAGGAAGTCCCCCGGCAGTCTATGCCTATAGCAGCTTAAGTATAAGCGTTATCAAAGAGGAAAGTCTTTAGCCTACTCTTAAATGTAGAGACGGTGTCTGCCTCCCGGACTGAAACTGGGAGCTGGTTCCAGAGAAGAGGAGCTTGATAGCTGAAGGCTCTGGCTCCCATTCTACGTTTGGAGACTCTAGGAACCTCAAGTAACCCTGCATTCTGTGAGCGCAGTGCTCTAGTGGGGTAGTAGGGTACTATGAGCTCTTTAAGATATGATGGGGCCTGACCGTTTAGCGCTTTGTAGGTGAGGAGGACGATTTTAAAATCTATTCTGGATTTTACAGGCAGTCAGTGTAGAGAAGCTAATACAGGCGTAATATGATCTCTTTTTCTAGTTCTAGTCAGAACACGTGCTGCAGCATTCTGGATCAACTGGAGAGTCTTAAGAGACTTATTGGAGCAGCCTGATAATAGGGAATTGCAGTAATCGAGTCTAGAGGTAACAAATGCATGGACTAATTTTTCTGCATCATTTTGACACAGGATGTGCCTGATCTTCGCAATGTTACGTAGATGAAAGAAGGCAGTCCGTGAGGTTTGTTTAATGTGAGAGTTAAAGGACATATCCTGGTCGAAGACAACTCCCAGATTCCTTACGGTGGTGCTGGAGGCCAGGGCAATGCCATCTAAAGTAACTATATCATTAGATAATTTGTTTCGGAGGTGCTCAGGGCCTAGTACAATAACTTCAGTTTTGTCTGAGTTTAACATCAGGAAATTGCAGGTCATCCAGGTTTTTATGTCCTTAAGGCATGCTTGAAGTTTAGTTAACTGGTTTGTTTCGTCTGGCTTGATTGATAGATATAATTGAGTATCATCTGCATAACAATGAAAGTTTATGGAGTGTTTTCTAATAACATTGCCTAAGGGAAGCATATATAAGGTAAATAGAATTGGTCCAAGTACAGAACCCTGTGGAACTCCGTGACTAACTTTGGCGTACATGGAGGACTCATCGTTGACATGTACAAACTGAGATCGATCTGATAAATAGGACTTAAACCAACTTAGTGCAGTTCCTTTAATGCCAATTAAATGTTCCAGTCTTTGTAATAGGATGTCATGGTCAATGGTGTCGAAAGCAGCACTGAGATCTAGCAAGACAAGTACAGAGACAAGTCCTTTGTCCGATGCCATTAGAAGGTCATTTGTAATTTTCACTAGTGCTGTCTCTGTGCTATGGTGCACTCTAAATCCTGACTGATAATCTTCGAATAAATGATTGTTCTGTAGAAAGTCACACAGCTGACTGGCAACTACTTTCTCGAGTATTTTGGAGGTAAAGGGAAGGTTAGATATAGGTCTATAGTTGGCTAGGACCTCTGGATCAAGAGTGGGTTTTTTAAGAAGAGGTTTAATTACAGCTACTTTAAAGGACTGTGGTACATAGCCTGTTAGTAGAGACACATTGATCATATCCAGTAAAGAGGTGCTAACTAGAGGTAAAACTTCTTTAAGCAGTTTAGTTGGGATGGGGTCTAGGAGACAGGTAGATGATTTAGATGAGGAGATCAGTGAGGTTAATTTGTGGAGATCGATAGGAGAAAAGCAGTCTAAATATATATCAGGTTGTACAGCTGTTTCTAAGGTTCCTAAGTTTGAGGATAAATTGGTACCAGTTGACGGTAGGAGGTGATTAATTTTGTCTCTAATAGTTATGATTTTATCATTAAAGAAACTCATGAAGTCACTACTACTGAGGGTTGTAGGAATACATGGCTCAATAGAGCTGTGACTTTCTGTCAGCCTGGCTACAGTGCTGAATAGAAACCTGGGGTTGTTCTTATTTTTCTCTATTAATGATGAGTAATGGGCTGCTCTGGCATCACAGAGAGCCTTCCTATATGTTTTAAGACTATCTTGCCAGACTAAATGAGATTCTTCCTGTTTGGTGGAACGCCATATCCTTTCCAGTTTCCTCGATGCTTGCTTTAATTTGCGTGTTTGAGGGTTATACCATGGAGCTGACTTCCTTTGTTTTACTAACTTCTTTTTTAGAGGGGCAACAGAATCAAGTGTGATTCGCAGTGAGTCTGTAGCACTATCTACAAGATGATCAATTTGGGTAGGGCTAAAATTAACATACGAGTCCTCTGTTATATTGAGACATGGTATTGAATTTAATGCTGATGGAATCGCTTCCTTAAATTTAGCTACAACACTATCGGATAGACATCTAGTGTACACACTTTTATCTGATGGTGTATAGTCTAGTAATAAGAATTCAAAAGTGATTAAATAATGGTCTGATAAAAGAGAGTTCTGTGGAAAAACAATTAAATGTTCAATTTCAACGCCATATGACATAACAAGGTCGAGGGTGTGGTTAAAGCGGTGAGTGGGCTTATGCACGTTCTGCGAGAAACCAATTGAATCTAATAAAGAGATAAACGCAGTACTGAGGCTATCATTATCAACGTCCACATGAATATTAAAATCACCTACTATAATGACTTTATCTGTTTTCAGGACTAAGCTTGATAGAAACTCTGAGAATTCAGATAGAAATTCAGAATATGGGCCTGGAGCGCGGTACACTATAACAAATAAAATTGGCTGTAGTGCTTTCCAGGTTGGGTGTGAAAGACTAAGAACAAGGCTTTCAAATGAGTTATAATTTAGTTTAGTTTTAGGGTTTATTAATAGGCTCGAGTCGAAGATGGCTGCAACTCCACCTCCTCGGCCGGTGTCTCGAGGAATGTGAGTATTAATATGACTCGGGGGAGTGGATTCGTTTAGGCTGACATATTCTTCCTGACACAGCCAGGTTTCAGTAAGACAAAATAAATCAATGTGATTATCTGATATTAAATCATTTACTAGTAGAGCTTTAGATGACAGAGATCTGATATTTAAGAGTCCACATTTAATTCTCCTGTTTTGTTGCTTTATTGCAGTGCTAGTGTTAGATTTTATTAGATTATTATGTTTAACTCCTCTTCTGTTTACTTTTGATTTAATTAATTTAGGTGGGGCAGACACAGTCTCAGTTAGGTTTGGGGTTAAGCTATGGGTGGGTAACTGCTCTAATGGAAGCGCAGAGAAGTGTGTAAGACTACAGCTCTGCGTCCTGGAATGACCTCTGGTTTGTCATGGATTTGTTCCACCAACAATCTTGGTCAGATTTCTGGATAAGAGAGCCGCACCATCCAAAGTAGGATGAATGCCGTCTCTCCTAATCAGACCAGGAATTCCCCAGAAAGGGTTCCAATTGTCAATGAAGCCCACATCGTTTGCTGGACACCACCACGACAGCCAGCTGTGGAATGACTTCATGCGGCTATACATGTCGTCACTGGTCAAGTTGGGGAGGGGACCAGAGAAAACTACGGAGTCCGACATTGTTTTTGCGTATGCACACACCGATTGGACATTAACTTTAGTGACCTCCGATCGACGTAACCGGGTGTCATTACCGCCGACGTGAATAACAATCTTACTGTATTTACGTTTATCCTTAGCCAGCAGTTTCAAAACAGATTCAATGTCGCCCGCTCTGGCCCCCGGGATGCAATTAACTATGGCAGCTGACTTCGCTAACTTAATGTAGACCATTGACTATACCTGCTACAGCTACATATCATATATTGCTGGATTCAGCACAGTCATACCATTCCAGAAAATCCTGATTGGTGTTTCTAGGACAATCCCAGCCAAAGCTAACTAAAAGTAAATGAATACATTCATCATAGACCTTCAAATTTGATACTTCCGCTTATTGTACTTATGTGTTTGTAGTACTGTATTTCCTCAACACATCAATATATTCACATTCTGTTTCTTCACACATGTAGAGGAACCCCCTGGCCATTATCACATCAAATTTGGGATCAATCAGAGCTAGCATTATGAAATTACATGAGCTTTGGTGTACCATCTCCCATTCGGCCTGGCTTCATTTTGCGCTTTTTCTATTTATGGGTTATGTCACAATATCTGTCAATTTAACCATTTTTGCAGTAAAATATTTTTATACAAGAATCCATTTCATATATGGGAGACCTAGGAGAATATGAAAATCATTGTTGTGCTTTGTTCTACCTCCGGTAGGGGTATCTCAAAATTTTGGGTGTCTTCCCACAGGCCTACATACCCTCCAGTGTAGGTGAAAATATTCAGAGTTAAAAATGTTCGGTGTAAAATATACATTGTCAAAGTCCATGGACTCTTTCAGAGTTATTACAACAACAGCTAGAGTAAGATACACCCCAGTGTTGGTGAAAGTGTTCAGAGTTACAAGACTGGTGTACTCTGGAGAGTACAGAGCGCTCTGGAGAGTACAGAACACTCTGTACTCTGGAGAGCACTCTGTACTCTGGAGAGTACAGAGCACTCTGTACTCTGGAGAGCTCCTCTCCTCCTCCTCCTCATTTCAAAACGGACCAAGATGTTCTCAGCGCCATTTAGCACTCGTTGAAAGACTGAGGTAAGTTTCTCTTAATCACTTATTAAACCAAATTTGAGCATTTCAGCAGAAGCAGCATTTAAGGATAACTTTATATTGTTGTTCAACACTCCAGCTGGTTTTGTGTCTTAAAATACTGAGTTACACAGAGCTAACGTGACCATGTGGAAGGCTAGCTAAAATGTGTCAGCAACATTAAGCCAATTAACGCTAACCAGCTAATGTCAAACTATACTTGTAATGTCGGCAAGTCGCAATGTGGAGCAGTGACAGTTGTGTTCTTATTAATGTCCATAGATTACAGTAAAACACAAAGACTGCATGTGTAGGGAGTTGGCTGAACTAGCTAACTAGCTAACAAGCTATCCGGGGCTAACAGCTAACACGTGGCGGGTAAACACAAAGTTGTGATTGCTGATTGATTTCATCATAATATAAGAGAACACAAGCAAAGAATGTCATTTAAAAATAACTTTACTTATTGCTACTTAGGAGCATGATATTAATATTAACGCAATATTTTGTGATCAGAATTGAGAGACTGTTTATCAAGAATTGAAATGGCTGTTTTTACACATTTTGGTGTTCCTGGTTTGTCTTTGATCACCACTAAAACATCTTCCATGCTGTAAAACCCTGCTATATCATCATGTCTCACAGCAGAACTGTAGAAGAGGTAGAATGGCAGATTGCTGTGAGGCTGATGGCAACGCATTGTGCTAGTTCTTAATTGTCAACAAGTCTTCTGTAATTCCCTGATATAAGCTAACTGACTTTATTTCCCCTGTATTCCTTTTAATGTTACATGAAATTGTTCTACTTGTTTTTTCAGATATCCCCGTTATGTGCTGTGGTCCAGTGATGGTAAGTATCATTTTAGATAAGTTAATATTAACATTAGTCTATGTTTACACACATGTCAAAATGGTTTCTGCTTGCACGTCTCAGAGACTCCACTCAGTCCAGACAGTTACTTTGAATTTGAAATTAGACAAATTCTGATTGTGATTTTTAAAGCCCAAATCGAACAATACGATTATGCCAACAGGAGCTGATGCTACTGTCAGAGTAACTTTGTGTTGTAGATCATAACACAAATTCAGTTTTGCTTTTACAGATACCATCATGTTGATTAAAAACAAAATCAATAACGAACAGAAATATGTCAGGATCAGTGAACCGAGCTTGGAGGAATTCTTGAATGCTGGTAAGCCATCAGTCACACCCTTGATGATGCACGTCATTGTTCTGTTGGTTGAAAATAATTTCCATATCTCACTTTCTGGCAAGCTACCTTTTGGGCATTTCCAGAGGTCACAGCAATCAAGGGCTGACTTGTATTGGTCGGCTTAGTTGAGTTTGTTTCTCACCTAACTGGTATCTAGGGACAACTTTTTTTTAAGATGATTAATGAAAGTTGCCAGACAGCATGATCAGATTGGTGGTATGGTATCATATGGTATGACTCCCTGTTTGTGTTTTTTCCCTAAGCTTTCCTGAAGTTCTCCATCCCACCCGTCACCAAAGGCATCAGAGTATATGATGAGACGGGAACTGAGGTGGATACAGACGTCTTTGAAGAAGTAGCACAGCAGCCCAACGCTGGTGTATTTACTATCACATTTGACAACGGTAAACTTCTATCTTAATTCCCATTTCTTTCAGCATAGTCCAATGAATATTGAATAAGACTCAGTTACACGTTAAGGTTGTGATAAACTGACAAATGGTAGGTGTTTATTTTTCTCTCTTCCCTCTCTTTCCTGAACTACACGTAGATTCCCAGGGAACAAGTTCGTCCGGCTCTTCCGAGGGGACAACTTCGTCCGCCAGTCCACTGCTTGATGTCGTAACCAATTCAGTGCTGGATCTTTCAGGCTGCCGCCCTGATGATACGGTCATCCTGAAATTTGTATCCTGCGACTCTGATGATACAGTCATTCTAGATGATGATTACAGCCCTTCCAGAAAACGGCAGAAGGAAGATCAAGATGCCAAACGTGTAAGTTGATGTGTAAAATGTATGTTGTGATAGCTTCCTTTGAGGATTGCACACTTTTGATATTATTTTCCTGTGTATTTACTGTCAGCTCTCCAAGATTATTTAATTTTTAGTGAATATTGTCTTGTCTTCTGTCGTTTCACAGTTGGTTGAATCTGCGCTGGCCAAGAAACCTGATGGAGACTCTATTGTCAAGGAATACAACCGGACGAAAGGTCTGACTGACTCCTCACGGCGACAGATGATTAACATCCTTGCAGCAGAAATGACTGAAACTCATGGGTAATTCAGATGTCTTCAGCCTGGTATGTGTTGAGGTAGCTGATGAGATGCCAGTATTTTGTAAAATTAGGACTCTTATTGTGAAAGATGAACAAGTAATACTTACTGGCTCTGGTGTAGAAACCATTTGTTTTGATGAACATTACCATGCATTTAAAATTGTGTTTAAGCCATTACAGGCACTTAAGGTGTTTGATGTTCAAGAGTTGCTCTACTTCAGACCAGTGGATGTTCAAATGGCATATGGAACAACAGATTCCTCCCTTTTCATAGTTCCATATTGCCATCTAATGCTGCCTTGACCAGTGTTTTTAGTGTTAATTCAAAGTTGACGATTTTTCATATGGACCTTTATGGATCATTTAAGTGGCGTTTTAGGCAAAATTTAAGATGTTGATGTTTGCAATGTATCCTCTAGGGGGTAATCTAGGTAGCAGGATGCGATGGCCTTAAGGAATTTGGCTGTTTGTATGAAATTTAATTTATGAAACCCAACTTGAATATTTGATAACAGAGTAAAGTAATTTATTGATCATTACCATTTAGCAAGATCAAAAGTTGTTGGTTGTCTGGCTGAGGTAATCCTGCTTCCATATATATCCTAATGGAATTTTCTGTCGTCATTTGTATTTCCCTAAGGGTGGTTTGTTGTATTTTAGTGATGGTTGAAAAGGAGTTATTGTTATTCAACCTACAGACAACTGCCACCATACTGATAGATTCCAACCAAGATCTTTACAATTCAGCTATTAGAGCTGTCACTTTTCTTAAAGGAGAGATTTGCTAATTTTTAACCTATCTCAGTCTATCTGCATATAGTATGAAAAATGCCCGCATTTGTTGTAGACATTCTCTGGGGCACAGCGACATCGTTTGGCGTTTTTCACACTATATGCGGATAGATTGAGATAAGGTTGTAAATCGGCAAATCTCTTCTTTTAAAAATGTAATTTGAACACCTGCTGGAATAGAAAACCCACTAATCTCTGGGAAGTTGAAAGTCCAATAGTAAATCTAACTGCACTCCACATAGTGTTATAGATGGAATATTTTAAAGCCATTTTAGCATGTTTGAATAGTGTTTCAAATGAAAAATGTATTTATTTTTTGGCACTTGAGTTGGCAGCAGCAGTATAATGTATGAACATATAGTCAAATCTTCTAAAGCCAAATATGTCTCACCACTGGGGAAAAAAAATTCTGAATTTGGCCAATTACTAAAATCAACACAAACACACATGAAGGCAGGTGCACTCTCACATCACAACTCATTCAGTGGCCAATTCGATAATATTTTGGTATGAATCGGTTGGTAGATTCCAGATGATAGTGAAGTTTGTTCTGGGTTGAAAATAGCTGGAATTATCCTCTATGTGTATCCTCTGAAATGCACTTTAAACAATATTTTTCATTGTTAAGAGAAAATAGTTAAGATTTTACAATTTGAAATATACCATGTCTTCTAAGAACCCTGTTTTTCTTTTCATCTCTTAAACTGAAAGTGAAGTTTTATTGTTATGTAGCTCGTGTTGGTGTGAGCACATCTCAAACTACATTTGACCTGAGGATTAATGTCTTTATTTTTAATAAATTTGTATTAAGACATGGATATAATGGTGTTTATTGTTTCCCCCCTGCAAACATTTTTAGTTTTACCTGTTTTAAGTATCAGGTGGACATGGTAAAGTAGAAAATGCAAAACACTCAAAACTAATTCTGTTGAAGAATGCATTTTATTAGAAAAGAGCTTATTGTATGTGTTGAGGTAGCTGATGAGATGCCAGTATTTTGTAAAATCAGGACTCTTATTGTGAAAGAACAAGTAATACTTGGTGTTGGGTAAGAATAACACTTAAAGGGAGTAAGTACACGAGTAAATATGTTTTAACACTGGCAGGAGTCATTCAAAAATCAACACTGTTTGGAGTAATTTCTTAATCAACACTTAGTGTTAAGTTGGTTTAACACTCATGAAGAGTAAATTAATAAGAGTTAATTCTGATTAACACTTAAAAATTCAGTGTCAACTATAAATAACACTGAGTGTTATTTTCGTCATAGTGTAAAACTTGAGTAACACTTCTCAGTGTAGTGTAGTGTAAAATATTAACTCTTTCTAGAGTTGAATTGACTCTGAAAATTCAACACTATGTCCAGTGTTATTTTAACACTCTGTAGATAGGGACCATATGTTCACTGACTTAGTGTTAAAATTGACTCTAAGTGTTGGATTAACACTGTCGATTTTGCTGTGTACTCTTATCAACATGGAAGTGGGCAAATATGCTGCTTTATGCAAATGTCATGTAGCCAACCATTTGAGTTGGGACCGATTTTTAGGAAGATATTATTTTACGATATTCTTACTGCTGCAGTGTGACAGCCTTGGAAAAACTTGACTGGTACTTCTTTGCCCCTGAAACAATCTACCGCTTCCCCTTTATTCCCCCGTTGGTATGTCTGTTTTTAGCTCAGTCTCTGGGCCTGCTGCCTGCTGCTATCAAATGAAAGCTAGCTAATCAGATTGTTAGAAGATCCTGTCCTGCTCTGCCCCGAGGGCATCGTAATGACAAATCACACACACACACTACCAAACACATCACTCACGGCACTTGCAACGACTTTACGACAGCACAAACTGCTGCCCTGCTGGCCAGATTTACCAAACATGCACCATATCCCGGACGTTGTGAGTCATTGGGATGCATGTGGGTGAAGCCCTGACTGACTGACCTCCAAATAATGGCAGCTGGAGTAGACTAGTTTACCAGCCACAGCAAAACATTTGAAACTATAAGTGTAATTAGTGGTGAGTTCCTGTCCTTTTGTGTTTTTTAAAAAATCATGTTTCCCCTGTTCTCAGCTAGAGCATTAGGAGTTCAGCCAAGTAGCGATCCACTCGGCTGAAGTCAAACTTCTCACCTCCACACAGAAGAAAAATCTATCTCTGCCTCACTCTCTTTTCTCTCTGATCCACTGCTTTGTATTCTGCTTGTGCTATAGCAGCAGACTTGCTCATAGGTTGTGATTGTCACCTGCCTGCTGAGTTCTGCGTAGCCTCCAGAGAGGCAGCACTGCCCGAGACGCTCAGGAGGGGATTGAGCCTTCAGATTCA